>NC_081768.1:28186162-28494624 GCF_963082965.1 Carassius carassius | reverse complement strand
CCGGGAGTATGGGGTCCGGGGCCCTTTGCTAAGGGCTATCCGGTCCCTGTACGACCGGAGCAGGAGCTTGGTTCGTATTGCCAGCAGTAAGTCAGACTTGTTCCCGGTGCGTGTTGGACTCCGGCAGGGCTGCCCTTTGTCGCCGGTTCTGTTCATGATTTTTATGGACAGAATTTCTAGGCGCAGCCAGGGGCCGGAGGGGGTCAGGTTTGGTGACGACACGATTTCGTCTCTGCTCTTTGCGGATGATGTTGTCGTGTTGGCCTCATCAAGCCAGGACCTTCAGCATGCACTGGGACGGTTTGCAGCCGAGTGTGAAGCGGCTGGGATGAGAATCAGCACCTCCAAATCCGAGGCCATGGTCCTCAGTCGGAAAAGGGTGGCTTGCCCACTTCAGGTTGATGAAGAGTTCCTGCCTCAAGTGGAGGAGTTTAAGTATCTTGGGGTCTTGTTCACGAGTGAGGGAAGGATGGAACGGGATATTGACAGACGGATCGGTGCAGCTTCTGCAGTAATGCGGTCGATGTACCGGTCTGTCGTGGTGAAGAAAGAGCTGAGCCGCAAGGCGAAGCTCTCGATTTACCGGTCAATCTACGTTCCAACTCTCACCTATGGTCATGAGCTTTGGGTCATGACCGAAAGGACAAGATCCCGGATACAGGCGGCCGAAATGAGCTTTCTCCGCAGGGTGGCTGGGTGATCCCTTAGAGATAGGGTGAGAAGCTCAGTCACCCGGGAGGAGCTCAGAGTAGAGCCGCTGCTCCTCCACATCGAGAGGGGTCAGCTGAGGTGGCTCGGGCATCTGTACTGGATGCCTCCTGGACGCCTTCCCGAGAAGGTGTTCCGGGCGCGTCCCACTGGGAGGAGACCCTGGGGAAGACCTAGGACACGCTGGAGAGACTATGTCTCCCGGCTGGCCTGGGAACGCCTCGGTGTCCCCCCAGAAGAGCTGGAGGAAGTGTCTAGGGAGAGGGAAGTCTGGGGTTCTCTGCTTAGACTGCTGCCCCCGCGACCCGGCCCCGGATAAGCGGAAGAAGATGGATGGATGGATGCATCACACAAGACGAGCATGTCGAAACAGACATCTTTAATTAAATATAAAAAAAAAACAAGAACATAACCTGAAACATCAACATCAACCCAGGCTAATCGTCGAGAAAAGCAACATACCAGCTGATTTATCCACACTTGATGAACCACCTGCTCTGCCCCATTTACGGAGTAATATTGCATTTACGCCAGTTTTCGTGCAAAATAAATGGCAAGTCTAGTCATTCTGTTGCTAAGTGGTACACAAAGTTCCCATTTCTAGAGTACAGCATAAAAGACGATGACGTGTACTGCACGATGTGTCGTCATTTTAATGACACTATGTTTGAGGATGTGTACCCTGATTACAAACACATCACGTAGGCTTGTGAGCGGCACCAAATGAGTAACGTAAGCAGGGGCGTCCCCCGCACCTTTTCAGTCAAATGTGTTGGCATAGAGGTTTTCAAGAGCTGGTATGAATGAATATAGATTTAAACTCAAAGAGACAGGATAGTATGCGCATGACCTGATATTTTATTCGGACCCAGAAGGCGAGATGAACATCACGGAGAGCTAAACTCTCCTGCAATGTGTGTTTCATTCATACTCCAAGCCGGAGCGCGCTCTCGCGCTTGAAAGTCATAACAGGAAACTCCAAATATGGACAACAACGTCCAGCTATCGCTGTATGAAAACAGTTGTTTTCACCGAAAAACAGACACTTTTGGAAACACGAAGACATTTAACATACGATTGAAACAATATATGGTTTTTCAACTCATCTCCAGCTGGTGATAAAGTATATGAACAATGCAGTGCTAATTGACATAGCACTTATTACAGTATAGAAACTATTATAACTTATATGAAAAAGTGTTTGTAGTATATTAAAAATTCATTATTATTTGTTATTGTCCAGTAGTTATAGATTTCTAAGCCAATTATTAATGCGCATATCCACGACCTGTCAAGTCTCTTCTGTTCACCAAGCCTGTATTTATTTGATCAAAAGTACAGCAAAACAGTAAAATTGTAAAAAACAGTGAAATATTTTTACTAGACTATTTAAAATAACTGTTTTCTATTTGAATATAAGTAGTTCTTATACTACACTTTGTGTCAAAATGATTTACGACTTTGACCTTTGACTTTTTGACAGGTTGAACTTCCGGTGACCTTATGATGGATGGGTTGAACTTCCCGAATGAGATCATGGGGTTAACCTATTGACCCCTCCCAAACATTGATCATGTGGTTTTGACAGAAGCTTTTGCCCTATTGACCTAGTTAGCCCTAAATCATAGTTTTGACGGGTAGTTTTGCCGTATATGAAGAGAACAGATGTTTTTTTCCGGTTGTTTGAACTTTGTCCCAGTTATATGGGTTTGTGTGTGGTTATGTGTGTGCGTGTGTGGTTATCTGGCTTGTGTCACAGGCCTGCGCCCCCTCCCATTACATTCCTGAGCAGTATATAAATGGGGTCAGTTATTTCATATATGTGACATTCAGTTATTTCACATTTATAAATAAAACATTCTATAATTTATATAATCTAAAACAATTAAAGGTTGAAAAAACATTGTTATTTCACATTCATATGTAAAACATCCTATCCTTTATATAATTTATATAAAATAAATTATATAATAATTATCATGCTAAAGTTGAAAACATACCGTTCTTTATATTCTATCCTTTATATAATATACATAATCTAAAGCAATTTAACTAAGGTTGAAAAACATTCTGTTCTTTAAAAGAATATAAAATAAAAAGCTTACTAAAACCAATTGTTTTAGCTGAATAAAATTGGCTTACCTTATTTTAGAGAGAACCTACAGCTTGTGAAACGGGCTCACACCTCCATCTGTTGGACTCTCTCTGAATCAGCGATCACAATGAGACATGGTCAATCTTTTGTTAGGGTTAAAGTGATTTTCAAATTATAATCCTAAAATTTTGAAAAGTTGTAATAATGTTTTCAAATTATTAAAAGCGGTAAAAACAAAAATACCCCTTTCCTGAATGAGCTTACCTCTGTCTCAAAACATAGTGAGCCGTGCGCGTGCCTGCATGCGCGCGTTCTCTCTGTCTGACATCCCCCTTCCTTTTCATGCCTCTCAGTACAGCGGAACTAAAGTTGAAAAACATTCTATTCTTTTAAAAGGTTATGAATGAAATGGTTATAAAAATATACTGAAACCGATTGTTTCAGATAAACAAAATCCATTCTACATTTTTTAGAGAGCTGAAGGAGGTGTTTTCACATCACCTTTTCTGACCCGCAGCGCTCCAAAAATCAGTCCCTGTGTGTGTGTGTGTGTGTGTGTGTGTGTATGCATGCCACAGTTCACTCACTGTCTGAAATCCCTCCTCCTTTTCATGCCTCAGTACAGCGGAACTAAAGTTGAGAAACATTCTATTCTTTTAAAAGGTTATAAATGAAATGGTTATAAAAAAATATACTGAAACCGATTGTTTCAGATAAACAAAATCCATTCCACATTTTTTAGACAGCTGAAGGAGGTGTTTTCACATCACCTTTTCTGACCCGCGGTGCTCCAAAAATCAGTCCCTGTGTGTATGTGTGTGTGTGTGTGTATGCACGCCACAGTTCACTCTCGTCTGAATTTACTACAAAATCATAATATCTTTAAAGATGTTGTTAATTAAAACCATCGTATCTCATGCAGGAGTACCATGTTTTTGACAGTTTTCTGATGGTTCCATCTATGAATTACGGTCGGTCCGCGTCTAGCATCTCTTGTGCCCACGAATTTATGGTGACACGGGTGATCCCTGCTTCGTTTCCACGAATTGTACAGATCCATTCATAGAACAAGGATGACACCTAGTGGTCACTCAACACCGATTTCTTTCAAGACGGTCACCTTTATAAATGCAATTTGACGTGTTCAAAGCATCGCTCGTACCAAAAACTTTCTCGGACGAGTCTCCAAGACAATCGCTTGCCCAAAAACTTTCCGGACGACTCTCCAAGACAATGGATAAAAGTGAGTATTTTCTCATTTCATGCTATGCTTTTTAATTTTATCCGCTGTTAGTGATTTTTAAATACTATTAATTGATCAAAGTATGTTATGCTATTTTTTACAGTCTATGATGTTATGGTGTCTTTAAACCATATTACAATTCATTACTGTAATAAAACATGCATTGGTATTTTATCTGCTTTTAGTGACTATATTCATAAATTATGCTATGGTGTTTTATTTTATCTGCTGATAGAGATATTTTAACTACTCTATTAATTTATCACAAATTATGATTATGTTTTATTTGACTTAATATCATCTCCAGACTGTTTTGTATGAAAAAATACTTTTATTTTGAAAAGACGACAACATCCTGTTGACATGTGCTTAGCTTTAGCTTACCATGCTACAATTCAGTTTGCTATGTATAGGATTTCAGAAAAACAATTCTGGGTCCTTTAAATCGACGTTTTGCCACCGCGTTATCCATTTGTCATCTATGAACACGACATAGCGGGCTGTAAGCGCTCCCGGTTAGGAATGCATGGGTTCTAGCTTAGCACCATTTGCCAGTTGCTAAATGCTCTTAGTGAAATGGCTTCCTCCGGCGGATTTTTGATGATATGACGGTGAAATGGCTTCCTCTGGTGAGTCTGGGCTGAAATGACACACTGTTATAGTGAAAATTGCCCCATCTGCTGGATTTTGATGATATAACATCATGATTTCTTTGTCACAATCTGTCTCTGTGTGTGTTTTCAGGATTTCTCAGAGGGCAGGCTACAAGTATAACTCGTTTGAAGTAATGGTACTTCATATAACATTATCCAAAGAAACAAATGTTAATGATAAATCCCCTTTTATGTTTGTACTGGCTACTGTATACAGGCCACCAGGGCACCATACAGACTTTATTAAAGAGTTTGGTGATTTTACATCTGAGTTAGTTCTGGCTGCAGATAAAGTTTTAATAGTTGGTGATTTTAATATCCATGTTGATAATGAAAACGATGCATTGGGATCAGCATTTATAGACATTCTGAACTCTATTGGTGTTAGACAACACGTTTCAGGACCTACTCATTGTCGAAATCATACTCTAGATTTAATACTGTCACATGGAATTGATGTTGATGGTGTTGAAATTATTCAGCCAAGTGATGATATCTCAGATCATTATTTAGTTCTTTGCAAAATTCATATAGCCAAAATTGTAAATTCTACTTCTTGTTACAAGTATGGAAGAACCATCACTTCTAACACAAAAGGCTGCTTTTTAAGTTATCTTCCTGATGTATCCAAATTCCTTAGCATATCCAAAACCTCAGAACAACTTGATGATGTAACAGAAACTATGGACTCTCTCTTTTCTAGCACTTTAAATAAAGTTGCTCCTTTACGCTTAAGGAAGGTTAAGGAAAACAGTTTGACACCATGGTATAATGAGCATACTCGCACCCTAAAGAGAGCAGCCCGAAAAATGGAGCGCACCTGGAGGAAAACAAAACTAGAGGTATTTCCTATTGCTTGGCGGGAAAGTAACATATCCTACAGAAAAGCATTAAAAACTGCTAGATCCGATTACTTTTCTTCTCTTTTAGAAGAAAACCAACATAACCCCAGGTATTTATTCAATACAGTGGCTAAATTAACGAAAAATAAAGCCTCAACAAGTGTTGACATTTCCCAACACCACAGCAGTAATGACTTTATGAACTACTTTACTTCTAAAATCGATACTATTAGAGATAAAATTGCAACCATTTAGCCGTCAGCTACAGTATCACATCAGACAATGCACTATAGACCCCCTGAAGAACAGTTCCACTCATTCTCTACCATAGGAGAGGAAGAATTGTATAAACTTGTTAAATCATCTAAACCAACAACATGTATGTTAGACCCTATACCATCTAAGCTCCTGAAAGAGGTGCTTCCAGAAGTCATAGATCCTCTTCTGACTATTATTAATTCCTCATTGTAATTAGGACATGTCCCCAAAACCTTCAAACTGGCTGTTATTAAGCCCCCCATCAAAAAACCACAACTTGACCCCAAAGAACTAGTTAATTATAAACCAATCTCGAATCTCCCTTTTCTGTCCAAGATACTAGAAAAGGTGGTATCCACACAATTATATTCCTTCTTAGAGAAAAATGGTATATGTGAGGATTTCCAGTCAGGATTTAGACCGTATCATAGTACTGAGACTGCTCTTCTTAGAGTTACAAATGATCTGCTCTTATCATCTGATCGTGGGTGTATCTCTCTATTAGTTTTATTGGATCTTAGTGCTGCGTTTGACACAATTGACCACAACATTCTTTTGCATAGACTTGAATACTTTGTTGGCATCAGTGGAAGCGCATTAGCATGGTTTAAATCGTACTTATATGACCGCCATCAGTTCGTAGCAGTGAATGAAGATGTATCCTATCGATCACAAGTGCAGTATGGAGTACCTCAAGGCTCAGTACTAGGGCCGCTACTCTTCACGCTTTATATGTTACCCTTGGGAGATATCATCAGGAAACATGGTGTTAGCTTTCACTGTTATGCTGATGATACTCAGCTCTATATTTCTTCGCAGCCCGGTGAAACACACCAATTTGAAAAACTAATGGATTGCATAGTCGATATAAAAAACTGGATGACGAGTAATTTCTTACTGCTAAATTCTGAAAAAACAGAGGTGTTAATTATAGGACCTAAAAACTCTGCTTGTAATAACCTAGAACACTGTCTAAGACTTGATGGTTGCTCTGTCAATTCTTCGTCATCAGTTAGGAACCTAGGTGTGCTACTTGATCGCAATCTTTCCTTAGAAAGCCACGTTTCTAGCATTTGTAAAACTGCATTTTTCCATCTCAAAAATATATCTAAATTACGGCCTATGCTCTCAATGTCAAATGCAGAAATGTTAATCCATGCATTTATGACCTCAAGGTTAGATTATTGTAATGCTTTATTGGGTGGTTGTTCTGCACGCTTAGTAAACAAACTACAGCTAGTCCAAAATGCAGCAGCAAGAGTTCTTACTAGAACCAGGAAGTATGACCATATTAGCCCGGTCCTGTCAACACTGCACTGGCTCCCTATCAAGCATCGCATAGATTTTAAAATATTGCTTATTACTTATAAAGCCCTGAATGGTTTAGCACCTCAGTATTTGAATGAGCTCCTTTTACATTATAATCCTCTACGTCTGCTACGTTCTCAAAACTCAGGCAATTTGATAATACCTAGAATATCAAAATCAACTGCAGGCGGCAGATCCTTTTCCTATTTGGCGCCCAAACTCTGGAATAACCTACCTAACATTGTTCGGGAGGCAGACACACTCTTGCAGTTTAAATCTAGATTAAAGACCCATCTCTTTAACCTGGCATACACATAACATACTAATATGCTTTTATTATCCAAATCCGTTAAAGGATTTTTAGGCTGCATTAATTAGGTAAACCGGAACCGGAAACACTTCCCATAACAACCTATGTACTTGCTACATCATTAGAAGAATGGCATATACGCTAATATTTGTCTGTTTCTCTCTTGTTCCGAGGTCACCGTGGCCACCAGATCCAGTCGGTGTCCAGATCAGAGGGTCACTGCAGTCACCCGGATCCAGTACGTATCCAGACCAGATGCTGGATCAGCACCTAGAAAGGACCTCTACATCCCTGAAAGACAGCGGAGACCAGGACAACTAGAGCCCCAGATACAGATCCCCTGTAAAGACCTTGTCTCAGAGGAGCACCAGGACAAGACCACAGGTAACAGATGATTCTTCTGCATAATCTGACTTTGCTGCAGCCTGGAATTGAACTACTGGTTTCGTCTGGTCAGAGGAGAACTGGCCCCCCAACTGAGCCTGGTTTCTCCCAAGGTTTTTTTCTCCATTCTGTCACCGATGGAGTTTCGGTTCCTTGCCGCTGTCGCCTCTGGCTTGCTTAGTTGGGGACACTTCATCTACAGCGATATCGTTGACTTGATTGCAAATAAATGCACAGACACTATTTAACTGAACAGAGATGACATAACTGAATCCAATGATGAACTGCCTTTAACTATCATTTTTGCATTATTGACACTTTTTTCCTAATGAATGTTGTTCAGTTGCTTTGACGCAATGTATTTTGTTTAAAGCGCTATATAAATAAAGGTGACATTGACATTGACATTGTGTGTGTGTGAGTGTATTTAAAACCTTTTATATTCATATGCACATCATATTAATGATTATTGTATCACCCCCTAAACCTACCAACACAGTAAACAGTAGTATAACTGATCTTTTTCAAAAGCTGTATAATTATTTATTTTAACTGTACACCTACCACCACACAATACAATTCTGCATGCTCATGCATTTTTATTAAATTTAGTTTTTAAGCGATCTGAATTATGACTACTCAATAAATTTCATCATAAACCACATGTACCTTGTGTATCAGTGTAATATTCATGCCACTATACAAATTTGTATTCTGATAAATCATATAAACAAGCAGACATATACATGAACATATCAAATTAAAAAGAGACTTATCTCTGTTTTAAAGAATATGAAAAAAAAAATTATATATGACATGTTACTAAAGCAGAACATACATTTTAGTTATACAAATACATTTTACATATAAAACACATTGTTATACAAATACATTTTACATATAAAACACATTGCGGTTACAGACATGTTACTAAACCAAAGCAAATCATTTATCATACATTTCAATCGTGTATTCAACCAATACTTATGTTTACTGAGCTTATAAAACACGTTTTAAACATATTTTAAACAAAAACCGGTCATAAGCGCTGCCTTCTCAAAATTACAGACATGTACAATCACAATCATGCTCACATATTTATGTATATTCAGACTTTAGCCATTAATACGTTTTAAGATAATGAAAAACACCAATGTCGGGGGATGCCAAAATATCTCCAGTCCCCCAAAACCCCCTCAGACTCCAGGGGTTAAAGAATATGGAAATAAATAATTATATAATGACATCAGGCTACTAAAGCAATTCATTCATTCATTCATTCATTCAAAAAAGTATTCAACATTTAAGTTAATCGAACTTATAAAACACACCATTCTCTTCTTTTAAAAAAGAAGAACATTTTTCTTATTTTAAATGTAATTATATATAGCATAGTATATAAAATAAACATTTCTGATGATACATATAAAAAATTATCCCTTACATTTTTTAGACTGGTAAGAGATGTCCAAACATGAATGAAATATCCCCACAATAAAATAATACAACTTAAAAAATAAAATAAAATTTTTAAAGTTAAATCATAAACAGAATCTCACAGGTCCTACTAGGGGTATTCTCCTGTATGTGAAACCTGAGGGGGTGCTTCACAGACCCCTCACAGTGAGGGTGGAGTTCCAGACCGTATGATCTAAGTCAATAGGGTACATTATTTCAAAGCTAACATTAATGTAATGTTTAAATAATCAGTACCCCTACTACATCTGATGTCCGCTGATTCTTAATTCAACAAAATGATAATATATATTACCTATAATATTTTAATTTTTATATAATATTATATAATAATAATAATTTATATTACAACCCGAATTCCGGAAAAGTTGGGACGTTTTTTAAATTTTAATAAAATGAAAACTAAAAGACTTTCAAATCACATGAGCATATATATTTTTGAAAATATATATATTATGATATATATATATTTTTCACAATAGAACATAGATAACATAGCAAATGTTTAAACTGAGAAAGTTTACAATTTTATGCACAAAATGAGCTCATTTCAATTTTGATTTCTGCTACAGGTCTCAAAATAGTTGGGACGGGGCATGTTTACCATGGTGTAGCATCTCCTTTTCTTTTCAAAACAGTTTGAAGACGTCTGGGCATTGAGGCTATGAGTTGCTGGAGTTTTGCTGTTGGAATTTGGTCCCATTCTTGCCTTAAATAGATTTCCAGCTGCTGAAGAGTTTGTGGTCGTCTTTGACGTATTTTTCGTTTAATGATGCGCCAAATGTTCTCTATAGGTGAAAGATCTGGACTGCAGGCAGGCCAGGTTAGCACCCAGACTCTTCTACGACGAAGCCATGCTGTTGTTATAGCAGCAGTATGTGGTTTTGCATTGTCCTGCTGAAATAAACAAGGCCTTCCCTGATATAGACGTTGTTTGGAGGGAAGCATATGTTGCTCTAAAACCTTTATATACCTTTCAGCATTCACAGAGCCTTCCAAAACATGCAAGCTGCCCATACCGTATGCACTTATGCACCCCCATACCATCAGAGATGCTGGCTTTTGAACTGAACGCTGATAACATGCTGGAAGGTCTCCCTCCTCTTTAGCCCGGAGGACACGGCGTCCGTGATTTCCAACAAGAATGTCAAATTTGGACTCGTCTGACCATAAAACACTATTCCACTTTGAAATAGTCCATTTTAAATGAGCCTTGGCCCACAGGACACGACGGCGCTTCTGGACCATGTTCACATATGGCTTCCTTTTTGCATGATAGAGCTTTAGTTGGCATCTACTGATGGCACGGCGGATTGTGTTTACCGACAGTGGTTTCTGAAAGTATTCCTGGGCCCATTTAGTAATGTCATTGACACAATCATGCCGATGAGTGATGCAGTGTCGTCTGAGAGCCCGAAGACCACGGGCATCCAATAAAGGTCTCCGGCCTTGTCCCTTACGCACAGAGATTTCTCCAGTTTCTCTGAATCTTTTGATGATGTTATGCACTGTAGATGATGAGATTTGCAAAGCCTTTGCAATTTGACGTTGAGGAACATTGTTTTTAAAGTTTTCCACAATTTTTTAAGCAGTCTTTCACAGATTGGAGAGCCTCTGCCCATCTTTACTTCTGAGAGACTCTGCTTCTCTAAGACAAAGCTTTTATAGCTTATCATGTTACAGACCTGATATCAATTAACTTAATTAATCACTAGATGTTCTCCCAGCTGAATCTTTTCAAAACTGCTTGCTTTTTTAGCCATTTGTTGCCCCCGTGCCAACTTTTTTGAGACCTGTAGCAGGCATTAAATTTTAAATGAGCTAATTAAGTGGATAAAAGTGTAAAATTTCTCAGTTTAAACATTTGCTACGTTATCTATGTTCTATTGTGAATAAAATATTGGCTCATGTGATTTGAAATTCCTTTAGTTTTCATTTTATTAAAATTTAAAAAACGTCCCAACTTTTCCGGAATTCGGGTTGTATATCATATCATTTATATGATTATATTATATTAGATGTGTTATGCATTAATCACTTTAGATTCTTTAAAGTTCTTATTTTTAGCATGATCTTCAAAGTTTTAATACCATCCCTCTCTCTCTCTTTCTCTCTCTCTCTCTCTCTCACACACACACACATGCACACAAATAAACATGATGCCAAAGTCTTTCTGTATGTTTTAAAAATAAAACTAAAAATATTTATTTTGCTTTAAATGTATGCTGAGGAGCTTTGTTTGTCACAGCATAGACTGTGAAATTTAGATGAAGTTGATTTATCTTTTAGAAGAATTCTTTCAGAGAAAGACCCTCGATTGTATTCAGCCATTAAAGATGGTTCAGGACAGATGGCTTTGTGGACCCATGCATCCTAGAGATGCAATTTGAGAACTGTGCTTTGCTACGGTCATAAACCTTACACATATCTATGTGCTTTCAGACACAGAGCAGGAAAGACATTTTGCAGGGCCTCTGTTTAGCTGTTCCAAAATACCTCCATTTAAAAGTAAAAATAAAATATTAAAATGACCACCTGTAAATCTAACGGCTGTAGTTCTATTTTATATATTTTATATTAAAAGTATCCTTACTATCCATATTATATTCTTCATTTAAAACAATATATTTAACTGGCTGTATTCCCCCAACATGTGTTTTCCATCAGTTGTTTGGCCTTCAGCCTTTTTACTGTAGTGCTTCTTTTTTTTTTTTACTGTAAGATCGCTTTACACTAGTGTAATGAAAGTTAACTTTTCTTAAAGTTTACAGTTGTATTTTACTGTATCCGCATCCTTCTATTTATGTTGTATACTGTAAGAATCAGTGACTACCAAAAGGATTCCTATTTCCCAAAAGGAGGTCTTTGTAACAGTGTTTTGAAACCTTAAACATCAGGTTTGTGTATCGTCTGTGGCCAAAGTTTGAGTCCGACAAAAGAAAACCTGTTTTGACTAAACTGTTTGATTTTGACCTGGAAGTTTGAAGTTTGCACAAGTTGGTGTGTAGTTTTGAGGTTGTGTTTATAAATGTGAGAAAATGGTGAATTGTTTCACGAATTGTGGGTTAGCAATCGATACAAACTGTAATGCATTTAACAGTACATTGTAAAACTCACACATGCAAGTCAAAAAGCATACAACACCGCACATTACATACTCAGCACTTCACAGCACTCAAACACACACGCAAACAACCCCTCAAACATCGTGTAATATATACCACACACACACACAACACTGCAAATATAAAAAGCATGTTGATACTTACTGTTCAGTATTTTTACTGTATCTGTATTGTCATTTTTAAAATTGTTTTTAAAAATGTTTAAAAGATTTTAAGTTGCATTTGTAAAAAAAAAAAAAAAAAATTTTACATTTAATATTCACCAGTCGTCTGTCATGACTTCCACTCATTGTTATATATAACTAATTTAAGTATTGAGCAGTACCTACAAAAACTTTGCAGTTTAGTCATTCATTGTGCAGTTTAACACTTTCAACTGAAACACATCTCATCATTGACATTAAAAAGTGACATTAAAGCATAGGTCTATGTGTACACCCCATCGGTCATAAGTATTAGCATCTACCGAGTGGTACATTTTTCTGTTTGTACACTTTTGACGGATTTGGTAGACGGACTATGTCATCTTGTTGTAACGTAATCGCGATTAAGAACCATAACACTACACTACATTCACCTGAAAAGGTTATAGATATAGTTTTTTATACAAAGGTTATAGATATAGTTTTATGGGGTGGCGTTGGCGCAGTGGATAAGACACATGCCTGTGGTGTGAGAGACCCGAGTTCGAATCCACTGTGAGACACCAATGTGTCCCTGAGCAAGACACTTAACCCCTAGTTGCTCCAGAGGCGTGCGACCTCTGACATATATAGCAACTGTAAGTTGCTTTGGATAAAAGCGTCAGCTAAATGAATAAATGTAAATGTAAATGTATACAGGAACTATGTCTAGCCATTAGAAATAGGTATCAGTATGCCGAAATCCACTCTTCTAAACTATTGTGAATGTTTTAATGCAACTCTGTAAATAGCTTTTTTTCTACTACTGTATACATTATTGTTTGGTTGTCTTTGTACAGTCTTTAAACATACAATGTGTGTTTACATGAATTAATGATTGGCGGCGAGACATTAGGCTTCAACATGAAAAGTGAGTCTCTGTTACAACTATTACGTATAAAATGACACATTACAAGTCATGGATGTGGTATTTTCATTGTATGAATCTCTAAACAGTACTTCAATAAATAAACCACTGTTGATAAGTTGTTCATTTAAGTGAGAGGCGGGATGATTTTGACTGTTTTAGTCATTCATTGTGCTTAAGGTCTGATCCAGAAACCGCACTACAACTGTAACTGCGCTTTGTCATGTCTAAATAACCTGTTCTTCTTTAAGAAAACATGAGGTGAGCAGTTTCTGACATCTATTAATTCACTTCATTTTTTCACAACTGCAAATGTTTGTTTAGCATGCATATTAGTTTTAGTCAGTTACATAGGTGTCATGCATGAAGTTTATAGTTATTTTAATAATTATGATAGAGTTACAGGTTTAGGTTAGTGGGGTGCCTGTAAGCGGTGAAAACTTCAAGCATCAGAGACGACAGTGTTACTCAAACAGTCCATAGCGTTATCTTTTAACAAACTATTGTATTGCACGTTACTAAGACAAAATCTGTAACAGTGTTCATTAATATGTTGAAATGAAAATAAACATACAAAACTTTATAATGACCATGAGAACAATATAGCCTAACACCGCATAGAGAAATGTTTGTTCTAACTCTTTCGCCCTAAAATTGCGAGATTTCTTGACTTCACTGTGTTTAATGGACGCTAGATCTCATTACGCTGTAGTGAACTGTAAACCACAAACTTTCTCATCGCATTACACTAAGAAACAAGTACAATCGTATGCTTCCAGGTCTTATGCAATTTCGATTTTAGGGATAATTACATTGATGAAACTGTTGCAACATGTATTTTAACCAACCGTATGGTTAGCTGATCTTTTACGTGAATGGCCACTCTTACAGCCATGTACCGTAGTCAGAATGATATAGGGATGAATCCTCTGTATACCATACATTCGACCAATTGTTGGGGGAGAGGTCTTGTTTCGACCGATGTTGAGACGGGGCGTTGCACTCAAAAGTGGAGGGTTTGACTTGCGAGAAATATTAAGAAACAAACTTGTAT
This sequence comes from Carassius carassius, assembly GCF_963082965.1. Lineage (NCBI taxonomy): Eukaryota > Metazoa > Chordata > Actinopteri > Cypriniformes > Cyprinidae > Carassius > Carassius carassius. Next base: position 28,480,118 of record NC_081768.1, on the reverse strand, counting down.
CTGATATAAACTAGGATAGTATAATAATATAACGTAAAAGATAAAATATTTTATGAAATCAAGCAAATTCACAGAGATATGCGGTGTATGAACAAAGAGGTTGAAGGCAAAACTAGAAAACAATCCGCGAGGCCTAGGAATTACACTTAGTTGGTGAAAATAAGATAAGAATGTGAAAGTCCGTTTAAACAAATTTAAACAGAAAGAATGAGCAAAGTCCTGGAAGCATACGATTGTACTTGTTTCTTAGTGTAATGCGATGAGAAAGTTTGTGGTTTACAGTTAACTACAGCTTGATGAGATCTAGCGTCCATTAAACACAGTGAAGTCAAGAAATCTCACAATTTTAGGGCGAAAGAGTTAGAACAAACATTTTTCTATGCGGTGTTAGGCTATATTGTTCTCATGGTCATTATAAAGTTTTGTATGTTTAATTTCATTTCAACATATTAATGAACACTATTACAGATTTTGTCTTAGTAACGTGCAATACAATAGTTTGTTAAAAGATAACGCTATGGACTGTTTGAGTAACACTGTCGTCTCTGATGCTTGAAGTTTTCACCGCTTTCAGGCACCCCACTAACCTAAACCTGTAACTCTATCATAATTATTTAAAATAACTTAAAACTTCATGCATGACACCTATGTAACTGACTAAAACTAATATGCATGCTAAACAAACATTTGCAGTTGTGAAAAAATGAAGTGGATTAATAGATGTCAGAAACTGCTCACCTCATGCTTTCTTAAAGAAGAACAGGTTATTTAGACATGACAAAGCGCAGTTACAGTTGTAGTGCGGTTTCTGGATCAGACCTTAAGCACAATGAATGACTAAAACAGTCAAAATCATCCCGCCTCTCACTTAAATGAACAACTTATCAACAGTGGTTTATTTATTGAAGTACTGTTTAGAGATGCATACAATGAAAATACCACATCCATGACATCCATGACTTGTAATGTGTCATTTTATACGTAATAGTTGTTAACAGAGACTCACTTTTCATGTTGAAGCCTAGTGTCTCGCCGCCAATCATTAATTCATGTAAACGCACATCGTATGTTTAAAGACTGTACAAAGACAACCAAACAATAATGTATACAGTAGTAGAAAAAAGCTATTTACAGAGTTGCATTAAAACTTTCACAATAGTTTAGAAGAGTGGATTTCGGCATATTGATACCTATTTCTGATGGCTAGACATAAGTCCTGTATAAAAGACTATATCTACAGTATAACCTTTTCAGGTGAATGTAGTGTAGTGTTATGGTTCTTAATCGCGATCACGTTACAACAAGATGACATAGTCCGTCTACCAAATCCGTCAAAAGTGTACAAACAGAAAAATGTACAACTCGGTAGATGCTAATACTTATGACCGATGGGGTGTACACATAGACCTATGCTTTAATGTCAAGCGGGAATGTTGATTGAAATGAATACGACGAGTAAAATGTGAACATTGTCATCAGCTATCTGAAAAACAGGTCTAAATCTAGTGCCGTATAAAAAAAAATACAAAAAAAAAAAAAAAAAAAAAGAACGCTACTTTCACGATCGGGGATTTCCACATTCATATGCTGATTTTCTTAGTGATTTGGTTACACAGGTATTCTGTGTGCACAACATTACTTTATTTTTATATATAGCGTCGAAGTTTAACAACCCAAATCTGAATTTCTAATTTTGACCGCAATGATGAGATGTGTTTCAGTTGAAAGTGTTAAACTGCACTGAAAAAAAAAAACAGTATGGTATTTACTTAAAATATAGTGCATCATTTTTGCATCCCTTTCCTTAAGTAAATGTAACATGCAGTTTTAAGCAGTGTTATCTTAAAATCTTTAGTTGACAATCATAAAATATTTGAGTATCCCAATGAACAAATGTATTAGTTGGTGTAACACAATATTTTAAGTAGATTTTACTAATACATTTATTTATAAATTTAACTAAAACTAATAAATTTAAGTTATTTCTACAATGAAAGTCTTGCTAAGCCCATTATAAAATTGTAACTCATTTAGATTGATAAATTTAAGTTTTTGTAGGTACTGTTCAATACTTAAATTAGTTATATATAACAATGAGTGGAAGTCATGACAGACAACTTGTGAATATTAAATATAAAAAAAAAAATTTTTTTACAAATGCAACTTAAAATCTTTTAAACATTTTTAAAAACAATTTTAAAAATGACAATACAGATACAGTAAAAATACTGAACAGTAAGTATCAACATGCTTTTTATATTTGCAGTGTTGTGTGTGTGTGTGGTATATATTACACGATGTTTGAGGGGTTGTTTGCGTGTGTGTTTGAGTGCTGTGAAGTGCTGAGTATGTAATTTGCGGTGTTGTATGCTTTTTGACTTGCATGTGTGAGTTTTACAATGTACTGTTAAATGCATTACAGTTTGTATCGATTGCTAACCCACAATTCGTGAAACAATTCACCATTTTCTCACATTTATAAACACAACCTCAAAACTACACACCAACTTGTGCAAACTTCAAACTTCCAGGTCAAAATCAAACAGTTTAGTCAAAACAGGTTTTCTTTTGTCGGACTCAAACTTTGGCCACAGACGATACACAAACCTGATGTTCAAGGTTTCAAAACACTGTTACAAAGACCTCATTTTGGGAAATAGGAATCCTTTTGGTAGTCACTGATTCTTACAGTATACGACTTAAATAGAATGATGCGGATACAGTAAAATACAACTATAAACTTTAAGAAAAGTTAACTTTCATTACACTAGTGTAAAGCGATCTTACAGTAAAAAAAAAGCACTACGTAAAAAGGCTGAAGGCCAAACAACTGATGGAAAACACATGTTGGGGGAATACAGCCAGTTAAATATATTGTTTTAAATGAAGAATATAATATGGATAGTAAGGATACTTTTAATATAAAATATATAAAACCGTAACAAAGCACAGTTTTCAAATTGCATCTCTAGGATGCATGGGTCCACAAAGCCATCTGTCATGAACCATCTTTAATGGCTGAATACAATCAAGGGTCTTTCTCTGAAAGAATTCTTCTAAAAGATAAATCAACTTCATCTAAATTTCACAGTCTATGCTGTGACAAACAAAGCTCCTCAGCATACATTTAAAGCAAAATAAATATTTTTAGTTTTATTTTTAAAACATACAGAAAGACTTTGGCATCATGTTTCTTTGTGTGTGTGTGTGTGTGTGTGTGTGTGTGTGTGTGTGTGTGTGTGAGAGAGAGAGAGAAAGAGAGAGAGAGAGGGGGGGGGATGGTATTTAAACTTTGAAGATCATGCTAAAAATAAGAACTTTAAAGAATCTAAAGTGATTAATGCCTAACACATCTAATATAAAATAATCATATATATGATATGATATAATATAAATTATTATTTATTATATAATATTATATAAAAAAATAAAAATATTATAGGTAATATATATTATCATTTTGTTGAATTAAGAATCAGCGGACATCAGATGTAGTAGGGGTACTGATTATTTAAACATTACATTAATGTTAGCTTTGAAATAATGTACCCTATTGACTTAGATCATACGGTCTGGAACTCCACCCTCACTGTGAGGGGTCTGTGAAGCACCCCCTCAGGTTTCACATACAGGAGAATACCCCTAGTAGGACCTGTGAGATTCTGTTTATGATTTAACTTTAAACATTTTATTTTATTTTTTAAGTTGTATTATTTTATTTTGGGGATATTTCATTCATGTTTGGACATCTCTTACCAGTCTAAAAAATGTAAGGGATAATTTTTTATATGTATCATCAGAAATGTTTATTTTATATACTATGCTATATATAATCACATTTAAAATAAGGAAAATGTTTGTCTTCTTTTTTAAAAGAAGAGAATGGTGTGTTTTATAAGTTCGATTAACTTAAATGTTGAATACTTTTTTGAATGAATGAATGAATGAATTGCTTTAGTAGCCTGATGTCATTATATAATTATTTATTTCCATATTCTTTAACCCCTGGAGTCTGAGGGGGTTTTGGGGGACTGGAAATATTTTGGCATCCCCCGACATTGGTGTTTTCATTATCTTAAAACGTATTAATGGCTAAAGTCTGAATATACATAAATATGTGAGCGGCATGATTGTGATTGTACATGTCTGTAATTTTGAGAAGGCAGCGTTTATGACCAGTTTTTGTTTAAAATGTGTTTAAAACGTGTTTTATAAGCTCAGTAAACATAAGTATTGGTTGAATACACGATTGAAATGTATGATAAATGATTTGCTTTGGTTTAGTAACATGTCTGTAACCGCAATGTGTTTTATATGTTTGATGAACTTGTTTCATGTATATGTCTGCTTGTTTATATGATTTATCAGAATACAAATTTGTATAGTGGCATGAATATTACACTTATATAACAAGGTACATGTGGTTTATGATGAAATTTATTGAGTAGTCATAATTCAGATCACTTAAAAACTAAATTTAATAAAAATGCATGAGCATGCAGAATTGTATTGTGTGGTGGTAGGTGTACAGTTAAAATAAATAATTATACAGCTTTTGAAAAAGATCAGTTATACTACTGTTTACTGTGTTGGTAGGTTTAGGGGGTGATACAATAATCATTAATATGATGTGCAAATAAATATAAAAGGTTTTAAATACACACACACAAAGAGACAGACTGTGACAAAGAAATCATGATGTTATATCATCAAAATCCAGCAGATGGCGCAATTTTCACTATAACAGTGTGTCATTTCAGCCCAGACTCACCAGAGGGAGCCATTTCACGTCATATCATCAAAAATCCGCCGGAGGAAGCCATTTCACTAAGAGCAGTTAGCAACTGGCAAATGGTGCTAAGCTAGAACCCATGCATTTCTAACCGCGAGCGCTTACAGCCCGCGATGTCGTGTTCATAGATGACAAACGGATAACGCGGTGGCAAAACGTCGATTTAACGGACCCAGAATTGTTTTTCTGAAATCCTATACATAGCAAACTGAATTGTAGCACGGTACGCTAAAGCTAAGCACATGTCAACAGGATGTCGTCGTCTTTTCAAAATAAATGTATTTTTTCATACAAAACAGTGTGGCGATGATATTAAGTCAAATAAAACATCGCGGCATAATCATAATTTGTGATAAATTAATAGAGTAGTTAAAATATCTCTATCAGCAGATAAAATAAAACACCATAGCATACTTTATGAATATAGTAGTTAAAATATCTCTATCAGCAGATAAAATAAAACAGCATATCATAGTTTATGAATATAGTCACTAAAAGCAGATAAAATACCAATGCATGTTTTATTACAGTAATGAATTGTAATATGGTTTAAAGACACCATAACATCATACACTGTAAAAAATAGCATAACATACTTTGATCAATTAATAGTATTTATAAATCACTAACAGCGGATAAAATAAAACAGCATAGCATGAAATGAGAAAATACTCACTTTTATCCATTGTCTTGGAGAGTCGTCCGGAAAGTTTTTGGGCAAGCGATTATCTTGGAGACTCGTCCGAGAAAGTTTTTGGTACGAGCGATGCTTTGAACACGTCAAATTATAAAGGTAAATCAGTAGCAAAACTCGAGAGGTTGAAGATCTGAATGTGAGAACTTGTCATATTAATATTTGTATTTGTAAGTTAAAATTTACACTCACAGCTCTGATGTGAAAAGCTGAATCTTTCAATTTGCACACACAGACAATGATCAAAACACCCGTGTTTTGAATTGGAAGTTGTAGATTAATAGTCACAAATGTGTAGAATGACATTCACACAAAGAAAATGACATACACACATGTTTACTACATATTTACTTTTGCACTTTACTTCAGTTTCGCTGCACAACGTCAAGTCGGCACTTATTTGAACCTCTCAGATCTGGAAGTACAAGTTCAAATCCTAGCGCTCTGACTTTTGCTACTCTTTTTGCGCTATTCTGTTGCAAAACTCACTTGTGCACTTGTATATGCAGATGTACAATGAACAACGCCAACGGTTTTCACTGAATATCCTTAGCTTTGACAGGATTTTAAGACACTGCATTAATTTTGCCATTCAGGTATTATCTAGTAGACAAATAATGCAACATATTTTATATGTATATCCCACTGCATATCACTGTACCAGAGTTGCAATATAATGCTGTTTTTATTATTTTTATGTTTTGTAAAAATAATTTTAACATCTTCATTGGGTTAAATTCCTAATTTGCTTGTCAGTAATGAATCTTTTTAAATGCAACATTATTATTATTTTTTTTTAAATAAAAATCGAGTGTTTAATAATGTCTAAATGTACATTAAACAGCAAAACCTAAAAAATAAGCACTTATGACCAGAAATACTGTTTTGAGCAGCTAGTAGAGCTAAATACATGTATTTATTAACCATCAACAAGGCCATCTAGTGTTTAAGCAATGGAATTGCATATGAATATTATCTTTCTGTCCACCAAATGCCTCTAATTTAAAGCGTGCCTCTTTGCACTGGAATTTAAACCTAAATACTACAGTTATTGTAGTATAAATAATAACCATATTAGAAAATGTTATATTTCAAATGGTCATTCATGGATCTTAATTATTGCGCATATTATTTAGTACCATGATCTCTTCAAATTAACTAAACAGGACTGAGTTAACATGTAGTACAGTTATTTTATTGGTTAAAAGTTACACTTAATTGTTTAGTCACATTTAACTGCCAAGGAGGAGTATGAGAACATAATGCTGTTCCATTTTCCAGTATAAAATGCTATTGTAACGCATAGTCATTAGTCATCATAGTCATTAGTCATCGTAGTTATCCATGCATAATCAATGCACTTTATGTGTTATAAATTACTAGAAATCGCTGCAAATATAATGAAACTACTGTCTGTCCCATTTAATACATTTCAAACATATTGACTAAACGTTTAGTTTAGTACTATTGATAGCTCCATGAACCATGTGACCGTGTGGCGGTGAGATCAAAGCATGTTCTGGTACAGCGAGTTTACTCAGCAATATGCAGTGGGATATACATATAAAATATGTTGCATTATTTGTCTACTAGATAATACCTGAATGGCAAAATTAATGCAGTGTCTTAAAATCCTGTCAAAGCTAAGGATATTCAGTGAAAACCGTTGGCGTTGTTCATTGGTCGGGCATCGACCAATAAAATGTCTTCATTCGCACCAAAGCCCCGCCCCCAGCTCTGCTCTCTCACATCTGCATATACAAGTGCACAAGTGAGTTTTGCAACAGAATAGCGCAAAAAGAGTAGCAAAAGTCAGAGCGCTAGGATTTGAACATGTACTTCCAGATCTGAGAGGTTGTAAGTGCCGACTTGACGTTGTGCAGCGAAACTGAAGTAAAGTGCAAAAGTAAATATGTAGTAAACATGTGTGTATGTCATTTTCTTTGTGTGAATGTCATTCTACACATTTGTAACTATTAATCTACAACTTCCAATTCAAAACACGGGTGTTTTGATCATTGTCTGTGTGTGCAAATTGAAAGATTCAGCTTTTCACATCAGAGCTGTGAGTGTAAATTTTAACTTACAAATACAAATATTAAAATGACAAGTTCTCACATTCAGATCTTCAACCTCTCGAGTTTTGCTACTGATTTACCTCCATATCAAATGCATTTATAAAGGTGACCGTCTTGAAAGAAATTGGTGTTGAGTGACCACTAGGTGTCATCCTTGTTCTATGAATGATCTGTACAATTCGTGGAAACGAAGCAGGGATCACCCGTGTCACCATAAATTCGTGGGCACAAGAGATGCTAGACGCGGACCGACCGTAATTCATAGATGGAACCGTCAGAAAACGGTCAAAAACATGGTACTCCTGCATGAGATACGATGGTTTTAATTAACAACATCTTTAAAGATATTATGATTTTGTAGTAAATTCAGACGAGAGTGAACTGTGGCGTGCATACACAGACACACACACACACAGGGACTGATTTTTGGATCACCGCAGGTCAAAAAAGGTGTTGTGAAAACACCTCCTTCAGTTCTCTAAAAAATGTAGAATGGATTTTGTTTATCTGAAACAATCGGTTTCAGTATATTTTTTATAACCATTTCATTTATAACATTTTAAAAGAATAGAATGTTTTTCAACTTTAGTTCCGCTGTACTGAGGCATGAAAAGGAGGAGGGATGTCAGACAGTGAGTGAACTGTGGCGTGCATACACACACACACACACACACACACACACAGGGACTGATTTTTGGAGCGCCGCGGGTCAGAAAAGGTGATGTGAAAACACCTCCTTCAGCTCTCTAAAAAATGTAGAATGGATTTTGTTTATCTGAAACAATCGGTTTCAGTATATTTTTTTTACAACCATTTCATTTATAACCTTTTAAAAGAATAGAATGTTTTTCAACTTTAGTTCCGCTGTACTGAGGCATGAAAAGGAGGGGGGATGTCAGACAGAGAGAATGCCCGCATGCAGGCACGCGCACGGCTCACTATGTTTTGAGACAGAGTTAAGCTCATTCAGGAAAGGGGTATTTTTGTTTTTACCGCTTTTAATAATTTGAAAACATTATTACAACTTTTTAAAATTTTAGGATTATAATTTGAAAATCACTTTAACCCTAACAAAACATCCAACAGATGTCAACAGTCCAACAGATGGAGCTGTGAGCCCGTTTCACAAGCTGTAGGTTCTCTCTAAAATAAGGTAAGCCGATTTTATTCAGTTAAAACAATTGGTTTTAGTAAGCTTTTTATTTTATATTCTTTTAAAGAACTGAATGTTTTTCAACCTTAGTTAAATTGCTTTAGATTATGTATATTATATAAAGGATAGAATATAAAGAACGGTATGTTTTCAACTTTAGCATGATAATTATTATATAATTTATATTATATAAATTATATAAAGGATAGAATATAAAGAACTGTATGTTTTCAACTTTAGCATGATAATTATTATATAATTTATATTATATAAATTATATAAAGGATAAGATGTTTTACATGTAAATGTGAAATATGTTTTTTCAACCTTTAATTGTTTTAGATTATATAAATTATAGAATGTTTTATATATAAATCTGAAATAACTGAATGTCACATATATGAAATAACTGACCCCATTTATATACTGCTCAGGAATGTAATGGGAGGGGGCGCAGGCCTGTGACACAAGCCATATAACCACACACACCTAACCACACACAAACCCATATAACTGGGACAAAGTTCAAACAACCAGAAAAAAAACATCTGTTCTCTTCACATACGGCAAAACTACCCATCAAAACTATGATTTAGGGACTAGGTCAATAGGGCAAAAGCTTCTGTCAAAACCACATGATCGATGCGTGGGAGGGGTCAATAGGTTAACCCCATGATCTCATTCGGGAAGTTCAACCCATCCATCATAAGGTCACCGGAAGTTCAACCTGTCAAAAGGTCAAAGGTCAAAGTCGTAAATCATTTTGGCACAAAGTGTAGTATAAGAACTACTAATATATTTCAAAATTTAATTTATTGAGATTTCAAAGCTGATTTTTTTAGCATCATTACTCCAGTCACACGATCCTTCAGAAATAATTCTGATATTCTGATTTGCTACTCAAAAAAATAAAATAATAATAATAATAATAATAATAATGATAATGTTGAAAACAGCTGAGTATATATTTTTTTCAGGTTTATTTGGTGAATAGAAAGTTCAGAAGAACAGCATTTATCTGAAATACTGTATAATAATTTTGTAAAATGGTCTTTATCATCACTTTTGATCAATTTAAAGAATCCTTCGTAAATAAAAGTATCCATTTCTATAATTTCTTTTCCAAAAAATATAAATTATGCTGACTCTAAGATTTTGAATGATATACTGTATAATGTTGCAAAGTCTTTTTATTTCACATAAATGCTGATCTTTGGATCCTTCTATTCATCAAAGAACACTGAAACAAATGTACTCAACTGTTTTAAATATTGGTAATCAGCATATTAGAATGATTTGATTTCTTAAGGATGTGACACTGAAAACTGGAGTAATGATGCTGAAAATTCACCTTTGATCACAGGAAAAATGTAATTTTAAAATATATTCGAATAGAAAAGTTATTTTAAATAGTAAAAATATTTCACAATATTATTTTTTAGCTTTACTTTAGATCAAATAAATGCAGGCTTGGTGAGCGGAGGCCTGTTGCACAAAACCAGGATAAGGGATTAAGCCAGGATATCTTGGTGATCCTGGCTCAATTGATCCGTAATCCGGTTGCACTAAAGCTGGATAGGGGGCAGGAGGATATGTTATGGTATAAATTACCATGGAGATTTATTCTGTGGAGCTAGCCTGCTCCAGACCAGGCTAAATTCCAGGATCTATTTAATCTCATCCCTAATGTCAGTCAGCAGTCACCACAAATGGAAACCAATAGTTATTTCACTGCTCACTATACATTGTTATCACATATAACTAGACCCACTGTCATTATTTAAACGTTTGTGATCATTAATTTCAATCATTTTGGACAAATAATGATTTTTAGATGATGTTGCTATCATTAGATAATTTACAGTTTCCCATAGACTATAAGGCTATATATAAAATGATAGAATATTAGGGCCACAGAGGGACAAAAAAGACAAGTCATAATATTGTAACCAGTTGTTTTAAAGGAGGACAGTTGTTAAAATGACGGATGTGGGGCATTTCGTCAAATTGTACTTCAGTATGGTTTCATAAACAAAGACATGCTGATGTGCCAGAATATTAAGTATCACCTTGTCATAAGTATCAACTGTAAAAAGAATATGTAGCTTTTCTGCAGAAAGAACCAGCCTCATAAATTTATGACTATCCTTTTTCCTCAGTGTGGCCCTAGTACTCTGTCATATAAACAAATACACATTCCATATGAATATAAAAACACAATGTGTAACATTATGTTCCTTTATTGAATAAGGACAAAACAAAGCAGGTAAACCATCAGCTCCTTTCGAAACTGAAGTCACAGTGACTCTACAAGATTTAAAGCACAGAATCAAAGCATATTATACAAAATGATACATACACATTCAAAGGTCTGTATATAACACACCCTGCATGTCTGCACACTAAAATAAATACAGGACAAATCCATACACATCAACTGAACAGACAAATGAATGGATGCAGTAGCCTCCCTGCAGCCTTGTATTACACACAGTATACCGCACAAACATCATAAGAGGCCAAATTCGTAAAAAAACAAACCCAAATTCCTCTGCCACCGCAGGACATATTTAACCAAAATTGAAAGCACACATACTAACTAAAATAATTCAACACATATTGGTCCCTCAGCAGCCGACCACTGTCGTCATCAGGGAAGATTGCCGGATTGTCCCAGTCCATGGCTGGTGGCACTCTGGGGGCCCTCTCCTTCCTCAGGCAGGCCACATTGTGGAGGACAGCACAAGCCACAGTAATATCACATGCCCTAACAGGGCTGACCCTTAATTTGTGAAAGCAGTGAAAGCGTGCCTTCAGGAGGCCAAAGGTCATTTCAACTCTGGCCCTGGTCCTGGCATGGGCATGGTTGTAGGCCTGCTGTGCTTCCTGGGGGTCTGTGAAAGGTGTCAGGAGAAAAGGCTGGCAGCCATACCCCCTGTCTCCCAGCAACAAACCAGAGAATTCACCTGTCAACACAAAATCTCATCATTACTACCTCATAAACACAGTGATATTCTTGACACAGCCATGATGGTTATAAATAGGGGTTGTGTGGCCTACCTTGTGATAGGCACTGATAGATTTCAGAGGCCCGAAAGATTCTGGAGTCATGGACTGAGCCAGGCCATTTTGCCACAACATTGCTGATCACACAGTCAGCATTGCAGACCATCTGAAATCATAAGATGAGGAATATTACACCAATCAATGCACATCACTGGCAATGCAGAGTGTTCGTCAATGGACAGTATCAAAAGTTATGTTCACCTGAACATTAATGCTGTGAAAGGATTTCCTATTCACAAAATCGGCCTCATGGGCACCTGAGGGGGCTTTTATTCTTATGTGTGTGCAGTCCACTGCACCAATGACATTGGGGAAACCTGTCACACAAAGTAATGAGTATCCTACTATGTTTTAACAGTTGTCCTGTAATTTGTAGATCCTCTTACCTGCAATCCTATAGAACTCCTCTTTGATGTCACAGAGTCTTCTGTGGCCAGGGAAGGAGATGAAGACATCTGCTAATGCTTTGATAGCCAGACACACACTCCTTATTGTGCGGCAAATTGTGGCCTTGTTCAGCTGTTCTGCATCCCCCACTGAGTATAGGAAGGCTCCACTAGCAAAAAAGCGCAAGGCCACACAAACCATTTGCTCCACACTCAGTGCATGGCTCCGTGCAGTGCGGTGCTTAATCCTGGGACCCAGTAGTCTGCATAGATACCTGATGCCATCTGCAGAAAACCTGTATCTTTCATATAGATGGTCATCAGGGAAGGCCAGTGGGTCCAACCGGTCCCTGAAGACCCTTTCTCGCCTGAAGGCTCTCCTCAGCACAAGTGCTTCTTCATCCACCACATCTCGCAAGAATGGGCATGCCATTGTCAGAGCAGAAAGGAACATACAATTTTGGGCCTTCATATAGGCTAGTGGCCACACCATGTGCTGGGGGGGGGGGGGGCAAAAGAGGCCGGTGCCTTATAACGATGACTTGGTTGTACTGATTGCTGGGAAAATAAAAAAAACCTTAGAAAGATGCCACCGTCCTGTGTGCTCACAATAAGAGCTCATATGTCATGGCTCACTTGACTTTACGAGAATATACCTAATTTTTATTTTGAGCTGTGTCATCTTCTTGGAGCTGGGGGAGGAAAGAAAAATAATGATTAATACATTTGTGTTACAGTTAGCATACAGTGTACATTGAAGGCATATCTCACCTCCCGTTTTTTTATTTCAAGGTCCAGTTTCCTAATTGTCCTTTTTTATGTCGGACTTCAGTGCAAGATTTTCCATCTTTTTCTTCTTGTACTGAATGTCTATGTCTGCCAGTTCTATTTGGCGCCGGAGGTGGTTGCCATACAACTTTCTGATAGCTTGTGAGCTCTGTGAACAATACAATTAGCGCAGCTGGAATTTGGCAGGATGTGGTGTCCTTTTATTAATACGCACTATGTTGCCAGGCTGGTTTTCCCACTGTATAGCATCTGGGTCCTGTAAAAGAAATTAGATTTTTTGATTTTGATGAGGACTCCTCACCACTGTAGAGTAAATAGTACTTTCACAGTCTTAACATGATACCTCATGCCTTCTGGAATCCAGAGAGATGGTCTCCTCCTCATCATCGTCTCCATCATGTGCTGTTGCTGCTGCACTGGGGCTTTCACCCTATCACATTTAATCGGATTCATATTGAAGCTAGTAGACAAGACATGCCAGGCCTACAGTATGCCTTTGATGGAGTACTCACTGGATCAGCATCGTCTGGTGCTTGTGCTGGTGGCTCTAACAGGAACACAGTGCTGCCAGACACTGCAAGGCAATAGGTAAACCAAAGTCAGACAGTCCGAATTGATTCAATATGAATGTGGTTGTATCCCATGTAGAGATGGAAGGACATACCTTGAATGAAGCGGGTGGCATCTTGGGAGGAACCTATGCTCGTCTCTTTCCCCCCAGGGATCCCCTCTAAGACGGGCCTGCCTTTATTTAGCTCCAAGGCCATGTCCTCTGCTGGGGTAAGGTCAGCCTTTGGTGACCCACCACCTGTGCCTTGTCTGTGGGTATTCTTTTTCACTGCTAAAACAGTACAGACAATGTGTGAGCAGGCACCTTCTGGGTACAATATATGCTTGTGCTTTGTTAAATATTAGTCAGGGACAATACCATTCTGCAGAATGTTCTTGTATTTGATTTTGACCTGCTGCCATGTCCGTTTTGGCCCGTTCATGTTTAATCTACATCACACGCACACACACACACACACACATTATTTATCACAAGAACATTTAATGGAGTCACACTGCAAAAAATGACTTGGTATTTTTGTCTTGTTTTCGGTAAAAATATATAAAAAAAAAAATCTTAAATAAATATGTATTTTCTTGATTTGCTAAATGACCTAGCAAAATAAGTATAGTTTAGACAAAAAAATATAAATTTTAAGTAAATGTGTGCTTAAAACAAGCAAAAAAATAAAAAATCTGTCAATATAATAAGAAAAATTCTCTTGAAATAAGTTTACTTTTCCCATAAACACTTAATTTTAGAAAAGTTCTCTTGTTTCACTGGCAGATTTTTTTGCTTATTTTCCTAGGTAATTTTGCTCAAGAAAATATTTAAGATTTTTTTTTAGATATATTTTTTTTACTGAAAACAAGACAAAAATACTAAGTAAGAAAGACATTTTTGCAGTGCAGTGGGCAACTGACCTTGGGTCCTTTGAAAGGCGCTATATAAATTAAAGTGATTATTATTATAGCTCATCTATTTATTCAATTAAATTTTATTTATATAGCATTTTTCACAATTGTTTCATTCTGTCAAAGCAGCTTTACATTAATAAAAGCAGGAGAAACACACAAAAAAAACGGTGGTCAACATAAGAAGCAGAGTACAACGGCTAAGATTAAACCGTAGCTACTGAGCGTAGTAACGTTAAATAATAATTTAAGGCTTTAATAATAATTTATCATAGCTTTATACAGTGTGATGGAGTTACTTTACACAATTTCACTCATATCTGCAGTAAATTTCAATTAAAAATTTAACCGTTTCATAATTACAGTACAACTGCGTTTTTGGAGATGTGAATTAAATATTTGAATTGTAATTGTGATGTTTGAGTGGAGCGGTGAGTTTGTAATTGTGCACTACTTACGCATTCAGGCGGTCTGCAATACTTTGCCACGCTTTTTCTCTTCGCTTTATCACTGTGGCGGTGTTGCCTTTCTTCTTAATTATATCTTTTACCTCCTCGTATGCCTCCATGAGGATTTGTGCTTCCGACGGGGAAAAGTACGCGGCTCTAGTTGCCATGGTAAATCAGTTAATCTGTGATCTGTGGCGGGGTCTATTTGAGTGAGCCGTGAGCGCGCACCTATCCAGGATTGGTTTCACCTGGCTTAATGAATCCGTGTCTGCTCATCCTGGCTTGGTCTTTGTGCAACCAATTAAGCCTGGACGCACATGTTTTGGCTTCATTGAGCTCAGCTGAGTCATTTATCCCGGATGTCTTAATTCTACTTTTGTGCAACAGGCCTCAGATGAGACATCTATAAAAACATTAAAAATCGTACTCTTCAAAAACTGTTGACTGGTAGGCTATATAGATTACAGAAATGTTATATTGTAATGTTTTATATATATGTAATTTCTGTCCCCCTCACTTTGAAAAGATGGTTACGCCCCTGAATGTAAGCAACATCTGATCGCTCTCAAAGTATAATGCTGTCAGAAATTTGGCCGTGGCACAGTAAGTTAGTGAACCAGGTTATTCCAGTTTAAAATGAACACAATTACTGAACACTGATGTCTTGCTACAGTGGTCATATAGCAGTACAATATCTATATTTGTATTCCTTGCAATAGGCATTGTAGCTGCTTGTTATAAATGTATTTTGATGTATATTCATGAATTTGTTGGCTAACAATCAATCACATTTAACTTATCTGAACTGTATAGTGATTTTATCCCATATTATAAAATTTGTGTAATTTGAGAGTAGTCATTGAGGTCCACCCTATTCAACAAAGGTCCACTCAGTTTAAAATCTCTGACCTCGCCACTGCACTGAACCGAGAAGTGTTTCTGTCGGACGCGTCCGATTCGAGATCCGAGGAGCTGATGATACTGCGCATGCATGATTCAGTGTGACGCAGACTGACACAGAGCGCATCTGAACCGAACTGATTCTTTTGGTGATTTGTTTTGAACTGACTCTGTGCTAATGTTATGATCTCTGTCCACTGGAACTGTAATAACCCAGAACTCGACATGGGATCCATTTGCAGGCTTTATTCAGAAACTCGTAGTCGTACAGGCAATGATCGGTAACAGAAATATCCACAACGTAGGGAGAGCAGAGAATCAATATCCAGTAAACAAGCAAGGGTCGGTAGGTAGGCAGCAAAGGTACGTGAAGGATATCAGACAGGATCAGCAACAGGAAAACAAAACCGGGTAATAACGCTCAGAAATGACAGACACAGCAAATCAAGACTTCGCGTTGAACTGATGTGATCGTCCAGCTTATATTCACTTGTCCTGATGGTTTGCACCTGTGACGGTGATCAGAGTCCAAGGACGGGGCTTGTGGGAAATGTAGTGTAGTCAGTGTAAATGAATGGGTGGATGCGTGTGTGTCAGTGCTGGCCAGCAGAGGGAATCACGGGGTTCGTCTCCGTGACAGAGCCCCCCCTCCTGCGAGCGACTCCTGGCGCGAGGAGGCAAACGACGTCAGGGTCTACCACGGGGGCAAGGAGGTAATCCACTTTCAGGATGTAAGCGATGAAATTCATCGATTTTATTGGGATCTAGGATATCCTCAGAATTTACCAAAGAGCGTTCCTCTGGACCGTACCCCTCCCACTCGACCAGATACTGCAGGATTCTTCCCCGACATCTGGAATCGAGTAATTCCTGGACTTGGTAAGCCTCCTCGCCCTCAATGGTGATGGGTTGAGGGGCCTGTTCACGGGACCTCCCCTCTCCCTCGTCTCTGGGACCAGCAGCTGGCTTGAGCAAGGATACATGAAAAGTAGAAGAAATACGGTATGTGTTAGGAAGTGCTAGCCGGAAGGAAACTGGGGTTATTTGTCTGGTAATCTGGAATGGACCCACGTATGTGACATTCAGTTAGCGGCATGGAAGCCAGAGACGGAGTTCCCGTGTTGATAGCCACACCCATTGACCCGGCTGTTAGTTGGGACCTGGGCGCCTTCTGCGGTCCGCTTGCTCCTTTTGCCTTCGAACAGCGTGTTGAAGGTGAACATGAGCCTGATTCCAAACCTCCTCACTGCGCGCCATCCAATTGTTCACGGCCGGCACGTCCGTTGGATCCCCTGACCATGGGAACATTGGTGGTTGGAATCCCAGGACACATTTAAAGGGAGTCAGACCAGTGGAGGGTTTGAGAAGGGAGTTCTGAGCGTATTCTGCCCATAGTAAGTATCTAGCCCAATCTTCCTGATTCTGATTGCAGTAGGTTCTAAGGAAGCGGTTCCGGAATTCTTGGTTGAGCATATCCACTTGTCCGTTGGCCTGGGGATGATAACCAGAGGTGAGGCTGACATTGACGTTCAGGGCTTTGAAGAAGGCTGACCATAATTGAGAGGTGAATTGAGGTCCTCGGTCTGACACAATGTCCTTGGGTAAGCCATATAACCGAAAGACCCAAATTGCAAAGATGTTCTGCAGTCTGGAGAGCTGTGGGTAGTTTGGGTAGTGGAATGAATCTGCAAGCCTTGGAGAATCGATCAATGATGGTAAGTATGGTAGTGTGGCCTTGTGAATTGGGAAGATCCGTAATGAAGTCTATGGCAATGTGAGACCAGGGTCGTTGTGGAATGGGGAGTTGGTTGAAGGAGGCCGGCGGGAGATTGCTTAAATGATTTATTTATGGAACAGTTGTTGCCCTGCTGTACGTAGTTGGCTGTGTCCTTGTGTAGTGCTTCCCACCAGAAGCGGTTCTCCAGCTGATCAATGGTGGCTGTGATACCTGGGTGACTGGATGATGGATGGTAGTGAACTTGACTGATGACTTGATCACGAAGATGTTCAGGGACGAAGATTCTGTCGACTGGACAGGCCACTGGGGTTTCGTTTTGCTCCCTTTATTGTTGAAGCAGAGTCATGATGTCCCATTGAATGGGGGCAACTATTACATGAAAAGGTAGAATGGGTTCTGGATCTATTGAAATGTCCTCCTCCTCGAACTGACGTGAGAGCGCATCCACCTTGGTGTTCTTGGAGCCGGGTCGATAAGTTACAGCGAAGTCGAATCGGGTGAAGAACAAGGACCATCTAGCTTGGCGAGGGTTAAGGCGTTTGGCGGTGCGTAAGTATTCCAGGTTCTTATGATCTGTCAGTACTGTAAACGGGTGAGTGGATCCCTCTAGCCAGTGCCTCCACTCCTCGAAGGCTGCCTTCATGGCAAGGAGTTCCCGGTCCCCGACACTGTAATTGCGTTCCGCTGAATTGAGCTTCCTTGAATAAAAGGCACAGGGATGAAGCTTCGCGGCGGGGTCTGGACGTTGGGACAGGATAGCTCCGATACCTGTGTTTGATGCGTCAACCTCGACAATGAAAGGTAATGAGGGGTCAGGGTGGCAGAGGATGGGCGCGTTGCTGAATCGTTGCTTCAGGGTTTGAAATGCATTGTGAGTGGGTTCGGACCATTGTAGTCGGTGAGTTCCTCTCTTGACCATTGAAGTAAGTGGGGCGACAACCGTACTGAAGTTTCTTATGAATCTTCTGTAGAAGTTAGCGAATCCTAGAAATCGTTGTAATTCCTTGAGGGTTGCGGGCTCAGGCCAGTTAAGAACGGCGTTGACCTTCCTTTCGTTCATGGCCGACCCTCCGGGACTGATTATGTACCCCAGGAATGTGGTGGAGGTCGTGTGGAATTCGCACATCTCGGCCTTGGCGTATAACTGGTACTTGATGAGGCGTTGAAGAACTGATCGGACGTGTTGTACATGTTCTGGAAGTGTGTTGGAGTAGATCAGTATGTCATCAATATACACGATCACAGATTTGTTCAGCATGTCCCTGAAGACCTCGTTAATGAACGATTGAAACACAGATGGACTATTGACCAGTCCGAACGGCATCACAAGATATTCGTAGTGTCCAGTGGTTGTGGAGAAGGCTGTCTTCCATTCATCTCCCTCTCTAATACGAATGAGATTGTATGCACACCTCAGATCCAGCTTGGTGTAGTACTGGGCAGTGCGGAGCTGTTCAAGGGCTGAAGGAACCAGCGGAAGTGGGTATCTGAATTTAACAGTTATTTTGTTTAGTCCACGATAATCAATGCAAGGGCGGAGACCACCATCCTTCTTCTTCATGAAAAAGAACCCGGATGAAGCAGGGGATGTGGATGGTCTGATGAAACCTTCCTGGAGTTCTTCATTGATGTAATCCTTCATGGCTTTGGACTCAGGTTGAGACAATGGGAAGATGCGACCCTTTGGAGGAGAATGCCCTGGCAGAAGATCGATTGCACAGTCAAATTTACGGTGGGGAGGTAAGGTGTTGGCTTGCTCCTTACTGAAAGCCTCTATAAGATCAGCATATTCCTCTGGAAGGTTGAGAATGGGCTCTCGTGCTGGAGAGAGTGACACAGAACAGACAGGAATGGGTTTGACCAGAGAAAGACAGTTCTGTTGACAATGATTGCTCCATCTCACAATTTGGCCCTCTCTCCAGGAAATCTGTGGATTATGCAGACGTAACCAGGGTAGTCCAAGAATCACGGGAGTCTGAGATATGGGGAGAATGTAGAATTGAATCCTCTCCTTGTGAAGTAAACCAGCCGCCATCAATAGTTTGCGAGTGAGGTGAGTGATGGATCCAGAACCCAGTGGTCGGACCTCTATTGTCTCCACTGAGAGAGAGGTAGAGCATGAAATCAGTCGAATGTCATATTTCTTAGCAAACTCCTCAGAAATGAAATTGCCAGCAGCCCCAGAATTGAGTAAAGCAGAGGTAATGGTTTGTTTATCGTTTATCCATAATTCAACTGGAATGCTTACACACTGGGTATCACACAGGGAAGTGAGAGGAGTACTCACCGAGCGTTGTGAGGAGGTAGATGCACGAGTAGGGCAGTTGTTACATTGATGGCCAGGTAAGCCACAGTACATGCATAGTCTATTAGAGCGTCGATCTCTCTCCTCAACAGACAGATGGTAAGTATTAATCTGCATGGGTTCAGTAGGATCATTATACGGCATGAAAACTGGGCGGTCAGTGCGACGAGAACTGGATCGTCGGGCACGCTGCAGATTGTCAATGGAAATGGTAAGTTCAATGACGCTATTAAGGTCTCTGCCCTCGTCTCTGCATGCTAGCTCAGCTTGAAGATCATAATTCATACCCTTGCGAAAGAGTACCTTTAACGTGTCGTTCACCCAGTTGGTCTGTGCCGAATACTGCTCTGAACTGTTGTAGGAAGTCATGAAAGGAAGAGAATGCAGATCCATCGGAGCCCCATACAGCAGTAATCCACTCCAGTGCTCTCTCAGTCAGCAGAGAACATACAAAGGCGATCTTCCCGGTATCAGTAGAATACAGCGTGGGCTGCTGTTCAACAAACAATGAGCATTGTAGTAGAAACCCCTTACATTTGCTGGCGTCACCGTTGAATTTCTCCGGGAAAGCGAGACGGGGATTAACATGGGATGGCGTCTCTGCAGCGTGGGCAATGGCGGACGCTTCCGGCGTTGGTGTGGCCGCGGGAGCTGTATGAAGACTCTGAACGGCTTTGATGAGTTCCTCGATGATAGACGTCAGTCGATTCAGCTGAAACTGGTTAGCAGCGATCTGACTGGCTTGGGCCGCCATGGTGGTATGAAGACCTTCATAAGCCGCTGGATCTCGTGTTGGCGAAGTCTTCTGTAATGACCCAGAACTCGACATGGGATCCATTTGCAGGCTTTATTCAGAAACTCGTAGTGGTACAGGTAATGATCGGTAACAGAAATATCCACAACGTAGGGAGAGCAGAGAATCAATATCCAATAAACAAGCAAGGGTCGGTAGGTAGGCAGCAAAGGTACGTGAAGGATATCAGACAGGATCAGCAACAGGAAAACAAAACCGGGTAATAACGCTCAGAAATGACAGACACAGAAAATCAAGACTTCGCATTGAACTGATGTGATCGTCCAGCTTATATTCACTAGTCCTGATGGTTTGCACCTGTGACAGTGATCAGAGTCCAAGGACGGGGCTTGTGGGAAATGTAGTGTAGTCAGTGTAAATGAATGGGTGGATGCGTGTGTGTCAGTATTCAGGTTGGGTTCGTCTCCGTGACAGGAACGCTATCGCTTTTAATTTAAAATGGGTTATTTAAAACAATTACTTATCAAACAGATGGAATTAGAAATAAATGCCTGCCTCTAATAAAAGCCTGCTTCAAATAAAAGCCTGTGACATTCTGCAGTTCAGGGGAATTACGTATATATATATATATAAAGCTTACAGTCAAATTTTTTTAAGAAAGAGATCAGACTCTTTATTATTTTTATTGTAGAAAAAATAAACATGACAAACATTATAATCTTAAAATATGCAATTGTGGCTTACTCATGTATTGGTGGCTTTATACTCTTCAAGCATATCATCTCATTTTGATTTTTCTGTTAAACTAGCATGAACCATCTGTAACAATATTTAAAAAAAAGGTTTCATTAAAATTGAATATAAAACCCATACAACTCCCTTTTGCTAAATACAAAATATAATGTAATGCTTAATGATAATATCATAATAAAGTGTCTAAAGTAGTTAACTGTGCAATACCAATTGTGTCTGGCCATACTCCAAGACTGGTGGCAGCACAAAATCACTTTGAATGATGAAGAGAGTTTGAGTTTACTGAAAAGTGCTATTTTCAAATTAATTCAAGGAAAACTGCACTCAAATCCAACATGAAATCCAACATGAAAACTCAATTCATGCTTAATGAAATCACAAAAATTGGTCATGAGACACACAAGAACAATTTACTTATATTGCCATTTATATTTGAGCAGTTTTGCAGTGGTTTGATTTGACATTATGACGTGTTACATACTGTATTATAAATGAGGTAACGTTAAAAAAATGTTTCCCTTCAGTTTCAGATTTCATATGTGAAAATGTTTCGGATCGTTTTGGCATGCACAGCATATTACTATCGTCATAAAGTGATATTATTTTATAAAACACATATTGTAAAATAAATAAAACACTTACTTTTGGTGTTTTCCTTGTTAAGGGCTATTTCCCCATCTGCTCCAGAGCATCGCGAGTGAAAGAAAATATCTCTGAGAAAAAGTTTAGGAGTGTAACATTACAGCAGATACGTTCACTATAAATAACATGATGTTATAAAACACATTTTAAGTTAGGTAACGTTTAAAACGGTTAACTTACTTCTGGTGTTTCCCAGTGACCTCTGCATCTGCGCACTGCATAGCAATTCAAATCTTTGAGAAAGGGTTAAGTTTGGCTTGTTCAGGTGTGCGCAGCAAATAAATATCGTCATATAGAAATATTATCTTATAAAATACATATCGTAAATGAGGTAAAACACTTAACTGTTACTAAGTTACTTAACTGTTGGTGTTTTCCTTGTTAAAACCAACTTCCCTGTCTACTTCGCATCGCTGGTGAAAGGAAATATCGCTCTGAGAAAAGGTTTAGGAGTGTACACCACATAAATATCACCTTAAATCAATGTGATGCTATAAAATACATATTTTAAATGAGATAAAAACACTTACTTTCGGATTTTCCCGTTTTGAAAAAAAGTCCTCGTCTGTTCCGCTTTCCGAGTGAAAGGAAATGTCTCTGAGAAACTTTTAGGCGCATACAGCACATAAATATTGTTATAAAACGATATGACATTACAAAACATATTTGTAAGTAAGACTAAACACTTTATTTCGTTGTTTTACTTCCTTGTGCACTTCGCACTGCGAGAAAGAAAATGGCATCTTTGAAAAATATTTCAGACAGGTCAGGCTCGCACACGAGAAAATGTCCCGGATGTGTCTAATAACACTCAGCAGTGTTAATGTTGTATCCTGAGTACTCATATAAGGAAGACGGACAGCGAGGTAGCGTTTAGCAAAGAGATTTACTTCATCCTGGCATGATCAAACACAGAGCATAACAGCTAGCTCTACACACCCCGTTTTAACTACTGAACTGCTATTGCCACCTAGGGGAAAATTCTAATATAACCGCGAAAACCTTCCCCATATACCACATTCTTCCCCCCTTAAGCTCTTACAACATACACTTCTTGAGAATTTTTTTTTTTTTTAAACACTCATAGTCCTTTAAATAATGGGGCTTGGATACAGGTCTCGACGACCTTCGTACCACGGCAGTCGAAGATTGTGACTGCATTTGAGTAGCTGGAGGTTGAATTTCCAGCCCTGATGTTTTGGCCTGTTCTAAAACAGGCCTTGCCACACCCTCAGTGTCTGCTTCTGGAACCAAAGAGCTTTCCTCCAGAAAGGAACTCTCTGGCGCTGCAAAAGCTGCAGCTGCCGATTCAGACAACGGCTGGTTCCATGGTTCCATAGGTTCCATGATCTCTGGTTCTGCCAAATCCGTGTCTTCCGAACTTGCCAATATCTGGTCGACGTGCCTGCGCACAATGTTACCATCTCCTAGCATGACCTTGTAGGAGACAGGACCTGTGATCTTGGCAATGAACCCAGGAATCCACTTAGGTCCATGACTAAAATTCTTCGTGATCACGGCGTCTCCCTCCTGGAAACTCCTCCCTGAACCTTGCTTGTCATGATATTTCTTTTGAATGCACTGCTTCCGTTCAGCTGGTCTAAGGTCGATCTCAACTTCCTGCCTTGTAACATTTCAGCAGGCGACAGCCCAGTGGTGGACTGTGGTGTAATGTGGTAACTAAACAGCACTCTTGACACTTTAGTGATCAGGCTTCCGGCACCCGCCTTCCTCATCATTGATTTAAATGTCTGGACTGCGCGCTCAGCACAACCATTGGAGGAAGCATGATAAGGAGCAGAAGTAATGTGTTCGAATCCATTTTTCTGCATAAACTCTCTGAATTCGGCACTAACAAAACATGAGCCGTTATCGGACACAATTGTTTCTGGAATACCTTGATTGCTAAAACTCTTCCTGAGACACTCAATCGTAATGGCTGAAGTTGAGGTTGTTACAGGGTAAACATCCATCCATTTGGAATGAGCGTCCATCAGGATCAAAAACAGGTGTCCCATGAATGGTCCCGCATAATCAATGTGTAACCTTTACCATGGTTTGCTCGGCCACTCCCAGGGATGAAGTGGTGCTGGAGCTGGCGAATTACGGTGTTCTTGGCATACAACACAACTTTTAACTACAGCTTCGATGTCGGCATCTAACTTTGGCCACCAGAAATAGCTTCGCGCTAATGCCTTCATTCTAGTGATGCCGATGTAGCCGTGATGGAGTTGCTGTATCAAGGCCTGGCCTGGTGGCGGCACCACTATGCATGAACCCGACAGTACACACCCATCTTGCACACTTAACTCTGTTTGCCTAACAGCATACGGTTGAAAAGCTGGGTCCCGGTCTTGAGGCGGCCAACCATGTTGGATGAACTGCGCCACTCTGGACAACACAGGATCTCGGCCGGTCCATCTACTCATTGCAGCTGCCGAGACGAGGGTCACATTCTCCATCATCAGCACTCGTTCCTCCTGTCCTCTCTTGACAGCCTGTTGAGGTAGAGGGAGTCGACTCAACGCATCAGCATTGCTGATGTTTCCCCGGCTTGTAAACCATCTCGTACTCATATGCTCTCAAGGTTACTGCCCACCTCTGTATACGAGGGGAAGCCATTTGAGGCACAGCCTTCATCTCATTGAAGAGAGACAGTAACGGTTTATGATCAGTGCAAATGACAAACCTTTGTCCATATAAATATTTATGAAAACGCTGAATGCCAAATATCACCGCCAGACCTTCTTTGTCCAGTTGGGAGTAATTCGCTTCAGCTGACGTTAGTGTCTTCGACATAAAACTGTTCGGTCTCTCCTGGCCATTGGGCATGCGATGCGACAACACCACGCCCACTCCATAAGGAGAAGCATCGCAGGACAGGATCAGATCTTTTTGACTGTCATAATGCACTTAAACATCCGATGACTGCATGAGTCGCTTAGACTCCTCAAAAGCGTTCTCTTGCTCTGCCTCGCATTTCCAAGTGGTTCCCTTCCTTAACAGTTCATGTAAAGGTGCCAACGAAGTTGACAGGTGTGGCAGGAACCTGTTGTAATAGTTCAGCAGACCCAGGTACGCTCTCAGTTCTGTGACATTGGTCGGTGCTGGTTCTTCTTGTATAGCCCGGACCTTATGTGGCAAAGGATGAAGACCATTTGTGATGCAGTTGTACTCACGGTGCCCTCCAATGTTTTCAGTTGCAAATCACGCACATCCCTATTTGCTGTCTCCATGGCCAGCGCCACTTTCAAAGCTTTTTCAAATGTGAGCTCCGGCTCCGCCAACAATCTCCTCTGCATGCGATCATCCGCTATGCCACACACGAGCCTGTCGCGTAGCATCTCCTTCAATTTATCGCCGTATTTGCAATGTTGAGCGAGCTCTCATAGCACTGCCACATACTCTGTCACAGTTTCATTCGCTGCTCTAGTCCTCGAATTGAACTTAAATCTTTGGACTATTTCACTGGGCTTCGGGTTATAATGTGACTGCAGCAGGTCAGTCAAATCCTTATATGACTTTTCACTAGGCTTGTTCGGGCTCAATAAGTTCCTCATTAAACTGTATGTCCGACTACCCACAGAACTTAACAATATTGCCCTCTTTTTTTCCTCATCCCCGATCCCATTGGCAACGAACAAATGTCCCAACACTTCGACATATTCCTCCCATGTTTGGGTCTGACTGTCAAAAGCAGTAAGTGTTCCTACCATTGCCATAGCCATCTCGACGTCTTGATTAACGTTATCTTCCTCGTCATCCGACATCCGCCTAGTTCCAGCGTACTTGCACTCTCAAGCTTCTTATTGTTGTTTCTCTTCCGAGCTCACCAGGATCCCATCCTCGTCGCCAAATGTTGTATCCTGAGTACTCATATAAGGAAGACGGACAGCGAGGTAGCGTTAAGCAAAGAGCTTTACTTCATCCTGGCATTATCAAACACAGAGCATAACAGGCTGGCAGACTCTTCTTCAGCTAGCTCTACATATCCCGTTTTAACTACTGAACTGCTATTGCCACCTAGGGGAAAATTCTAATATAACCGCGAAAACCTTCCCCATATACCACAGTTAATAAGGGTTATGCTCTGTTTTTACACCACAAGAGGGGGCTGTTTACACCAGCTAGTGTAAATCGTTTGAAATTCAACACCACAACTTTAACTCTTTACTCTGAAAGTCCTTAACACTGGGATTTCAACACTGGAGATTTTGCTGTGTATCAATATCTCTTCCCTTTGTACTAGTGATGTCCGGTTCGCGAACGAATCGTTTGATTTACCCGGTTCTTCTTAGTTAACCGGTTGAACCAGTTCACCAAATCGGACTGAATCGTTTGAACCTGTCCGCATTTCCAGTAGTCATTAATCCACAAATAACTTATTTACTTTTTAATGTGGCTAACACTCTCTCTGAGTCTAAATTAACCAATATCCTGGAGTAATTAATTTACTCAAACAGTACACTAACTGAACTGCTGTGAAGAGAGAACTGAAGAAGAACAAGAGCAGAGCAGCTTTTCTATGTGGACTCAGAGGGCTGCGCTGCATGCACACTGTGACTCTATGTTGTTTCAAGCTTATCCTTCTGTGCACGGGATGCGCAAAAGCACTCTCTGCGACACTAGATGGGCGCCTTTAGTATTATAATACTTTTCTGTGCAATCAAAGATTATTAATAGTATTTCTTGTTCTGTCCTATTTATCATATGTTGCTGCCACTATTACTGTGCTATACAATTAAATGAAACATCTTTTACAATTCTGTATAGATGTACAGTAGGTAGACAACCAGAACGGGTAACCTGGGATAGTCTTAGGCTACAGTCTACGCATCAAAAATGAAAAGAAAGACCTTTACATAATCATAATTACATCATTACATATATATATATATATATATATATATATATATATATATATATATATATATATATATATATATATATATATATATAAAAGCTTAAAATCTTGTATAGTATAGTATGATTCTTGATTTTTCAAACTGCAAACACTTTGCATTTTTAATCAAACATCTTTTTATTAAAGCAGGTAATTTGACATATAATTCCCTTGTACATTCTGAGAGTTTTTTATAACCAATTCAAAAAATAGATAAAATACAAAAGGTAACTTAAAGTGGTACAACATTAAAAAGGCAAAACAAAACAAGAACACACACAATAATTTTTTTTTTTTTTTTAAAACCACCAGACTGACCACAATCCCCCACAATATCCCAACCCCCATCCAACCATCTAAACCATTCCCATTTATCTTCACCCTTCCTCGTAGAGACCTTCACTCTAAAACCATTAACATTGTCACATATTGTGTGCTAGGATGCGGACTGTTGCACCGACTTTGTAGTTTTTAGGTATGATATGAGGGGTTTCCATGTTTTATTGAATAAATTGAGCCTGTCTCTCATTGTATATCTTATCCTTACTAAATGAAGTTTGTTAGTTAAATCCTCTAACCACATCTTAGGGGTAGGTACAGTTGCGCTCTTCCATAAGACGAGGATTAATCTCTTTGCTATTATTAAGCAATAAGAGAGAAAATGCTGTTGTGCCACGCTCAATTTTCTGAAGGTCTCCGATATTCCAAGAATGATAAACATGGGCTCAGGTTCGATTGAAGTATTTATGACCTCAGACATAATGTTAAATATATCAACCCAGAACAATTGAACCCTTGGGCATAGAGCAAAACTATGGAGAAGATTGCTACGGAAGAGTGTCACTTATCACACATGGGTGACACTTCTGGGTATATGTGATGCAGTTTCTCTTTTGAATAATGAAGCCTATGTATAATTTTAAAGTGGACAAGACAATGTCTTGCATTGTCTGAACAATTATGTATGTTTTCAAGACTGTCTTTCCATAAATCATCTGAAATAGATTCACCAAGTTCCTCTTCCCACTTTCTTTTATAGTTTTCAGTCGATGGGGAGCTTATTAGTAAAAGGCTGTTATAGACACGTGATACCAGTTTACTTTCGTTAGGAGACAATTTCGGACAGTGGTCTATTTTAGATTGTGGTTCAGTCTCAAATTCTCTTAAGTATTTCTGGGCATAGAGCAAAACTATGGAGAAGATTGCTACGGAAGAGTGGCACTTATCACACATGGGTGACACTTCTGGGTATATGTGATGCAGTTTCTCTTTTGAATAATGAAGCCTATGTATAATTTTAAAGTGGACAAGACAATGTCTTGCATTGTCTGAACAATTATGTATGTTTTCAAGACTGTCTTTCCATAAATCATCTGAAATAGATTCACCAAGTTCCTCTTCCCACTTTCTTTTATAGTTTTCAGTCGATGGGGAGCTTATTAGTAAAAGGCTGTTATAGACACGTGATACCAGTTTACTTTCGTTAGGAGACAATTTCGGACAGTGGTCTATTTTAGATTGTGGTTCAGTCTCAAATTCTCTTAAGTATTTCCGAACATAGTCCCTAACTTGCATGTAACGAAAGAAATTATTTTTCCCCAGTTCATACTTCCTCTGTAATTGCATGAATGAAGCAAAGGTGCCTCCCATGTATAAATCACCAATACATTGGAAACCCCTCTCACTCCATGTAGAAAAGGCTCCATCCAGACTGGAGGGGGCAAATGTGGGATTTCTAGTGATGGGCAACAGAAGAGAGATTGGTTTAAGATTAAATGTGGTCTTGATTTGTTTCCAGGTACAGATCATGCTATGAATGATGGGATTGTTATTATACAGGGACTTATTAACCGCAGCCGGAGCTAGTAGGACTGTGGCCATAGAATACGGGTGGCAGTCTTCCCGCTCCAGCATTAGCCAATCAGACATTGGTATTGATGTGTCCAACCAAAAGGAAAACATCTTAATCGCTGAGGCCCAGTAATATAGCAAAAAATCTGGGAGTGCCAATCCCCCCTCTGGCTTTGGCCTACAGAGATGTTTTTTACCTATTCTGTGAACCTTGTGTCCCCACAGAAAAGGAACTATCAAAGAATCTAAGTTTTTAAAAAAAGATTTTTTTTAGAAATATTGGGATATTTTGAAATAGGTATAGCAGTTGCGGGAGGAACATCATCTTTATAGCATTAATTCTCCCAATTAAAGAAATTGGGAGCGTGTCCCAAAATGATATTTTAGTCTGTAATCGCTCTATTAGAGGCGGGAAGTTTGCCTGGAATAGAGATGAGTACTGCTTTGTCACTTCTATCCCCAAATAGGTAAATTTCTCTGGATAGATTGTAAATGGAAAGTGATCTAGGTGTGTTAAGTCACTCATTTGGACCGGCATTAAAACACTTTTAGACCAATTGATCCGATAACCCGAAAATGTCCTAAACAGGTTGATTTTGTTGAGAAGATTAGGGAGGGTAATTTGAGGCCTCGTTATATATAAAAGGATGTCAAATGCTTGTAAAGGATGTAAATCTGGGGTTCCATTCTAATACATTGGGCTAGAGGTTCAATAGCCAAAGCAAAAATTAAAGGGGATAGTGGACACCCCTGCCTTGTCCCTCTATGTAAGCTAAACGGGGAGGATATTGTCCGGTTTGTTAGGATTTCAGCCGTAGGATTCTTGTAAATGAGTTTGATAAGTGACAGGAACTTACTTCCGAAATTGAACCTGTTAAGAACTTCAAATAAATAACACCACTCAATCTGGTCAAATGCCTTCTCGGCATCAAGTGCAAGTATGACAAGATCAGAGGGTGGACCTCTTTTTGTGTATATAATATTGAAAAGACGTCTAAGATTAAAAGTAGCACTCCGATTTGGTATGAAACCCGTCTGGTCCGTATGAACTAGCTTTTCCAATAGAGGATTCAGCCTGTTAGCTAATATCTTGGCAAATAATTTCCCATCTACATTAAGGAGGGAGATAAGACGATAAGCGCCTACTTCCTGTGAGTAATTCCCTTTTTTATGAATTAATGTGATCACAGCCTCAGTTAAGGTGGGAGGTAAATTACCCTGTATCTGAGCATGTTCATATAATTTCAACAGGTATGGGGATAGGTTCTCATTAAATGTTTTGTATATTTCTATTTTTCTAAGTTGTCTAGCTAGCAGTTTGTGTGTTTGTCACCAAATTCAAAGTGTTGCAATTTTCCTGTGCAATAAAATAGAGGGAGAGTGTGCATTTTCTATGTCAAGTAATTTAATTTGATCTTCTAATTCTTTTAATTTAATCTTGGTTCAATTTTCACCTAGAAGCTTCAAATGAGATGATACAGCCTCTTATATAAGCCTTGAATGCTTCCCAGAGGATGGAGGGAGAGGTATCAGGGTTGTCGTTTATTTCAAAGTATAAAGAAATCTGGTCTTTTAAGTATTCACAAAATTTATTTTCAGTGAGTAGATGCGAATTCAGTTTCCAAGAGGAGTGTGGCTTGTCTACATGATCTAAACACACCGAAAAGGTGAGTGGGCTGTGATCTGAAATCACTATACTGTGATATTTAGCATTTAATGTGTGCAGTATAAGTTTGGCGTCCACCAGGAAGTAGTCTATCCTACTGTAGGAGTTGTGTACAGGTGAATAAAATGAGTAGTCCCTGCCTGTAGGGTTCATCGCTCTCCATATATCCAGTATATTTGTGTTATTAATGAACATATTTAAAAATTCACTAGAGGCATTTCTTGGAAGTCTCTTCGTGGAGGACCTATCAAGATATGTGTCGAGGACAGTATTAAAATCACCCCCTATTATCAAGTGTGTTTGTGAGATGTCTGGTATCAGTGAAAAAACCTGAAAGAATATGGGGTTATCTATGTTAGGAGCATATATATTTACTAAAGTAAGGGAAGTGTTATGGATTTCACCAATCACTATAATATAGCGGCCCTCTTTATCAGTGATTGTTTTTTTTTATGCAAAAAGGGCACACCTTTTCTCAGTAGAATGGCCGCACCTCTTGCTTTGGATAAAAAGTTTGAGTGGTAAACTTCCCCTATCCAATTTGCTTTTAACCTGCCATGCGAGGCATTCTTCAGGTGAGTTTCCTGTAGGAACATAATATCTGAGGTCAGTGACTTTAGGTGGGTCAGAATTTTACCCCTCTTGACTGGGTTATTAACTCCGCGTACATTCCAGCTAGAAAATGTGAGACCTTTCAGCTCTCTGGTGTGATTGTTTAAACTATCATGCATCTGGAGTATGTGATTCAGTACAGTATCCGCAGCAGTACAGTTGTCAATGTGTAGGATTTGAGTGAATGGTCTTCCTATCCCACCCCTCCCCTCTACCCCAGTCCACCCCATAACCGTTATCAAGGTCAGCCCAGTCCCCATAGTAATAAATGTAAACAAAACTACTCTAGCCAATTCCAAGTGAATGTGGCGCGGGCCTTCTTACAACACACAAACCAGTAGCTTCCCCACACCTTCTGGTGGCCCTGATGCTAACTCCTATCTATGATCACATAGCTCGGTAACTTACACAAAATGTTTAGGTAGATTAGTAAAGAGAAGAAAATATAACCAGTTAAAGTGCCATAATAATATTATTATCGATGGGTGCACACACACACACACACGCACACACACACACATACATAGAAACGTATACACAGGTTCACGCAACACACCCATACATATACAAATACCCATATACCTAATGTCCATAGTTAAGAAGAACGCTTTCCTCAAGGAGGGAATTTGCATCAACTGTATAAATAATAATAATAATAATAATAGTAATAATACTAATAATATAATAGTTTTAAATATGTATGACCAAAAACTTAACTGAGTTGCAACTCCAACGGAGGCAATAACACTTTGAATACCCTTCAATAACAGTAAGCCCTTTCCACACTTTAAAGAACTAGCTGAACAATTGTCAGGGCTCCAGATAAGATATCAGAAAAATAGAAAGAAGGAAGAGAGAAAAAAAAAATAACAGTGCAAACCTCGATCTGTATGAGGCGGGAACTAACACTTTCCAATTTTTCTTCTAATGAGAATGGCGGTTTTACAGTTTGTACGTGTGTTTAACGTTGAATGTGTAACTCCCGTGTAGAAGAAACAGATATTGCTGTGCTATGCAAGCACCAGTACATAACCACCTCTCTGAATATCTTGTCTCACTTCAGTCGAGCCCGGTGTTAAGAGGCGTTCGGCATATTCCTCCGCTTTTTTGGCATCTATGAGCGAGATCTGTGTGTCGTTGTGGGTTATCAGGAGTCTAGCAGGATAGAGGAGGCCATACCTGACCCCAGGTCTGCCCCGTAACAGCTCCCTCGTGCGGTTGAATAGTGCCCTCTTTTTAGCTACGGCAGGCGGATAGTCTGGGAAAATTTGGATCCTTTTACCACCATGAAAGAGTTGTTTCTCCGCTGCAGCCTTGCGTAGGATGTCCTCAAGCGTCTGAAAGTAGTGTAGCCTCAGTACAAAGGGTCTAGGAGGTTCATGAGGTTCGGGCCGTCTTTGGAGTGTCCGGTGCGCTCTATCAATGAGAGGCTTCTCATCCAGGG
This sequence comes from Carassius carassius, assembly GCF_963082965.1. Classification (NCBI taxonomy): domain Eukaryota; kingdom Metazoa; phylum Chordata; class Actinopteri; order Cypriniformes; family Cyprinidae; genus Carassius; species Carassius carassius. The sequence continues at coordinate 28,447,679 of NC_081768.1, read as the reverse complement.
ATAGCTCCTCCTGTAGCAACCCGGCGATAAAGTCTCTCGGCCTGGGTCCCTCGGTCCCCTCAGGGACTCTGATGACCCGGATATTGTGTCTCCTCGAGCGCCCTTCTAGGTCTTTGCATTTCTCAGTTAGTTTTTCTACTTCAGAGCTCAGACGGGTTACTTGACGTTGAAGTGCAGTGACATCGTCTGAGTGGTGTGAGGCGGATTTCTCTATCTCTCCAAAAGTGTTAGCATGCGAGGTCGCAGTTTTCTCCAGGGTCGTAATGGAGGTCTGCAGTTCTTCTTTAGTTGTAGACAATTTGCCTCTTAGCACAGTATACACTGTTTGTATACGGACATCAATGGTGGCGCATATGCCATCTTTAATCTGGGTAATTTCATTTCGCAGGGCAGCTATAGCGGCCAGTACAGCTCAGTTTGGTGGGTCCGCCTCCTCGCTCAGGTGTTCGGGCTCCACCACCTCAGTTAAATCTGAGGGTTGATCAAGGCCTAATTCTTGTTGGTCGTTCTTTTTGGATTTTCCCTTTTTTGACATTGTTCTTTCTTTTTAGGTTTAGTTTCCCACTTGCTTATATCTTCTTATGTCACTCCAAAGCACTTTTAGGCGGATATGCAGGTGTTTAGTGTATTAATAAAAGAAAAGTTACCAGAGCTATGTGAAACACGTCTCACTCCTCCATTGCCCAGCAGCGCCCCCAACACTTCGCATTTTTTAATTTTGCCTTTACCATGTGACCAAAAATTTTAAATTGTGACTTTGATTGCGCTGGTTCCTCATGCGCACATATTCATTAGAAACAGCAGCCGATCATCGTGACATTCGGCATGAGCAGCGGTCCACTTTGGCATATTTTTGCTCATTACGATTTTTTTTTTGATACTGAAATGCCTATTTTACCTAATGAATAATAGTTTAGCTTCAAATTGGCAACATTACGAATATGGAAACATTTGGATTCTTCCCGAATGAGAGAGCCCAAACTCTCTTATGTTTTGCTTTAAATTATTTATAATTATTGTTTTTTTGTTGTGGTTTATAAGCCTATATTATAAGCCAGATAAGGTTTTAGGACAACTTTAAAGAAAGGTTTGATCCATTTCAAATGTTGACTACTGTATAGCGCAATAAAGTTTATTGGTTATTAAAACTTAATTTCAGAAGAAGTTGCCTTAACTTAAAAAAAAAAAAAAAAGATGCAAACTTGCATGAATTTTATTTTGTTGCGTCCATACAATATTTTTTAGTGTGTGAAATATAAATTCTCACAGATTGTAGCCTATTCATTACCAATATATTGAACCATCTCTTTATGTTTTTCAAAATCCAAAACAGAGTCCAGACATCAGTAAAGTATCCGTCTATGAACATGTTTTATAGGCTATTTTAGGTTTGGGAAATACACAGACGTGACAGAAAAAACAAACAAAAAAAAAAAAACACCAGAGTTTTGGGAGAGATTATATTTTGCAGACTTTGTGATTTAAAATGCAAAAACCAGAAGCACAATATCTGCAGAGAAGGGTTGGCCATTCTCAAAACATAAAATATCAATTTTATTTCAATTTTAGTTTTTGTGTTTTTGTGTTTCCATTACGGACTGTTCTGAAAGCAGAATTTATTCAAACGCGTGTAAATTGCTTTAAAAACTTTAACAGCGAATTCTAGAGGGTATTTAATAGGTCTGCCCTCACGTAAGGTTTTTTTAGTCACTAGTCGTTCATTTGTCATTATTCAGCTAATCGCAGGTTTATATTAAATTTACATCTAAAATCCATAATGAGCCTTAATATATTACGCGCTCAAGCATATGCCTTAAGTTTGCCACAAAGCACAGGCAGAAGTAGCCCAATAATTGTGAAAAATGAGACATTTTAATTATTTATTAATAAACAAATGTTTTTTTGTCGGCTGCAAGATGAAATGCTGACACTCAGAGAAATGCAAGCTTCACAGATTACATAAAGCTTTCTCTTTGAATTGATTAGTTTAAAAGTAGATATTTCAAGCTGTAGATATATTTATCATGTGAGACACCACAATTTTAAGTTATTTCATTATCAGGAAGAAATTTAAGTGATCGAGAGGGCGCCTCACAGTCATGCATGCGCATTAATAATTTCCGCACAAACACTTGAATATGAAAACATAATTCACATTTTGCATATGCATTACAAAGTAAATCATTTTCAGATGCAGTTATCCAAAATAAAACCAAACAAGATTTGTAATGAAGATAAAATATGTAGACAGATAAGAATAAATGCTGCACGTGCACTCAGAATCCTTAGCGCCGAGCAAATCTTGCACCGATATTTTACACACCTGATTTAAATGTGGCTGCAATTTATTTTTATTTATTTATTTTTTTTTTTTACTTACATTATATGAAAGCAAGTAAAGAAGACTCCCTTTTAAATCACTGAAGTTGTCAGTTAATGAAGCTCTTATTTACATTGTGTGCATTTCGTTGATTTTAATGAGAGAACTGGAGTTTAAACCCTCTGGAGTCTAAGGGTATTTTTGGGGCCTGGAGAAGTTTTGTCATGCCCTGCATTTGTGCTTTTTCAGTTTCTTATAAATATCTAAATGACTAAAGTCTAATCTCACTGTAATCAGCACAAACTAGGCTATAATAATATGTGAGCAGCATGTATGTACCTGATTGTGTTTTTGAGAAAAAAAATATTATGCGTGGTTAGTGAAAAACTAAAAATGTTAAATCACTTGAATAAGGCCATAAAACACATACAGAACATTGTTTCCCGGGACATTTGAGAACTGGAGCTTGTAGCCTAGAATTTTTTTTTCTAAATTGTGAAAATCATTTTGTTTACTCACTCACAGAAACAATATATTGATTAAAATTTTCTAAGACACTTTTTGTTGGTAATAGTCATATGCGAGTAGGCGTCAACTATCATGAATATCATTATGATTTACACCTGAGAAGACAAAGGTCTGCATAATGAGCTGCATAATGAGCCTTTCAGACAGGTTTGTCACTGAGGGGGAAGAGTTACAAGAAAAAATGTGAGGACAAAATAAATGTATATAATTTTATGTTTGTAGTTTATTTAGAATATATTTAATTATCCCACAACATAATTTAATATTCACTTGCAAGTGCAGATAAACAGTTTATTAGGAACAATCAAAGCTGACTTTCAAACTGAATATTTTGCATCATTACTCCAGTCACACAATCCTTCAGAAATCCTTTTAAAAATCTTATTTTCTACAAAAAAAATAAAAACCTTTATTGTTATTATTATTATTATTATCATTATTAGTATTCGAGCTGAGAATATTTTTGAAGTTTTGTCATGCCCTGACATTTGTGCTTTTTTCAGTTTCTTATAAATATCTAAATGGGTAAAGTCTAATCTCACTGTAATCAGCACAAACTGGGCTATAATAATATGTGAAATGCATGTATGTACATGATTGTGTTTTTGAGAAAAAAAATATTATGCGTGGTTAGTGAAAAACTAAAAATGTTAAAACACTTGAAAAAGGCCATAAAACACATAGAGAACATTGGTTCCCGGGACTTTTGAGAACTGGAGCTTGTAGCCTAGAATTTTTCTTTCTAAATTATGTGAAAATCATCTTGTTTACTCACTTACAGAAAAAATATATTGATTAAAATTTTCTAAGTCACTTTTTGTTGGTAAAAGTCATATGCGAGTAGGCGTCAACTATCATGAATATCATTGTGATTTACACCTGAGAAGACAAAGGCCTGCATAATGAGCTGCATAATGAGCCTCTCAGTCAGCTGTGCCACTGTGAGTGAGGAGTTACAAGAAAGAATGTGAGAACAAAATAAATGTATATAATTTTATGTTTGTAGTTTATTAAGAATATATTTAATTATCCCACAACATAATTTAATATCCACTTGGGGGATCAGTTAAACAGTTTATTGGGAACAATCAAAGCTGACTTTCAAACAAATTTTTTGGCATCATTACTCCAGTCACACAATCCTTCAGAAATCCTGTTAACATTTATCCTTTTTTAATCTTATTTTCTACAAAAAAAACTAACATTTATTGTTATTATTATTATCATTATTATTAATGTTGAAAAGAGCTGAGAATAAATTGACAGAACAGCATTGTTTTTACATTTGTTACAGTTATCTATTTGTTACATTTATATTATTTACATCAAACTTTTGAATGGTATAGTATTGTATATTGTTATTGAAACTTCATAATGTTTCACTTGATTATACATTTAGTCAGGAATTATAGTTTGGAAAAAGTCTTTGGAAAAAGTCTGACTAGTAAAATGTTTACACGTTATGTGAAACTAGTACATGTATATAAATAAATAAAAAGAGACTTACTCATGTTTATGATCTCTGCTGAATAAAGTGCTTCATTCTTTTTTTCTGAGGAAATCCATTTCTCAAATCCTCAACCACATCACATCTTTTTGGGGTGATTTATGTCTTATTCCTCTCATCGCGAAGCAAACAGTAAAATAAAAGAATTTGAAGAACAGTCTCGCTGCTTTTTCTTCTGTGTGGGCGTATTCAAGCCGCACGCTTCAGTTTGAATCTGAATAGCGCGTTCAGCACGGGGGCGTGGTCACATTAGATATAATGAAGGGAGACGTGAAAAACGGACATCACGTTGTTTTCAAATGGATTACTTTATCACAGAATATCTGTTTTCGGCGGCACTTTTTTAGTTTAAAAGTAGACATGTCAAGCTTTCTATAGATATCTCTCTCATGTCTCTTCGTTGAGTATTCACTGAGTTACAGTTCATTTTAATGACGTGTTTGTAAATGAAGATCAGCGCAGACAAAGGCTGCAGACAACACACCTTGTTTGTTATCTTTATTTTATAAGTGCACAAAGTTTTGTTGTTATGTCTGTATCCAAAAAAAAGTAGACCCTTTACAGATTCGATTGATGTATGGCTCTTATCTGTACGATTAAAACTGAAAGTGTAATTTAATTCTTTTCGAGGTTATCAGGAGAAAATGACTCATAACGCGTATCTGCGTTAATCGACTCCAGAGGGTTAAATGGTCTTCCAACAGTCTTGAAGGAGTTCCCCGAGAGATGCTTAGCACTTGTTGGCCCTTTTGCCTTCTGTCTGGGGTCCAGCTCACCCCTAAATCATCTCGATTGGGTTCAGGTCCGGTGACTGTGGAGACCAGGTCATCTGGCGCAGCACCCCATCACTCTCCTTCTTGGTCAAATAGCCCTTGATGCCTTCAGTGTGACTCTACAATTTTCATAGTCATGAAAATAAAGAAAACTCTTTGAATGAGAAGGTGTGTCCAAACTTTTGGTCTGTACTGTATTTCTATGGCTCCCTTCCCTAGCAGAGTCATCACTTTGTGTGTTCTTGTGTGTTCACTCAAGTGTTGTCTGGATCTACCAAAGTGGGAATCACCCCGCGGAAAAGTGTGGGTCTTCGGGTGAACTGCATTCAGTAGCCGTGTTTTATTATCTCCAAAACACACTTGGACACTCCAGGGATGGCCTGCCAGCCCGCGTGACAAGAGGTTGTATAGCGTCGGATGACAGACTGCTGACCAGGGGCCTGAACACTAATGAGTGTGGAAGAGGAAAATCGCTCTTTTTAAAAATGTAAAATATTTATTGTTTTTGCCGCCATAATGGCACTGTGTGTGGGATTAACAACAGTGGGCCCAGGTTGCAGAGCAAACACTTGGTCCCCGATACCCACAACTGAGCAGGGTGGTGGGGGAACTATGCGAGAGAGCTCTTGGGGTGGTCCGTCCGGAAGTGGAAATTTGGGCAGGAAGTGTCGCATGGCCTGGGACGTCTTCTGTGCTGCAGTGAAACCCTCAGTGAAACCATCTACAGCTGGCCCTAAGAGACCAGTTGGAGAGACTGGGGCATTGAGAAAGGCCACTTTGTTGTCCTTGATCTCTGTCAAGTTGAGCCTGAGGTGGTGCTCTAGCACAATCAGTTGGTCCATGGATCGTCCGATGGCCTGGGCGTAGCTTTCGTGGTGTGCAGGGCCAAATCCGTGGTGCTGTGGAGGTCGTAAAAGGCAGGTGCGTCGGAACCAGACTCATCCAGGGAACAGAGGAGTTTTGCCTGGAACACCTGGAGAATGGCCATGGTGTGCAGCGCTGATGCAGCTTGGCCTGTGGATAAATAGGCTCTACCAGCCATGACGGCGGTAGTACTGCAGGGCTTTGAAGGAAGGGCTCTCTTATTTTTCCACCCCATAGCCGCAGGGGGGCAGAGGTGAGCAGCCACGGCTTCGTCCAGGGGCGGCATTTGCACATAGCCCTTCTCCTGAGAGCCATCAACTGAAGTGAGAGCTGCAGTAGTGCATAAGTGGGCCGAGTAGGGGCACGCCATGACTTGGTCAGCTCATCGTGACCTATAGGGAAAAACAGGGCAGAGCGCTGGTGAGGGGCCTGGCGGCATCCTGGCAGGTTCCACTCGTCCAGTCTGCTGCGCGTTGGCTCTTCAGGTGGAGCCCACTTGAGATCGAGTTCCTCTACGGCTTTAGAGAGGATGCAGAAAAGCTCAGTGTTGAGCTTCACGCTGGTGCTGGGCTGGCGTGGACTCAACCAAGTCAGGGCACTGAGCCCCTCTACACCACTGTCTCTTCCTAACCGGCTCGCGTGAGGGGTGGGATCCGCAAACACAGAGAGGTGAGACTCATGCTCTCACAATAAGAGCATGAAGTCTCGGTGAGCTCCGCCTCAGCATGGGGTTTGCCCAGTCAAAAGATGCACTCACCATGGCCGTCATCATCATGCAAAGGGGCTCTGCATGTGCCACAGCATTAGTTCTAATGCCGCTGCAGTGGGAACGGCGTTTGTGATGCTCTTTTAGAACGGTGAAAACCACTGGAAAATGCTCTTTTAGAAGCACCGGATGGTGGCAGGAGATTTGCTGAGAATCGTACTGGAAATGTAAAGTGGGCGGCTCGAGAGCGGCGCTTGAGGGTGGCAGTCTGCAAGAACGCTGGTGCTGCAGATGTTCGGCGATCTCAGCTGATCCGCTACGGTGCCTCTTCAATGGTGAGAGAGCTCGTTCCAGCAGGCAAAGGCGTTTCAGCAAAGAGAACTCATTGCTGAAGGAGAGCAATCTGAAATCCTATTGTGATTTGCCTGCTTATATAGCCATTCTCTTTGACCATTTTGGCAGGCTTTGGCATGCTGCATCGGTTAAAAAAGTTTTTCAATTTGAACCAATGGCAGTGCAGTTGAACTGCGCTATTAAAAAAGGCTTCAGCATCGAGGAAAAATGAGCTTTTCCCCATACGCAGTTTGAGTGAAGTATTGAAAGGGAACAGATTTAATAAGAATTAAAGCTGCAAGCAGCGATGAACGGGCCCTCGCACCCGGGCTCACCGCCAGCGAGTTGATTTAGTAAAAAGATGAACGGTGAGAAATATGCATTTCATGTCATAAACATAATTGCAATATGTCAAAGTCATTAATATGTGCCAATCTTCATGTTGCCAGCAGGTGGCGCTATCATTATAATGGAATATTGGCCTTCTGATGTGTTCAGGCCAGGACTCTTATCAATCATGTGAAGTTTGGGGAAGATTGAACATTTTATGCCTGAGTTACAACAACTTCTCTTGCTGTGGCGAGACATCAAATTTTGTCACAGCGCCATGGACACGCCCTTAAACAAAAATTCAAGATCTCCACAATTTAACATTGAAAAGACCTTTAGATTAGACTGACCAAAATAAAATGTTGATGTCATTAAATTTCTAGGAGTAGTTTGTTACAACGCAAAACATGTCACTTCCTGTTGCCAGCAGGTGGCGCTATGGCTATAACTGAATATTGGCATTTAGATCTGTTCAGGTCAAAAGTCTTATCCAACATGTGAAGTTTGAGGCAGATTGGACATTGTATGTCTAAGTTACAACAACTTCCTTTTTCATGGCGAAACATCGAAATTTGTCAGGCCGCCATGGACACACACTTTAACGAATCCTCAAGATCTTCGCAATTTAACATCGCAAAGGCGTTTAGATTTAACTGGCCAAGTTTGATGTTGATCTGAATAAATCTCTAGGAGGAGTTTGTTAAAGTACAACCCCTGAAAATGGCAAAAACAACGCCAATTTTGCAGAGAAAATTCTAAATAACTGACTTCCTGGTGGGATTCGGATTTCGTACCAAGAGACATTTTTGTAGATATTGGTGTGGTACATGTGTGTACCGATTTTTGTACATGTACGTGAAACATAGCTCGAGGTGCACTCCGTTGAAAGTGTATATGCACTCAGTTGAAAGTGTATAGGTGGCGCTATCGAGCCATTTTGCCACACCCAATGGAATATTGGCCTTCAGATCTGTTCAAGCCAGGACCCTTATCACACATGTGAAGTTTGGGCAAGATCGGACATTTTATGCCTGAGTTATAACATCTTTAATTCCCATGGCGACACATCGAACTTCGTCACGGCACCATGGACACGCCTTTTAACGAAAACTCAAGATCTTCTCAACTAAACATCACACAGGTCTTTAGATTAGACTGACCACAAAAATAACATTGATGACATAACATTTCTAGGAGTAGTTTGTCGCAGTGGTAAATATTTCCCTTCCTGTTGCCAATAGGTGGCGCTATGACTATAACTGAATATTGGCATGTAGATCTGTTCAGGTCAAGAGTCTTATCCAACATGTGAAGTTTGGGGCAGATTGGACATTGTATGTCTGAGTAACAGCAACTTCCTTTTTCATGGCGAAACATTGAAATTTGTCAGGCCGCCATGGACACGCCCTTTAACGAAACCTCAAGTCCTTCGCAATTTAACATCGCAAAGGCCTTTAGATTAGGCATACCAACTTTGGTGTTGATCTGAATGAATCTCTAGGAGGAGTTCGTTAAAATACAACGCATGGAAATGACAAAAATGACACAAAATTTGCTCATAAAATTAAAAATAACTGACTTTCTGTTGGGTTTCGGATTTCGTACCAAGAGACTTTTTTGTAGGTATTGGTGTATTACATGTGTGTACCGATTTTTGTACATGTACGTGAAACGGACCTCGAGGCGCGCTATGTTGAATGTGTATAGGTGGTGCTATCGAGCCATTTTGCCACACCCGATGGAATATTGGCCTACAGATGTGTTCAGGCCAGGACTCTTATCACACATGTGAAGTTTGGGGAAGATCGGACATTTTATGCCTGAGTTATAACATCTTTTATTCCCATGGCGAGACATCGAACTTCGTCACGGCGCCATGGACACGCCGTTTAACGAAAACTCAAGATCTTCACAACTTAACATCGCACAGGCCTTTAGATTAGACTGACCACAAAAAAGACATTGATGTCATAAAATTTCTAGGAGTAGTTAGTCGCAGTGTAAAATATGTCACTTCCTGTTGCCAATAGGTGGCGCTATGACTATAACTGAATATTGGCATGTAGGTCTGTTCAGGTCAAAAATCTTATCCAACATGTGAAGTTTGGGGCAGATTGGAGATTGTATGTCTGAGTTATAGCAACTTCATTTTTCATGGCGAATCATCGAAATTCGCCAGGCCGCCACGGACACGCCCTTCGACGAAAACTCAAGATCTTCGCAATTTAACGTCGCAAAGGCCTTTAGATTAGGCATACCAAATTTGGTGTTGATTTGAAGAAATCTCTAGGAGGAGTTCGTTAAAATACAACACATGGAAATGACCAAAATTACACAAAATTTGCTCATAATATTAAAAATAACCGACTTCCTGTTGGGTTTAGAATTTTGCTCCAAGAGTCTTTTTTGTAGGTATTGGTGTGTTACATATGTGTGCCAATTTTCGTGCATGTACGTGAAACATAGCTGGAAGGCTGTTGATTTTCTTAGTATAGGTGGCGCTGTCGAGCCATTTTGCCACACCCTCTTCTGAATCCTATATCAGACGAAAATTTTCACCAGGTTTGACGCGTGTGCAAAGTTTCATGACTTTTTGAGCATGTTTAAGCCCTCAAAAATGCGATTCATTCGGGAGAATAATAATAATAATAATAATAATAATAATAATAATAATAATAATAATAATAATAATAATAAACAAAGCAGATACAAGAGGGTCCTCGCACCTCAGTGCTCGGGCCCTAAATAATAATAATAATAATAATAAACAAAGCAGATACAAGAGGGTCCTCGCACCTCGGTGCTCGGGCCCTAATTAAAGCTGCAAGCAGCGATGAACGGGCCCTCGCACCCGGGCTCACCGGCAGCGAGTGGCTTTAGTAAATTGGTGAACGGTGAGAAATATGCGTTTAAACTCATAAATATAAGTAGAATATATCAATGTTTATTCCATATATGTTCCAATCTTCCTGTTGCCAGCAGGTGGCGCTATCATTATAATGGAATATTAGCCTTCAGATGTGTTCAGGGCTGCACTCTTATCGAACATGTGAAGTTTGGGGAAGATCAAACATTTTATGCCTGAGTTACAACAACTTCTCTTGCTGTGGCGAAACATCAAATTTTTTCATTTTTGCCATGGACACGCTCTTTAACAAAAACTCAAGATTGCCACAATTTAACATTACACAGGCCTTTAGATTAGACTGACCAAAAAAAATACATTAATGTCAAAAAATCTCTAGGAGTAGTTTATCTCAGCATAAAATATGTCACTTCCTGTTGCCAGCAGGTGGCGCTATGACTATAATTGAATATGGGCATGAAGATCTGTTAAGGGCAGAAGTCTTATCTAACATGCAAAGTTTGGGGCAGATTGGACATTGTATGTCTGAGTTACAGCAACTTCCTTTTTCATGGCGAAACATCGAAATTTGTCAGGCCGCCATGGACACTCCCTTTAACGAAATCTCAAGATCTTCCCAATTTAACATCGCAAAGGCCTTTAGATTTAACTGACCAAGTTTGATGCTGATCTGAATAAATCTCTAGGAGGAGTTCGTTAAAGTACAACCCATGAAAATGCCAAAAACAACACCAATTTTGCAGAGAACATTCTAAATAACTGACTTCCTGTTTGGATTCGGATTTCGTACCAAGAGACTTTTTCGTAGATATTGGTGTGTTACATGTGTGTACCGATGCTTGTACATGTACGTGAAACATAGCTTGAGGCGCACTCCGTTGAAAGTGTATATGCACTCAGTTGAAAGTGTATAGGTGGCGCTATCGAGCCATTTTGCCACACCCAATGGAATATTGGCCTTCAGATCTGTTCAGGCCAGGACCCTTATCACACTTGTGAAATTTGGGCAAGATCGGACATTTTATGCCTGAGTTATAACATCTTTTATTCCCATGGCGACACATCAAACTTCGTCACGGCGCCATGGACACGCCTTTTAACGAAAACTCAAGATCTTCACAACTAAACATCACACAGGTCTTTAGATTAGACTGACCACAAAAATAAAATTGATGTCATAAAATTTCTAGGAGTAGTTTGTCGCAGTGTAAAATATTTCACTTCCTGTTGCCAATAGGTGGCGCTATGACTATAACTGAATATTGGCATGTAGATCTGTTCAGGTCAAGAGTCTTATCCAACATGTGAAGTTTGGGGCAGATTGGACATTGTATGTCTGAGTTACAGCAACTTTCTTTTTCATGGCGAAACATCGAAATTTGTCAGGCCACCATGGACACGCCCTTTAACGAAACCTCAAGTCCTTCGCAATTTAACATCGCAAATGGCTTTAGATTACACTGACCAAGTTTGGTGTTCATCTGAATAAATCTCTAGGAGGAGTTCGTTAAAGTACAACCCCTGAAAATGGCAAAAACAACACCAATTTTGCAGGGAAAATTCAAAATAACTGACTTCCTGTTGGGATTAGGATTTCGTACCAAGAGACTTTTTTGTAGGTATTGTTGTGTTACATGTGTGTACCAATTTTTGTACATGTATGTGAAACATAGATCGAGGCGCACTCCGTTGAAAGTGTATAGTTGGCGCTATCGAGCCATTTTGCCACACCCGATGGAATATTGGCCTTCAGATCTGTTCAGGCCAGGACTTTTATCAAACATGTGAAGTTTGGGGAAGATCGGACATTTTATGCCTGAGTTATAACATCTTTTATTCCCATGGCGAGACTTTGAATTTTGTCACGGCGCCATGGACACGCCCCTTAACGAAAACTCAAGATCTTCACAACTTAACATCGCACAGGCCTTTAGATTAGACTGACCACAAAAAAGACATTGATGTCATAAAATTTCTAGGAGTAGTTATTCGCAGTGTAAAATATGTCACTTCCTGTTGCCAATAGGTGGCGCTATGACTATAACTGAATATGGGCATGTCAATCTGTTCAGGTTCGGAGTCTCATCAAACATGTGAAGTTTGGGGCAGATTGGACATTGTATGTCTGAGTTATAGCAACTTCATTTTTCATGGCGAATCATCGAAATTCGCCAGGCCACCACGGACACGCCCTTTAACGAAAACTCAAAATCTTCGCAATTTAACATCGCAAAGGCCTTTAGATTAGGCATACCAACTTTGGTGTTGATCTGAATTAATCTCTAGGAGGAGTTCGTTAAAATACAACGCATGGAAATGACAAAAATGACACAAAATTTGCTCATAAAACTAAAAATAACCGGCTTCCTGTTGGGTTTCGGATTTTGCTCCAAGAGACTTTTTTGTAGGTATTGGAGAGATACATGTGTATACCGATTTTCATACATGTACGTGAAACATAGCTCGAGGCGCACACCGTTGAACATGTATAGGTGGCGCTGTCGAGCCATTTTGCCACACCCACTTCTGAAACCCATATCAGATGTACATTTTTGCCGGTTCTGAGGTGTGTGCAAAGTTTCATGACTTTTTGAGTATGTTTAGGCCCTCAAAAATGCGATTCATCCTGGAGAAGAATAATAATAATAATAATAATAATAATAATAATAATAATAAACGGAGCAATTCCAAGAGGGTCCTCACACCATCGGTGCTCGGGCCCTAATAATTAAAGCTGCAAGCAGCGATGAACGGGCCCTCACACCCGGGCTCATCGGCAGCGAGTGGCTTTAGTAAATTGGTGAACGGTGAGAAATATGCATTTAAACTCATAAATATAAGTGGAATATATCAAAGTTTATTCCATATATGTGCCAATCTTTCTGTTGCCAGCAGGTGGCGCTATCATTATAATGGAATATTGGCCTTCAGATGTGTTCAGGGCTGCACTCTTATCGACCATGTGAAGTTTGGGGAAGATCAAACATTTTATGCCTGAGTTACAACAACTTCTCTTGCTGTGGCGAGACATCAAATTTTGTCATTTTTGCCATGGACACGCTCTTTAACAAAAACTCAAGATTGCCACAATTTAACATTACACAGGTCTTTAGATTAGACTGACCACAAAAATAAAATTGATGTCATAAAATTTCTAGGAGTAGTTTGTCTCAGCGTAAAATATGTCACTTCCTGTTGCCAGCAGGTGGCACTATGACTATAATTGAATATGGGCATGTAGATCTGTTAAGGGCAGAAGTCTTATCTAACATGCGAAGTTTGGGGCAGATTGGACATTGTATGTCTGAGTTACAGCAACTTTCTTTTTCATGGTGAAACATCGAAATTTGTCAGGCCGCCATGGACACTCCCTTTAACGAAATCTCAAGATCTTCCCAATTTAACTTCGCAAAGGCCTTTAGATTTAACTGACCAAGTTTGATGTTGATCTGAATAAATCTCTAGGAGGAGTTCGTTAAAGTACAACCCCTGAAAATGCCAAAAACAACACCAATTTTGCAGAGAACATTCTAAATAACTGACTTCCTGTTTGGATTCGGATTTCGTACCAAGAGACTTTTTCGTAGATATTGGTGTGTTACATGTGTGTACCGATTTTTGTACATGTACATGAAACATAGCTTGAGGCGCACTCCGTTGAAAGTGTATATGCACTCAGTTGAAAGTGTATAGGTGGCGCTATCGAGCCATTTTGCCACATCCAATGGAATATTGGCCTTCAGATCTGTTCAGGCCAGGACCCTTATCACACATGTGAAGTTTGAGCAAGATCGGACATTTTATGCCTGAGTTATAACATCTTTTATTCCCATGGCGACACATCAAACTTCGTCACGGCGCCATGGACACGCCTTTTAACGAAAACTCAAGATCTTCACAACTAAACATCACACAGGTCTTTAGATTAGACTGACCACAAAAATAAAATTGATGTCATAAAATTTCTAGGAGTAGTTTGTCGCAGTGTAAAATATTTCACTTCCTGTTGCCAATAGGTGGTGCTATGACTATAACTGAATATTGGCATGTAGATCTGTTCAGGTCAAGAGTCTTATCCAACATGTGAAGTTTGGGGCAGATTGGACATTGTATGTCTGAGTTATAGCAACTTCCTTTTTCATGGCGAAACATCGAAATTTGTCAGGCCGCCATGGACACGCCCTTTAACGAAACCTCAAGTCCTTCGGAATTTAACATTGCAAAGGGCTTTAGATTACACTGACCAAGTTTGGTGTTCATCTGAATAAATCTCTAGGAGGAGTTCGTTAAAATACAACACATGGAAATGACCAAAATTACACAAAATTTGCTCATAATATTAAAAATAACCGACTTCCTGTTGGGTTTAGAATTTTGCTCCAAGAGTCTTTTTTGTAGGTATTGGTGTGTTACATATGTGTGCCAATTTTCGTGCATGTACGTGAAACTTAGCTGGAAGGCTGTTGATTTTCTTAGTATAGGTGGCGCTGTCGAGCCATTTTGCCACACCCTCTTCTGAATCCTATATCAGACGAAAATTTTCACCAGGTTTGACGCGTGTGCAAAGTTTCATGACTTTTTGAGCATGTTTAAGCCCTCAAAAATGCGATTCATTCGGGAGAATAATAATAATAATAATAATAAACAAAGCAGATACAAGAGGGTCCTCGCACCTCAGTGCTCGGGCCCTAAATAATAATAATAATAATAAACAAAGCAGATACAAGAGGGTCCTCGCACCTCGGTGCTCGGGCCCTAATTAAAGCTGCAAGCAGCGATGAACGGGCCCTCGCACCCGGGCTCACCGGCAGCGAGTGGCTTTAGTAAATTGGTGAACAGTGAGAAATATGCGTTTAAACTCATAAATATAAGTAGAATATATCAATGTTTATTCCATATATGTTCCAATCTTCCTGTTGCCAGCAGGTGGCGCTATCATTATAATGGAATATTAGCCTTCAGATGTGTTCAGGGCTGCACTCTTATCGAACATGTGAAGTTTGGGGAAGATCAAACATTTTATGCCTGAGTTACAACAACTTCTCTTGCTGTGGCGAAACATCAAATTTTTTCATTTTTGCCATGGACACGCTCTTTAACAAAAACTCAAGATTGCCACAATTTAACATTACACAGGTCTTTAGATTAGACTGACCACAAAAATAAAATTGATGTCATAAAATTTCTAGGAGTAGTTTGTCGCAGTGTAAAATATTTCATTTCCTGTTGCCAATAGGTGGCGCTATGACTATAACTGAATATTGGCATTTAGATCTGTTTAGGTCAAGAGTCTTATCCAACATGTGAAGTTTGGGGCAGATTGGACATTGTATGTCTGAGTTACAGCAACTTTCTTTTTCATGGCGAAACATCGAAATTTGTCAGGCCACCATGGACACGCCCTTTAACGAAACCTCAATCCTTCGCAATTTAACATCGCAAATGGCTTTAGATTACACTGATCAAGTTTGGTGTTCATCTGAATAAATCTCTAGGAGGAGTTCGTTAAAGTACAACCCCTGAAAATGGCAAAAACAACACCAATTTTGCAGGGAAAATTCAAAATAACCGACTTCCTGTTGGGATTAGGATTTCGTACCAAGAGACTTTTTTGTAGGTATTGTTGTGTTACATGTGTGTACCAATTTTTGTACATGTACGTGAAACATAGATCGAGGCGCACTCCGTTGAAAGTGTATAGGTGGCGCTATCGAGCCATTTTGCCACACCCGATGGAATATTGGCCTTCAGATCTGTTCAGGCCAGGACTTTTATCAAACATGTGAAGTTTGGGGAAGATCGGACATTTTATGCCTGAGTTATAACATCTTTTATTCCCATGGCGAGACTTTGAATTTTGTCACGGCGCCATGGACACGCCCCTTAACGAAAACTCAAGATCTTCACAACTTAACATCGCACAGGCCTTTAGATTAGACTGACCACAAAAAAGACATTGATGTCATAAAATTTCTAGGAGTAGTTATTCGCAGTGTAAAATATGTCACTTCCTGTTGCCAATAGGTGGCGCTATGACTATAACTGAATTTGGGCATGTCAATCTGTTCAGGTTCGGAGTCTCATCAAACATGTGAAGTTTGGGGCAGATTGGACATTGTATGTCTGAGTTATAGCAACTTCATTTTTCATGGCGAATCATCGAAATTCGCCAGGCCACCACGGACACGCCCTTTAACGAAAACTCAAAATCTTCGCAATTTAACATCGCAAAGGCCTTTAGATTAGGCATACCAACTTTGGTGTTGATCTGAATTAATCTCTAGGAGGAGTTCGTTAAAATACATCGCATGGAAATGACAAAAATGACACAAAATTTGCTCATAAAACTAAAAATAACCGACTTCCTGTTGGGTTTCGGATTTTGCTCCAAGAGACTTTTTTGTAGGTATTGGAGAGATACATGTGTATACCAATTTTCATACATGTACGTGAAACGTAGCTCGAGGCGCACACCGTTGAACGTGTATAGGTGGCGCTGTCGAGCCATTTTGCCACACACACTTCTGAAACCCATATCAGACGTAAATTTTCGCCAGTTCTGAGGTGTGTGCAAAGTTTCATGACTTTTCGAGCATGTTTAGGCTCTCAAAAATGCGATTCATCTTAGAGAAGAAGAAGAATAATAATTAAAGCTGCAAGCAGCGATGAACGGGCCCTCGCACCTGGGCTCAACACCAGCGAGTTGCTTTAGTAAAAAGGTGAATGGTTAGAAATATGCATTTAATGTCATAAATATAAGTGGAATATATCAAAGTATATTCCATATATGTGCCAATCTTCCTGTTGCCAGCAGGTGGCGCTATCATTATAATGAAATATTGGCCTTCAGATGTGTTCAGGTCAGGACTCTTATCAAACATGTGAAGTTTGGGGAAGATTGAACATTTTATGCCTGAGTTACAACAACTTCTCTTGATGTGGTGAGACATCAAATTTTGTCATGGCGCCATGGACACGCCCTTTAACAAAAACTGAAGATCTCCACAATTTAACATTGCATAGGCCTTTAGATTAGACTGACCACAAAAATACATTAATGTCAAAAAATCTCTAGGAGTAGTTTGTCTCAGCGTAAAATATGTCACTTCCTGTTGCCAGCAGGTGGCGCTATGACTATAATTGAAAATGGGCATGTAGATCTGTTAAGGGCAGAAGTCTTATCTAACATGCGAAGTTTGGGGCAGATTGGACATTGTATGTCTGAGTTACCGCAACTTCCTTTTTCATGGCGAAACATTCGAAATTTGTCAGGCCGCCATGGACACTCCCTTTAACGAAATCTCAAGATCTTCCCAATTTAACTTCGCAAAGGGCTTTAAATTTAACTGACCAAGTTTGGTGTTGATCTGAATAAATCTCTAGGTGGAGTTCGTTAAAGTACAACCTCTGAAAATAGCAAAAACAACACCAATTTTGCAGGGAAAATTCAAAATAACCGACTTCCTGTTGGGATTAGGATTTCGTACCAAGAGACTTTTTCGTAGATATTGGTGTGTTACATGTGTGTACCAATTTTTGTACATGTACGTAAAACATAGCTTGAGGCGCACTCCATTGAAAGTGTATATGCACTCTGTTGAAAGTGTATAGGTGGCGCTATCGAGCCATTTTGCCACACCCAATGGAATATTGGCCTTCAGATCTGTTCAGGCCAGGACCCTTATCACACATGTGAAGTTTGGGCAAGATCGGACATTTTATGCCTGAGTTATAACATCTTTTATTCCCATGGCGACACATCAAACTTCGTCACGGCGCCATGGACACGCCTTTTAACGAAAACTCAAGATCTTCACAACTAAACATCACACAGGTATTTAGATTAGACTGACACCAAAAATAACATTGATGTCATAAAATTTCTAGGAGTAGTTTGTTGCAGTGTAAAATATTTCACTTCCTGTTGCCAATAGGTGGCGCTATGACTATAACTGAATATTGGCATGTAGATCTGTTCAGGTCAAGAGTCTTATCCAACATGTGAAGTTTGGCGCAGATTGGACATTGTATGTCTGAGTTACAGCAACTTCCTTTTTCATGGCGAAACATCGAAATTTGTCAGGCCACCATGGACACGCCCTTTAACGAAACCTAAAGTCCTTCGCAATTTAACATCGCAAATGGCTTTAGATTACACTGACCAAGTTTGGTGTTCATCTGAATAAATCTCTAGGAGGAGTTCGTTAAAGTACAACCCCTGAAAATGGCAAAAACAACACCAATTTTGCAGGGAAAATTCAAAATAACCGACTTCCTGTTGGGATTAGGATTTCGTACCAAGAGACTTTTTTGTAGGTATTGTTGTGTTACATGTGTGTACCAATATTTGTACATGTACGTGAAACATAGATCGAGGCGCACTCCGTTGAAAGTGTATAGGTGGCGCTATCGAGCCATTTTGCCACACCCGATGGAATATTGGCCTTCAGATCTGTTCAGGCCAGGACTTTTATCAAACATGTGAAGTTTGGGGAAGATCGGACATTTTATGCCTGAGTTATAACATCTTTTATTCCCATGGCGAGACTTTGAATTTTGTCACGGCGCCATGGACACGCCCCTTAACGAAAACTCAAGATCTTCACAACTTAACATCGCACAGGCCTTTAGATTAGACTGACCACAAAAAAGACATTGATGTCATAAAATTTCTAGGAGTAGTTATTCGCAGTGTAAAATATGTCACTTCCTGTTGCCAATAGGTGGGCTATGACTATAACTGAATTTGGGCATGTCAATCTGTTCAGGTTCGGAGTCTCATCAAACATGTGAAGTTTGGGGCAGATTGGACATTGTATGTCTGAGTTATAGCAACTTCATTTTTCATGGCGAATCATCGAAATTCGCCAGGCCACCACGGACACGCCCTTTAACGAAAACTCAAAATCTTTGCAATTTAACATCGCAAAGGCCTTTAGATTAGGCATACCAACTTTGGTGTTGATCTGAATTAATCTCTAGGAGGAGTTTGTTAAAATACAACGCATGGAAATGACAAAAATGACACAAAATTTGCTCATAAAACTAAAAATAAGCGTCTTCCTGTTGGGTTTCGGATTTTGCTCCAAGAGACTTTTTTGTAAGTATTGGAGAGATACATGTGTATACCAATTTTCATACATGTACGTGAAACGTAGCTCGAGGCGCACACCGTTGAACGTGTATAGGTGGCGCTGTCGAGCCATTTTGCCACACCCACTTCTGAAACCCATATCAGACGTAAATTTTCGCCAGTTCTGAGGTGTGTGCAAAGTTTCATGACTTTTCGAGCATGTTTAGGCTCTCAAAAATGCGATTCATCTTAGAGAAGAATAATAATAATAATAATAATAATAATAATAATAATAATAATAATAATAATAATAATAATAAACGGAGCAATTCCAAGAGGGTCCTCACACCATCGGTGCTCGGGCCCTAATAATTAAAGCTGCAAGCAGCGATGAACGGGCCCTCACACCCGGGCTCATCGGCAGCGTGTGGCTTTAGTAAATAGGTGAACGGTGAGAAATATGCATTTAAACTCATAAATATAAGTGGAATATATCAAAGTTTATTCCATATATGTGCCAATCTTTCTGTTGCCAGCAGGTGGCGCTATCATTATAATGGAATATTGGCCTTCAGATGTGTTCAGGGCTGCACTCTTATCGAACATGTGAAGTTTGGGGAAGATCAAACATTTTATGCCTGAGTTACAACAACTTCTCTTGCTGTGGCGAGACATCAAATTTTGTCATTTTTGCCATCGACACGCTCTTTAACAAAAACTCAAGATTGCCACAATTTAACATTACACAGGCCTTTAGATTAGACTGACCACAAAAATACATTAATGTCAAAATATCTCTAGGAGTAGTTTGTCTCAGCGTAAAATATGTCACTTCCTGTTGCCAGCAGGTGGCACTATGACTATAATTGAATATGGGCATGTAGATCTGTTAAGGGCAGAAGTCTTATCTAACATGCGAAGTTTGGGGCAGATTGGACATTGTATGTCTGAGTTACAGCAACTTCCTTTTTCATGGTGAAACATCGAAATTTGTCAGGCCGCCATGGACACTCCCTTTAACGAAATCTCAAGATCTTCCCAATTTAACTTCGCAAAGGCCTTTAGATTTAACTGACCAAGTTTGATGTTGATCTGAATAAATCTCTAGGAGGAGTTCGTTAAAGTACAACCCCTGAAAATGCCAAAAACAACACCAATTTTGCAGAGAACATTCTAAATAACTGACTTCCTGTTTGGATTCGGATTTCGTACCAAGAGACTTTTTCGTAGATATTGGTGTGTTACATGTGTGTACCGATTTTTGTACATGTACGTGAAACATAGCTTAAGGCGCACTCCGTTGAATGTGTATATGCACTCAGTTGAAAGTGTATAGGTGGCGCTATCGAGCCATTTTGCCACACCCAATGGAATATTGGCCTTCAGATCTGTTCAGGCCAGGACCCTTATCACACATGTGAAGTTTGAGCAAGATCGGACATTTTATGCCTGAGTTATAACATCTTTTATTCCCATGGCGACACATCAAACTTCGTCACGGCGCCATGGACACGCCTTTTAACGAAAACTCAAGATCTTCACAACTAAACATCACACAGGTCTTTAGATTAGACTGACCACAAAAATAACATTGATGTCATAAAATTTCTAGGAGTAGTTTGTCGCAGTGTAAAATATTTAACTTCCTGTTGCCAATAGGTGGTGCTATGACTATAACTGAATATTGGCATGTAGATCTGTTCAGGTCAAAAATCTTATCCAACATGTGAAGTTTGGGGCAGATTGGACATTGTATGTCTGAGTTACAGCAACTTCCTTTTTCATGGCGAAACATCGAAATTTGTCAGGCCGCCATGGACACGCCCTTTAACGAAACCTCAAGTCCTTCGCAATTTAACATCGCAAATGGCTTTAGATTACACTGACCAAGTTTGGTGTTCATCTGAATAAATCTCTAGGAGGAGTTCGTTAAAGTACAACCCCTGAAAATGGCAAAAACAACACCAATTTTGTAGGGAAAATTCAAAATAACCGACTTCCTGTTGGGATTAGGATTTCGTACCAAGAGACTTTTTTGTAGGTATTGGTGTGTTACATGTGTGTTCCAATTTTTGTACATGTACGTGAAACATAGCTCGAGGCGCACTCCGTTGAAAGTGTATAGGTGGCGCTATCGAGCCATTTTGCCACACCCGATGGAATATTGGCCTTCAGATCTGTTAAGGCCAGGACTTTTATCAAACATGTGAAGTTTGGGGAAGATCGGACATTTTATGCCTGAGTTATAACATCTTTTATTCCCATGGCGAGACTTTGAATTTTGTCACGGCGCCATGGACACGCCCCTTAACGAAAACTCAAGATCTTCACAATTTAACATTGCACAGGCCTTTAGATTATACTGACCATAAAAAAGACATTGATGTCAAAAATTTTCTAGGATTAGTCTGTCGAAGTGTAAAATATGTCACTTCCTGTTGCCTATAGGTGGCGCTATGACTATAACTGAATATGGGCATGTAAATATGTTCAGGTCAGGAGTCTTATTAAAAATGTGAAGTTTTGGGCACATTGGACATTGTATGTCTGAGTTATAGCAACTTCATTTTTCATGGCGAATCATCGAAATTCGCCAGGCCGCCACGGACACGCCCTTTAACGAAAACTCAAAATCTTCGCAATTTAACATCGCAAGGGCCTTTAGATTAGGCATACCAAATTTGGTGTTGATCTGAATAAGTTTCTAGGAGGAGTTCGTTAAAATACAACTCATGGAAATGGCAAAAATGACACAAAATTTGCTCATAATATTAAAAATAACTGACTTCCTGTTGGGTTTAGAATTTTGCTCTAAGAGGCTTTTTTGTAGGTATTGGAGAGTTACATGTGTGTACCGATTTTCATACATGTACGTGAAACATAGCTCGAGGCGCACACCGTTGAACATGTATAGGTGGCGCTGTCGAGCCATTTTGCCACACCCACTTCTGAAACCCATATCAGATGTACATTTTTGCCGGTTCTGAGGTGTGTGCAAAGTTTCATGACTTTTTGAGTATGTTTAGGCCCTCAAAAATGCGATTCATCCTGGAGAATAATAATAATAATAATAATAATAATAATAATAATAATAATAATAATAATAATAATAAACGGAGCAATTCCAAGAGGGTCCTCACACCATCGGTGCTCGGGCCCTAATAATTAAAGCTGCAAGCAGCGATGAACGGGCCCTCACACCCGGGCTCATCGGCAGCGTGTGGCTTTAGTAAATAGGTGAACGGTGAGAAATATGCATTTAAACTCATAAATATAAGTGGAATATATCAAAGTTTATTCCATATATGTGCCAATCTTTCTGTTGCCAGCAGGTGGCGCTATCATTATAATGGAATATTGGCCTTCAGATGTGTTCAGGGCTGCACTCTTATCGAACATGTGAAGTTTGGGGAAGATCAAACATTTTATGCCTGAGTTACAACAACTTCTCTTGCTGTGGCGAGACATCAAATTTTGTCATTTTTGCCATTGACACGCTCTTTAACAAAAACTCAAGATTGCCACAATTTAACATTACACAGGCCTTTAGATTAGACTGACCACAAAAATACATTAATGTCAAAATATCTCTAGGAGTAGTTTGTCTCAGCGTAAAATATGTCACTTCCTGTTGCCAGCAGGTGGCACTATGACTATAATTGAATATGGGCATGTAGATCTGTTAAGGGCAGAAGTCTTATCTAACATGCGAAGTTTGGGGCAGATTGGACATTGTATGTCTGAGTTACAGCAACTTCCTTTTTCATGGTGAAACATCGAAATTTGTCAGGCCGCCATGGACACTCACTTTAACGAAATCTCAAGATCTTCCCAATTTAACTTCGCAAAGGCCTTTAGATTTAACTGACCAAGTTTGATGTTGATCTGAATAAATCTCTAGGAGGAGTTCGTTAAAGTACAACCCCTGAAAATGCCAAAAACAACACCAATTTTGCAGAGAACATTCTAAATAACTGACTTCCTGTTTGGATTCGGATTTCGTACCAAGAGACTTTTTCGTAGATATTGGTGTGTTACATGTGTGTACCGATTTTTGTACATGTACGTGAAACATAGCTTGAGGCGCACTCCGTTGAATGTGTATATGCACTCAGTAGAAAGTGTATAGGTGGCGCTATCGAGCCATTTTGCCACACCCAATGGAATATTGGCCTTCAGATCTGTTCAGGCCAGGACCCTTATCACACATGTGAAGTTTGAGCAAGATCGGACATTTTATGCCTGAGTTATAACATCTTTTATTCCCATGGCGACACATCAAACTTCGTCATGGCGCCATGGACACGCCTTTTAACGAAAACTCAAGATCTTCACAACTAAACATCACACAGGTCTTTAGATTAGACTGACCACAAAAATAACATTGATGTCATAAAATTTCTAGGAGTAGTTTGTCGCAGTGTAAAATATTTCACTTCCTGTTGCCAATAGGTGGTGCTATGACTATAACTGAATATTGGCATGTAGATCTGTTCAGGTCAAGAGTCTTATCCAACATGTGAAGTTTGGGGCAGATTGGACATTGTATGTCTGAGTTACAGCAACTTCCTTTTTCATGGCGAAACATTGAAATTTGTCAGGCCGCCATGGACACGCCCTTTAACGAAACCTCAAGTCCTTCGCAATTTAACATTGCAAAGGGCTTTAGATTACACTGACCAAGTTTGGTGTTCATCTGAATAAATCTCTAGGAGGAGTTCGTTAAAGTACAACCCCTGAAAATGGCAAAAACAACACCAATTTTGCAGGGAAAATTCAAAATAATCGACTTCCTGTTGGGATTAGGATTTCGTACCAAGAGACTTTTTTGTAGGTATTGGTGTGTTACATGTGTGTACCAATTTTTGTACATGTACGTGAAACATAGATCGAGGCGCACTCCGTTGAAAGTGTATAGGTGGCGCTATCGAGCCATTTTGCCACACCCGATGGAATATTGGCCTTCAGATCTGTTCAGGCCAGGACTTTTATCAAACATGTGAAGTTTGGGGAAGATCGGACATTTTATGCCTGAGTTATAACATCTTTTATTCCCATGGCGGGACTTTGAATTTTGTCACGGCGCCATGGACACGCCCCTTAACGAAAACTCAAGATCTTCACAACTTAACATCGCACAGGCCTTTAGATTAGACTGACCACAAAAAAGACATTGATGTCATAAAATTTCTAGGAGTAGTTAGTCGCAGTGTAAAATATGTCACTTCCTGTTGCCAATAGGTGGCGCTATGACTATAACTGAATATGGGCATGTCAATCTGTTCAGGTTCGGAGTCTCATCAAACATGTGAAGTTTGGGGCAGATTGGACATTGTATGTCTGAGTTATAGCAACTTCATTTTTCATGGCGAATCATCGAAATTCGCCAGGCCGCCACGGACACGCCCTTTAACGAAAACTCAATATCTTCGCAATTTAACATCGCAAAGGCCTTTAGATTAGGCATACCAACTTTGGTGTTGATCTGAATGAATCTCTAGGAGGAGTTCGTTAAAATACAACGCATGGAAATGACAAAAATGACACAAAATTTGCTCATAAAATTAAAAATAACCGACTTCCTGTTGGGTTTCGGATTTTGCTCCAAGAGACTTTTTTTGTAGGTATTGGACAGATACATGTGTATACCAATTTTCATACATGTACGTGAAACGTAGCTCGAGGCGCACACCGTTGAACGTGTATAGGTGGCGCTGTCGAGCCATTTTGCCACACCCACTTCTGAAACCCATATCAGACGTAAATTTTCGCCAGTTCTGAGGTGTGTGCAAAGTTTCATGACTTTTCGAGCATGTTTAGGCTCTCAAAAATGCGATTCATCTTAGAGAAGAAGAATAATAATAATAATTAAAGCTGCAAGCAGCGATGAACTGGCCCTCGCACCTGGGCTCAACACCAGCGAGTTGCTTTAGTAAACAGGTGAATGGTGAGAAATATGTATTTAATGTCATAAATATAAGTGGAATATATCAAAGTATATTCCATATATGTGCCAATCTTCCTGTTGCCAGCAGGTGGCGCTATCATTATAATGGAATATTGGCCTTCAGATGTGTTCAGGTAAGGACTCTTATCAAACATGTGAAGTTTGGGGAAGATTGAACATTTAATGCCTGAGTTACAACAACTTCTCTTGATGTGGCGAGACATCAAATTTTGTCATGGCGCCATGGACACGCCCTTTAACAAAAACTGAAGATCTCCACAATTTAACATTGCACAGGCCTTTAGATTAGACTGACCACAAAAATACATTAATGTCAAAAAATCTCTAGGAGTAGTTTGTCTCAGCGTAAAATATGTCACTTCCTGTTGCCAGCAGGTGGCGCTATGACTATAATTGAAAATGGGCATGAAGATCTGTTAAGGGCAGAAGTCTTATCTAACATGCGAAGTTTGGGGCAGATTGGACATTGTATGTCTGAGTTACCGCAACTTCCTTTTTCATGGCGAAACATCGAAATTTGTCAGGCCGCCATGGACACTCCCTTTAACGAAATCTCAAGATCTTCCCAATTTAACTTCGCAAAGGGCTTTAAATTTAACTGACCAAGTTTGATGTTGATCTGAATAAATCTCTAGGAGGAGTTCGTTAAAGTACAACCCCTGAAAATAGCAAAAACAACACCAATTTTGCAGGGAAAATTCAAAATAACCGACTTCCTGTTGGGATTAGGATTTCGTACCAAGAGACTTTTTCGTAGATATTGGTGTGTTACATGTGTGTACCAATTTTTGTACATGTACGTGAAACATAGCTTGAGGCGCACTCCATTGAAAGTGTATATGCACTCTGTTGAAAGTGTATAGGTGGCGCTATCGAGCCATTTTGCCACACCCAATGGAATATTGGCCTTCAGATCTGTTCAGGCCAGGACCCTTATCACACATGTGAAGTTTGGGCAAGATCGGACATTTTATGCCTGAGTTATAACATCTTTTATTCCCATGGCGACACATCAAACTTCGTCACGGCGCCATGGACACGCCTTTTAACGAAAACTCAAGATCTTCACAACTAAACATCACACAGGTCTTTAGATTAGACTGACACCAAAAATAACATTGATGTCATAAAATTTCTAGGAGTAGTTTGTTGCAGTGTAAAATATTTCACTTCCTGTTGCCAATAGGTGGCGCTATGACTATAACTGAATATTGGCATGTAGATCTGTTCAGGTCAAGAGTCTTATCCAACATGTGAAGTTTGGCGCAGATTGGACATTGTATGTCTGAGTTACAGCAACTTCCTTTTTCATGGCGAAACATCGAAATTTGTCAGGCCACCATGGACACGCCCTTTAACGAAACCTAAAGTCCTTCGCAATTTAACATCGCAAATGGCTTTAGATTACACTGACCAAGTTTGGTGTTCATCTGAATAAATCTCTAGGAGGAGTTCGTTAAAGTACAACCCCTGAAAATGGCAAAAACAACACCAAATTTGCAGGGAAAATTCAAAATAACCGACTTCCTGTTGGGATTAGGATTTCGTACCAAGAGACTTTTTTGTAGGTATTGTTGTGTTACATGTGTGTACCAATTTTTGTACATGTACGTGAAACATAGCTCGAGGTGCACTCCGTTGAAAGTGTATAGGTGGCGCTATCGAGCCATTTTGCCACACCCGATGGAATATTGGCCTTCAGATCTGTTCAGGCCAGGACTTTTATCACACATGTGAAGTTTGGGGAAGATCGGACATTTTATGCCTGAGTTATAACATCTTTTATTCCCATGGCGAGACTTTGATGTTTGTCACGGCGCCATGGACACGCCCCTTAACGAAAACTCAAGATCTTCACAATTTAACATTGCACAGGCCTTTAGATTATACTGACCATAAAAAAGACATTGATGTCAAAAAATTTCTAGGAGTAGTCTGTCGAAGTTTAAAATATGTCTCTTCCTGTTGCCTATAGATGGCGCTATGACTATAACTGAATATGGGCATGTAAATATGTTCAGGTCAGGAGTCTTATTAAACATGTGAAGTTTTGGGCACATTGGACATTGTATGTCTGAGTTATAGCAACTTCATTTTTCATGGCGAATCATCGAAATTCGCCAGGCCGCCACGGACACGCCCTTTAACGAAAATTCAAAATCTTCGCAATTTAACATCGCAAAGGCCTTTAGATTAGGCATACCAAATTTGGTGTTGATCTGAATAAGTTTCTAGGAGGAGTTCGTTAAAATACAACTCATGGAAATGGCAAAAATGACACAAAATTTGCTCATAATATTAAAAATAACCGACTTCCTGTTGGGTTTAGAATTTTGCTCTAAGAGACTTTTTTGTAGGTATTGGAGAGTTACATGTGTGTACCGATTTTCATACATGTACGTGAAACATAGCTCGAGGCGCACACGGTTGAACATGTATAGGTGGCGCTGTCGAGCCATTTTGCCACACCCACTTCTGAAACCCATATCAGATGTCCATTTTCGCCGGTTCTGAGGTGTGTGCAAAGTTTCATGACTTTTTGAGTATGTTTAGGCCCTCAAAAATGCGATTCATTCTGGAGAATAATAATAATAATAATAATAATAATAATAATAATAATAATAATAATAAACGGAGCAATTCCAAGAGGGTCCTCACACCATCGGTGCTCGGGCCCTAATTAAAGCTGCAAGCAGCGATGAACGGGCCCTCGCACCCGGGCTCACCGGCAGCGAGTGGCTTTAGTAAATAGGTGAACGGTGAGAAATATGCATTTAAACTCATAAATATAAGTGGAATATATCAAAGTTTATTCCATATATATGCCAATCTTTCTGTTGGCAGCAGGTGGCGCTATGATTACAATTTAATATTGGCCTTCAGATGTGTTCAGGCCAGGACTCTTATCGAACATGCAGAGTCTGGGGAAGATTGAACATTTTATGCCTGAGTTACAACAACTTCTCTTGCTGTGGCGAGACATCAAATTTTGTCATGGCGCCATGGACACGCCCTTTAACAAAAACTGAAGATCTCCACAATTTAACATTGCACAGGCCTTTAGATTAGACTGACCACAAAAAATACATTAATGTCAAAAGATTTCTAGGAGTAGTTTGTCGCAGCGTAAAACATGTCACTTCCTGTTGCCAGCAGGTGGCGCTATGACTATAACTGAATATGGGCATGTGGATCTGTTAAGGGCAGAAGTCTTATCTAACATGTGAAGTTTGGGGCAGATTGGACATTGTATGTCTGAGTTACAGCAACTTCCTTTTTCATGGCGAAACATCAAAATTTGTCAGGCCGCCATGGACACGCCCTTTAACGAAACCTCTAGAACTTCGCAAATTAACATCGCAAAGGCCTTTAGATTTAACTGACCAAGTTTGGTGTTGATCTGAATAAATCTCTAGGAGGAGTTCGTTAAAGTACAACCCCTGAAAATGGCAAAAACAATGCCAATTTTGCAGAGAAAATTCTAAATAACCGACTTCTTGTTGGGATTCGGATTTCGTACCACGAGACTTTTTTGTAGGTATTGGTGTGTTACATGTGTGTACAGATTTTGTACATGTACGTGAAACATAGCTTGAGGCGCTTTTCGTTGAAAGTGTATATGCACTCAGTTGAAAGTGTATAGGTGGCGCTATCGAGCCATTTTGCCACACCCAATGGAATATTGGCTTTCAGATCTGTTCAGGCCAGGACCCTTATCACACATGTGAAGTTTGGGCAAGATCGGACATTTTATGCCTGAGTTATAACATCTTTTATTCCCATGGCGACACATCGAACTTCGTCACGGCGCCATGGACACGCCTTTTAACGAAAACTCAAGATCTTCACAACTAAACATCACACAGGTCTTTAGATTAGACTGACCACAAAAATAACATTGATGTCATAAAATTTCAAGGAGTAGTTTGTCGCAGCGTAAAACATGTCACTTCCTGTTGCCAGCAGGTGGCGCTATTACTATAACTGAATATGGGCATGTAGATCTGTTAAGGGCAGAAGTCTTATCTAACATGTGAAGTTTGGGGCAGATTGGACATTGTATGTCTGAGTTACAGCAACTTCCTTTTTCATGGCGAAACATCGAAATTTGTCAGGCCGCCATGGACACGCCCTTTAACGAAAACTCAAAATCTTCGCAATTTAACATCGCAAAGGCCTTTAGATTAGGCATACCAACTTTGGTGTTGATCTGAATGAATCTCTAGGAGGAGTTCGTTAAAATACAACGCATGGAAATCACAAAAATGACACAAAATTTGCTCATAAAATAAAAAATAACCGACTTCCTGTTGGGTTTCGGATTTTGCTCCAAGAGACTTTTTTGTAGGTATTGGAGAGATACATGTGTATACTGATTTTCATACATGTACATGAAACGTAGCTCGAGGCGCACACCGTTGAAAGTGTATAGGTGGCGCTATCGAGCCATTTTGCCACACCCGATGGAATATTGGCCTACAGATCTGTTCAGGCCAGGACTTTTATCAAACATGTGAAGTTTGGGGAAGATCGGACATTTTATGCCTGAGTTATAACATGTTTTATTCCCATGGCGAGACTTTGAATTTTGTCACGGCGCCATGGACACGCCCCTTAACGAAAACTCAAGATCTTCACAACTTAACATCGCACAGGCCTTTAGATTAGACTGACCACAAAAAAGACATTGATGTCAAAAAATTTCTAGGAGTAGTGTGTCGAAGTGTAAAATATGTCACTTCCTGTTGCCTATGGGTGGCGCTATGACTATAACTGAATATGGGCATGTAAATATGTTCAGGTTCGGAGTCTCATCAAACATGTGAAGTTTGGGGTAGATTGGACATTGTATGTCTGAGTTATAGCAACTTCATTTTTCATGGCGAATCATCGAAATTCGCCAGGCCGCCACGGACACGCCCTTTAACGAAAACTCAAAATCTTCGCAATTTAACATCGCAAAGGCCTTTAGATTAGGCATACCAACTTTGGTGTTGATCTGAATTAATCTCTAGGAGGAGTTCGTTAAAATACAACGCATGGAAATGACAAAAATGACACAAAATTTGCTCATAAAATTTAAAATAACTGACTTCCTGTTGGGTTTCGGATTTTGCTCCAAGAGACTTTTTTGTAGGTATTGGAGAGAGACATGTGTATACCAATTTTCATACATGTACGTGAAACATAGCTCGAGGCGCACACCGTTGAACGTGTATAGGTGGCGCTGTCGAGCCATTTTGCCACACCCACTTCTGAAACCCATATCAGATGTAAATTTTTGCAAGTTCTGAGGTGTGTGCAAAGTTTCATGACTTTTCGAGTATGTTTAGGCTCTCAAAAATGCGATTCATCTTAGAGAATAATAATAATAATAATAATAATAATAATAATAATAAACGGAGCAATTCCAAGAGGGTCCTCACACCATCGGTGCTCGGGCCCTAATTAAAGCTGCAAGCAGCGATGAACGGGCCCTCGCACCCGGGCTCACCGGCAGCGAGTGGCTTTAGTAAATAGGTGAACCGTGAGAAATATGCATTTAAACTCATAAATATAAGTAGAATATATCAATGTTTATTCCATATATGTTCCAATCTTCCTGTTGCCAGCAGGTGGCGCTATCATTATAATGGAATATTGGCCTTCAGATGTGATCAGGGCTGCACTGTTATCGAACATGTGAAGTTTGGGGAAGATCAAACATTTTATGCCTGAGTTACAACAACAACTCTTGCTGTGGCGAGACATCAAATTTTGTTATTTTTGCCATGGACACGCTCTTTAACAAAAACTCAAGATTGCCGCAATTTAACATTACACAGGCCTTTAGATTAGACTGACCACAAAAATACATTAATGTCAAAAAATCTCTAGGAGTAGTTTATCTCAGCGTAAAATATGTCACTTCCTGTTGCCAGCAGGTGGCGCTATGACTATAATTGAATATGGGCATGTAGATCTGTTAAGGGCAGAAGTCTTATCTAACATGCAAAGTTTGGGGCAGATTGGACATTGTATGTCTGAGTTACAGCAACTTCCTTTTTCATGGCGAAACATCGAAATTTGTCAGGCCGCCATGGACACTCCCTTTAACGAAATCTCAAGATCTTCCCAATTTAACATCGCAAAGGCCTTTAGATTTAACTGACCAAGTTTGATGCTGATCTGAATAAATCTCTAGGAGGAGTTTGTTAAAGTACAACCCCTGAAAATGCCAAAAACAACACCAATTTTGCAGAGAACATTCTAAATAACTGACTTCCTGTTTGGATTCGGATTTCGTACCAAGAGACTTTTTCGTAGATATTGGTGTGTTACATGTGTGTACCGATTTTTGTACATGTACTTGAAACATAGCTTGAGGCGCACTCCATTGAAAATGTATATGCACTCAGTTGAAAGTGTATAGGTGGCGCTATCGAGCCATTTTGCCACACCCAATGGAATATTGGCCTTCAGATCTGTTCAGGCCAGGACCCTTATCACACATGTGAAGTTTGGGTAAGATCGGACATTTTATGCCTGAGTTATAACATCTTTTATTCCCATGGCGACACATCAAATTTCGTCACGGCGCCATGGACACGCCTTTTAATGAAAACTCAAGATCTTCACAACTAAACATCACACAGGTCTTTAGATTAGACTGACCACAAAAATAACATTGATGTCATAAAATTTCTAGGAGTAGTTTGTCGCAGTGTAAAATATTTCACTTCCTGTTGCCAATAGGTGGCGCTATGACTATAACTGAATATTGGCATGTAGATCTGTTCAGGTCAAGAGTCTTATCCAACATGTGAAGTTTGGGGCAGATTGGACATTGTATGTCTGAGTTACAGCAACTTCCTTTTTCATGGCGAAACATCGAAATTTGTCAGGCCACCATGCACACGCCCTTTAACGAAACCTCAAGTCCTTCGCAATTTAACGTCGCAAATGGCTTTAGATTACACTAACCAAGTTTGGTGATCATCTGAATAAATCTCTAGGAGGAGTTTGTTAAAGTACAACCCCTGAAAATGATAAAAACAACACCAATTTTGCAGGGAAAATTCAAAATAACCGACTTCCTGTTGGGATTAGGATTTCGTACCAAGATACTTTTTTGTAGGTATTGGTGTGTTACATGTGTGTACCAATTTTTGTACATGTACGTGAAACATAGCTCGAGGTGCACTCCGTTGAAAGTGTATAGGTGGCGCTATCGAGCCATTTTGCCACACCCGATGGAATATTGGCCTACAGATGTGTTCAGGCCAGGACTCTTATCACACATTTGAAGTTTGGGGAAGATCGGACATTTTATGCCTGAGTTATAACATCTTTTATTCCCATGGCGAGACTTTGAATTTTGTCACGGCGCCATGGACACGCCCCTTAACGAAAACTCAAGATCTTCACAATTTAACATTGCACAGGCCTTTAGATTATACTGATTATAAAAAAGACATTGATGTCAAAAAATTTCTAGGAGTAGTTAGTCGCAGTGTAAAATATGTCACTTCCTGTTGCCAATAGGTGGCGCTATGACTATAACTGAATATGGGCATGTCAATCTGTTCAGGTTCGGAGTCTCATCAAACATGTGAAGTTTGGGGCAGATTGGACATTGTATGTCCGAGTTATAGCAACTTCATTTTTCATGGCGAATCATCGAAATTCGCCAGGCCGCCACGGACACGCCCTTTAACGAAAACTCAAAATCTTCGCAATTTAACATCGCAAAGGCCTTTAGATTAGGCATACCAACTTTGGTGTGGATCTTAATTAATCTCTAGGAGGAGTTCGTTAAAATACAACGCATGGAAATGACGAAAATGACACAAAATTTGCTCATAAAATTAAAAATAACCGACTTCCTGTTGGGTTTCAGATTTTGCTCCAAGAGACTTTTTTGTAGGTATTGGAGAGATACATGTGTATACCAATTTTCATACATGTACGTGAAACGTAGCTCGAGGTGCACACTGTTGAACGTGTAAAGGTGGCGCTGTCGAGCCATTTTGCCACACCCACTTCTGAAACCCATATCAGACGTAAATTTTCGCCAGTTCTGAGGTGTGTGCAAAGTTTCATGACTTTTCGAGCATGTTTAGGCTCTCAAAAATGCGATTCATCTTAGAGAAGAATAATAATAATAATAATAATAATAATAATAAATGGAGCAATTCCAAGAGGGTCCTCACACCATCGGTGCTCGGGCCCTAATTAAAGCTGCAAGCAGCGATGAACGGGCCCTCGCACCTGGGCTCACCGGCAGCGAGTGGCTTTAGTAAATAGGTGAACGGTGAGAAATATGCATTTAAACTCATAAATATAAGTGGAATATATCAAAGTTTATTCCATATATGTGCCAATCTTTCTGTTGCCAGCAGGTGGCGCTATCATTATAATGGAATATTGGCCTTCAGATGTGTTCAGGGCTGCACTCTTATCGAACATGTGACGTTTGGGGAAGATCAAACATTTTATGCCTGAGTTACAACAACTTCTCTTGCTGTGGCGAGACATTAAATTTTGTCATTTTTGCCATGGACACGCTCTTTAACAAAAACTCAAGATTGCCACAATTTAACATTACACAGGCCTTTAGATTAGACTGACCACAAAAATACATTAATGTCAAAAAATCTCTAGGAGTAGTTTGTCTCAGCGTAAAATATGTCACTTCCTGTTGCCAGCAGGTGGCACTATGACTATAATTGAATATGGGCATGTAGATCTGTTAAGGGCAGAAGTCTTATCTAACATGCGAAGTTTGGGGCAGATTGGACATTGTATGTCTGAGTTACAGCAACTTCCTTTTTCATGGCGAAACATCAAAATTTGTCAGGCCGCCATGGACACTCCCTTTAACGAAATCTCAAGATCTTCCCAATTTAACTTCGCAAAGGCCTTTAGATTTAACTGATCAAGTTTGATGTTGATCTGAATAAATCTCTAGGAGGAGTTTGTTAAAGTACAACCCCTGAAAATGCCAAAAACAACACCAATTTTGCAGAGAACATTCTAAATAACTGACTTCCTGTTTGGATTCGGATTTCGTACCAAGAGACTTTTTCGTAGATATTGGTGTGTTACATGTGTGTACCGATTTTTGTACATGTACGTGAAACATAGCTTGAGGGGCACTCCGTTAAAAGTGTATATGCACTCAGTTGAAAGTGTATGGGTGGCGCTATTGAGCCATTTTGCCACACCCAATGGAATATTGGCCTTCAGATCTGTTCAGGCCCGGACCCTTATCACACATGTGAAGTTTGGGCAAGATCGGACATATTATGCATGAGTTATAACATCTTGTATTCCCATGGCGACACATCGAACTTCGTCACGGCGCCATGGACACGCCTTTTAACGAAAACTCAAGATCTTCACAACTAAACATCACACAGGTCTTTAGATTAGACTGACCACAAAAAATACATTAATTTCAAAAGATTTCTAGGAGTAGTTTGTCGCAGTGTAAAATATTTCACTTCCTGTTGCCAATAGGTGGCACTATGACTATAACTGAATATTGGCATGTAGATCTGTTCAGGTCAAGAGTCTTATCCAACATGTGAAGTTTGGGCCAGATTGGACATTGTATGTCTGAGTTACAGCAACTTCCTATTTCATGGCGAAACATCGAAATTTGTCAGGCCGCCATGGACACGCCCTTTAACGAAACCTCAAGTCCTTCGCAATTTAAAATCGCAAACTACTCCTAGAGATATTTCTATCTCTGAATAATATATTTCTATCTCTGGTGTTCATCTGAATAAATCTCTAGGAGGAGTTCGTTAAAGTACAACCCCTGAAAATGGCAAAAACAACACCAATTTTGCAGGGAAAATTCAAAATAATCGAGTTCCTGTTGGGATTAGGATTTCGTACCAAGATACTTTTTTGTAGGTATTGGTGTGTTACATGTGTGTACCAATTTTTGTACATGTACGTGAAACATAGATCGAGGCGCACTCCGTTGAAAGTGTATAGGTGGCGCTATAGAGCCATTTTGCCACACCCGATGGAATATTGGCCTTCAGATCTGTTCAGGCCAGGACTTTTATCAAACATGTGAAGTTTGGGGAAGATCGGACATTTTATGCCTGAGTTATAACATCTTTTATTCCCATGGCGAGACTTTGAATTTTGTCACGGCGCCATGGACACGCCCCTTAACGAAAACTCAAGATCTTCACAACTTAACATCGCACAGGCCTTTAGATTAGACTGACCACAAAAAAGACATTGATGTCATAAAATTTCTAGGAGTAGTTAGTCGCAGTGTAAAATATGTCACTTCCTGTTGCCAATAGGTGGCGCTATGACTATAACTGAATATGGGCATGTCAATCTGTTCAGGTTCGGAGTCTCATCAAACATGTGAAGTTTGGGGCAGATTGGACATTGTATGTCTGAGTTATAGCAACTTCATTTTTCATGGCGAATCATCGAAATTCGCCAGGCCGCCACGGACACGCCCTTTAACGAAAACTCAAAATCTTCGCAATTTAACATCGCAAAGGCCTTTAGATTAGGCATACCAACTTTGGTGTAGATCTGAATTAATCTCTAGGAGGAGTTCGTTAAAATACAACGCATGGAAATGACAAAAATGACACAAACTTTGCTCATAAAATTAAAAATAACCGACTTCCTGTTGGGTTTCGGATTTTGCTCCAAGAGACTTTTTTGTAGGTATTGGAGAGATACATGTGTATACCAATTTTCATACATGTACGTGAAACGTAGCTCGAGGCGCACACCGTTGAACGTGTATAGGTGGCGCTGTCGAGCCATTTTGCCACACCCACTTCTGAAACCCATATCAGACATAAATTTTCGCCAGTTCTGAGGTGTGTGCAAAGTTTCATGACTTTTCGAGCATGTTTAGGCTCTCAAAAATGCGATTCATCTTAGAGAATAATAATAATAATAATAATAATAATAATAATAATAATAATAATAATAATAATAATAATAATAATAATAATAATAAACGGAGCAATTCCAAGAGGGTCCTCACACCATCGGTGCTCGGGCCCTAATAATAATAATAATAATAATAATAATAATAATAATAATAAACGGAGCAATTCCAAGAGGGTCCTCTCACCATCGGTGCTCGGGCCCTAATAATAATAATGATTAAAGCTGCAAGCAGCGATGAACGGGCCCTCGCACCCGGGCTCACCGGCAGCGAGTGGCTTTAGTAAATAGGTGAACGGTGAGAAATACGCATTTAAACTCATAAATATAAGTGGAATATATCAAAGTTTATTCCATATATGTGCCAATCTTTCTGTTGCCAGCAGGTGGCGCTATCATTATAATGGAATATTGGCCTTCAGATGTGTTCAGGGCTGCACTCTTATCGAACATGTGAAGTTTAGGGAAGATCAAACATTTTATGCCTGAGTTACAACAACTTCTCTTGCTGTGGCGAGACATCAAATTTTGTCATTTTTGCCATGGAAACGCTCTTTAACAAAAACTCAAGATTGCCACAATTTAACATTACACAGGCCTTTAGATTAGACTGACCACAAAAATACATTAATGTCAAAAAATCTCTAGGAGTAGTTTGTCTCAGCGTAAAATATGTCACTTCCTGTTGCCAGCAGGTGGCACTATGACTATAATTGAATATGGGCATGTAGATCTGTTAAGGGCAGAAGTCTTATCTAACATGCGAAGTTTGGGGCAGATTGGACATTGTATGTCTGAGTTACAGCAACTTCCTTTTTCATGGCGAAATATCAAAATTTGTCAGGCCACCATGGACACTCCCTTTAACGAAATCTCAAGATCTTCCCAATTTAACTTCGCAAAGGCCTTTAGATTTAACTGACCAAGTTTGATGTTGATCTGAATAAATCTCTAGGAGGAGTTCGTTAAAGTACAAACCCTGAAAATGCCAAAAACAACACCAATTTTACAGAGAACATTCTAAATAACTGACTTCCTGTTTGGATTCAGATTTCGTACCAAGAGACTTTTTCATAGATATTGGTGTAATACATGTATGTACCGATATTTGTACATGTACGTGAAACATAGCTTGAGGCGCACTCCGTTGAATGTGTATATGCACTCAGTTGAAAGTGTATAGGTGGAGCTATCGAGCCATTTTGCCACACCCAATGGAATATTGGCCTTCAGATCTGTTCAGGCCAGGACCCTTATCACACATGTGAAGTTTGGGCAAGATCGGACATTTTATGCCTGAGTTATAACATCTTTTATTCCCATGGCGTCACATCGAACTTTGTCACGGCGCCATGGACACGCCTTTTAACGAAAACTCAAGATCTTCACAACTAAAGATCACACAGGTCTTTAGATTAGACTGACCACAAAAATAACATTGATGTCATAAAATTTCTAGGAGTAGTTTGTCGCAGTGTAAAATATTTCACTTCCTGTTGCCAATAGGTGGCGCTATGACTATAACTGAATATTGGCATGTAGATCTGTTCAGGTCAAGAGTCTTATCCAACATGTGAAGTTTGGGGCAGATTGGACATTGTATGTCTGAGTTACAGCAACTTCCTTTTTCATGGCGAAACATCGAAATTTGTCAGGCCACCATGGACACGCCCTTTAACGAAACCTCAAGTCCTTCGCAATTTAACATCGCAAATGGCTTTAGATTACACTGACCAAGTTTGATGTTCATCTGAATAAATCTCTAGGAGATTATTCTCAAAAACAACACCAATTTTGCAGGGAAAATTCAAAATAACCGACTTCCTGTTGGGATTAGGATTTCGTACCAAGAGACTTTTTTGTAGGTATTGGTGTGTTACATGTGTGTATCAATTTTTGTACATGTACGTGAAACATAGCTCGAGGTGCACTCCGTTAAATGTGTATAGGTGGCGCTATCGAGCAATTTTGCCACACCCGATGGAATATTGGCCTACAGATTTGTTCAGGCCAGGACTTTTATCACACATGTGAAGTTTGGGGAAGATCGGACATTTTATGCCTGAGTTATAACATCTTTTATTCCCATGGCGAGACTTTGAATTTTGTCACGGCGTCATGGACACGCCCCTTAACGAAAACTCAAGATCTTCACAATTTAACATTGCACAGGCCTTTAGATTAGACTGACCATAAAAAAGACATTGATGTCAAAAAATTTCTAGGAGTAGTCTGTCGAAGTGTAAAATATGTCACTTCCTGTTGCCTATAGGTGGCGCTATGACTATAACTGAATATGGGCATGTAAATATGTTCAGGTCAGGAGTCTTATTAAACATGTGAAGTTTGGGGCACATTGGACATTGTATGTCTGAGTTATAGCAACTTCATTTTTCATGGCGAATCATCGAAATTCGCCAGGCCGCCACGGACACGCCCTTTAACGAAAACTCTAAATCTTCGCAATTTAACATCGCAAAGGCCTTTAGATTAGGCATACCAACTTTGGTGTTGATCTGAATTAATCTCTAGGAGGAGTTCGTTAAAATACAACGCATGGAAATGCCAAACATGACACAAAATTTGCTCATAATATTAAAAATAACTGACTTCCTGTTGGGTTTAGAATTTTGCTCTAAGAGACTTTTTTGTAGGTATTGGAGAGTTACATGTGTGTACCGATTTTCATACATGTACGTGAAACGTAGCTCGAGGCGCACACCGTTGAACATGTATAGGTGGCGCTGTCGAGCCATTTTGCCACACCCACTTCTGAAACCCATATCAGATGTACATTTTCGCCGGTTCTGAGGTGTGTGCAAAGTTTCATGACTTTTTGAGTATGTTTAGGCCCTCAAAAATGCGATTCATTCTGGAGAAGAATAATAATAATTAAAGCTGCAAGCAGCGATGAACGGGCCCTCGCACCCGGGCTCACCGGCAGCGAGTGGCTTTAGTAAATAGGTGAACGGTGAGAAATATGCATTTAAACTCATAAATATAAGTTGAATATATCAAAGTTTATTCCATATATGTGCCAATCTTTCTGTTGCCAGCAGGTGGCGCTATCATTATAATGGAATATTGGCCTTCAGATGTGTTCAGGGCTGCACTCTTATCGAACATGTGAAGTTTGGGGAAGATCAAACATTTTATGCCTGAGTTACAACAACTACTCTTGCTGTGGCGAGATATCAAATTTTGTCATTTTTGCCATGGACACGCTCTTTAACAAAAACTCAAGATTGCCACAATTTAACATTACACAGGCCTTTAGATTAGACTGACCACAAAAATACATTAATGTCAAAATATCTCTAGGAGTAGTTTGTCTCAGCGTAAAATATGTCACTTCCTGTTGCCAGCAGGTGGCACTATGACTATAATTGAATATGGGCATGTAGATCTGTTAAGGGCAGAAGTCTTATCTAACATGCAAAGTTTGGGGCAGATTGGACATTGTATGTCTGAGTTACAGCAACTTCCTTTTTCATGGCGAAACATCAAAATTTGTCAGGCCGCCATGGACACTCCCTTTAACGAAATCTTAAGATCTTCCCAATTTAACTTCGCAAAGGCCTTTAGATTTAACTGACCAAGTTTGATGTTGATCTGAATAAAACTCTAGGAGGAGTTTGTTAAAGTACAACCTGTGAAAATGCCAAAAACAACACCAATTTTGCAGAGATCATTCTAAATAACTGACTTCCTGTTTGGATTCGGATTTCGTACCAAGAGACTTTTTCGTAGATATTGGTGTGTTACATCTGTGTACCGATTTTTGTACATGTACGTGAAACATAGCTTGAGGCGCACTCCGTTGAAAGTGTATATGCACTCAGTTGAAAGTGTATAGGTGGCGCTATCGAGCCATTTTGCCACACCCAATGGAATATTGGCCTTCAGATCTGTTCAGGCCAGGACCCTTATCACACATGTGAAGTTTGGGCAAGATCGGACATTTTATGCCTGAGTTATAACATCTTTTATTCCCATGGCGACACATCGGACTTCGTCACGGCGCCATGGACACGCCTTTTAACGAAAACTCAAGATCTTCACAACTAAACATCACACAGGTCTTTAGATTAGACTGACCACAAAAATAACATTGATGTCATAAAATTTCTAGGAGTAGTTTGTCGCAGTGTAAAATATTTCCCTTCCTGTTGCCAATAGGTGGCGCTATGACTATAACTGAATATTGGCATGTAGATCTGTTTAGGTCAAGAGTCTTATCCAACATGTGAAGTTTGGGGCAGATTGGACATTGTATGTCTGAGTTACAGCAACTTCCTTTTTCATGGCGAAACATCGAAATTTGTCAGGCCGCCATGGACACGCCCTTTAACGAAACCTCAAGTCCTTCGCAATTTAACATCGCAAAGGGCTTTAGATTACACTGACCAAGTTTGGTGTTCATCTGAATAAATCTCTAGGAGGAGTTCGTTAAAGTACAACCCCTGAAAATGGCAAAAACAACACCAATTTTGCAGGGAAAATTCAAAATAATCGACTTCCTGTTGGGATTAGGATTTCGTACCAAGAGACTTTTTTGTAGGTATTGTTGTGTTACATGTGTGTACCAATATTTGTACATGTACGTGAAACATAGATCGAGGCGCACTCCGTTGAAAGTGTATAGGTGGCGCTATCGAGCCATTTTGCCACACCCGATGGAATATTGGCCTTCAGATCTGTTCAGGCCAGGACTTTTATCAAACATGTGAAGTTTGGGGAAGATCGGACATTTTATGCCTGAGTTATAACATCTTTTATTCCCATGGCGAGACTTTGAATTTTGTCACGGCGCCATGGACACGCCCCTTAACGAAAACTCAAGATCTTCAAAACTTAACATCGCACAGGCCTTTACATTAGACTGACCACAAAAAAGACATTGATGTCATAAAATTTCTAGGAGTAGTTTGTCGCAGTGTAAAATATTTCCCTTCCTGTTGCCAATAGGTGGCGCTATGACTATAACTGAATATTGGCATGTAGATCTGTTTAGGTCAAGAGTCTTATCCAACATGTGAAGTTTGGGGCAGATTGGACATTGTATGTCTGAGTTACAGCAACTTCCTTTTTCATGGCGAAACATCGAAATTTGTCAGGCCGCCATGGACACGCCCTTTAACGAAACCTCAAGTCCTTCGCAATTTAACATCGCAAAGGGCTTTAGATTACACTGACCAAGTTTGGTGTTCATCTGAATAAATCTCTAGGAGGAGTTCGTTAAAGTACAACCCCTGAAAATGGCAAAAACAACACCAATTTTGCAGGGAAAATTCAAAATAATCGACTTCCTGTTGGGATTAGGATTTCGTACCAAGATACTTTTTTGTAGGTATTGGTGTGTTACATGTGTGTACCAATTTTTGTACATGTACGTGAAACATAGATCGAGGCGCACTCCGTTGAAAGTGTATAGGTGGTGCTATCGAGCCATTTTGCCACACCCGCTGGAATATTGGCCTTCAGATCTGTTCAGGCCGGGACTTTTATCACACATGTGAAGTTTGGGGAAGATCGGACATTTTATGCCTGAGTTATAACATCTTTTATTCCCATGGCGAGACTTTGAATTTTGTCACGGCGCCATGGACACGCCCCTTAACGAAAACTCAAGATCTTCAAAACTTAACATCGCACAGGCCTTTACATAAGACTGACCACAAAAAAGACATTGATGTCATAAAATTTCTAGGAGTAGTTAGTCGCAGTGTAAAATATGTCACTTCCTGTTGCCAATAGGTGGCGCTATGACTATAACTGAATATGGGCATGTCAATCTGTTCAGGTTCAGAGTCTCATCAAACATGAGAAGTTTGGGGCAGATTGGACATTGTATGTCTGAGTTATAGCAACTTCATTTTTCATGGCGAATCATCGAAATTCGCCAGGCCGCCACAGACACGCCCTTTAACGAAAACTCAAAATCTTCGCAATTTAACATCGCAAAGGCCTTTAGATTAGGCATACCAACTTTGGTGTTGATCTGAATTAATCTCTAGGAGGAGTTCGTTAAAATACAACGCATGGAAATGACAAAAATGACACAAAATTTGCTCATAAAATTAAAAATAACCGACTTCCTGTTGGGTTTCGGATTTTGCTCCAAGAGACTTTTTTGTAGGTATTGGAAAGATACATGTGTATACCAATTTTCATACATGTACGTGAAACGTAGCTCGAGGCGCACACCGTTGAACGTGTATAGGTGGCGCTGTTGAGCCATTTTGCCACACCCACTTCTGAAACCCAAATCAGACGTAAATTTTCGCCAGTTCTGAGGTGTGTGCAAAGTTTCATGACTTTTCGAGCATGTTTAGGCTCTCAAAAATGTGATTCATCTTAGAGAATAATAATAATAATAATAATAATAATAATAATAATAATAATAAACGGAGCAATTCCAAGAGGGTCCTCACACCATCGGTGCTCGGGCCCTAATTAAAGCTGCAAGCAGCGATGAACGGGCCCTCGCACCCGGGCTCACCGGCAGCGAGTGGCTTTAGTAAATAGGTGAACGGTGAGAAATATGCATTTAAACTCATAAATATAAGTGGAATATATCAAAGTTTATTCCATATATGTGCCAATCTTTCTGTTGCCAGCAGGTGGCGCTATCATTATAATGGAATATTGGCCTTCAGATGTGTTCAGGCCAGGACTCTTATCGAACATGCAGAGTCTGGGGAAGATTGAACATTTTATGCCTGAGTTACAACAACTTCTCTTGCTGTGCCGAGACATCAAATTTTGTAATGGCGCCATAGACACGCCCTTTAACAAAAACTGAAGATCTCCACAATTTAACATTGCACAGGCCTTTAGATTAGACTGACCACAAAAAAATACATTATGTCAAAAGATTTCTATGAGTAGTTTGTCGCAGCGTAAAACATGTCACTTCCTGTTGCCAGCAGGTGGCGCTATGACTATAACTGAATATTGGCATGTAGATCTGTTAAGGGCAGAAGTCTTATCTAACATGTGAAGTTTGGGGCAGATTGGACATTGTATGTCTGAGTTACAGCAACTTCCTTTTTCATGGCGAAACATCGAAATTTGTCAGGCCGCCATGGACACGCCCTTTAATGAAACCTCAAGATCTTCGCAATTTAACATCGCAAAGGCCTTTAGATTTAACTGACCAAGTTTGGTGTTGATCTGAATAAATCTCTAGGAGGAGTTCGTTAAAGTACAACCCCTGAAAATGGCAAAAACAACGCCAATTTTGCAGAGAAAATTCTAAATAACTGACTTCCTGTTGGGATTCGGATTTCGTACCAGGAGACTTTTTTGTAGGTATTGGTGTGTTACATGTGTGTACCGATTTTTGTACATGTACGTGAAACATAGCTTGAGGCGCACTCCGTTGAAAGTGTATATGCACTCAGTTGAAAGTGTATAGGTGGCGCTATCGAGCCATTTTGCCACACCCAATGGAATATTGGCCTTCAGATCTGTTCAGGCCAGGACCCTTATCACACATGTTAAGTTTGGGCAAGATCGGACATTTTATGCCTGAGTTATAACATCTTTTATTCCCATGGCGACACATCGAACTTCGTCACAGCGCCATGGACACGCCTTTTAACGAAAACTCAAGATCTTCACAACTAAACATCACACAGGTCTTTAGATTAGACTGACCACAAAAATAACATTGATGTCATAAAATTTCTAGGAGTAGTTTGTCGCAGTGTAAAATATTTCACTTCCTGTTGCCAATAGGTGGCGCTATGACTATAACTGAATATTGGCATGTAGATCTGTTCAGGTCAAGAGTCTTATCCAACATGTGAAGTTTGGGGCAGATTGGACATTGTATGTCTGAGTTACAGCAACTTCCTTTTTCATGGCGAAACATCGAAATTTGTCAGGCCGCCATGGACACGCCCTTTAACGAAACCTCAAGTCCTTCGCAATTTAACATCGCAAAGGGCTTTAGATTACACTGACCAAGTTTGGTGTTCATCTGAATAAATCTCTAGGAGGAGTTCGTTAAAGTACAACCCCTGAAAATGGCAAAAACAACGCCAATTTTGCAGGGAAAGTTCAAAATAACCGACTTCCTGTTGGGATTAGGATTTCGTACCAAGAGACTTTTTTGTAGGTACTGGTGTGTTACATGTGTGCACCGATTTTTGTACGTGTACTTGAAACGGAGCTCGAGGCGCGCTATGTTGAAAGTGTATAGGTGGCGCTATCGAGCCATTTTGCCACACCCGATGGAATATTGGACTACAGATGTGTTCAGGCCAGGACTCTTATCACACATGTGA
This sequence comes from Carassius carassius, assembly GCF_963082965.1. Classification (NCBI taxonomy): domain Eukaryota; kingdom Metazoa; phylum Chordata; class Actinopteri; order Cypriniformes; family Cyprinidae; genus Carassius; species Carassius carassius. Next base: position 28,403,194 of record NC_081768.1, on the reverse strand, counting down.
AGTTTGGGGAAGATCGGACATTTTATGCCTGAGTTATAACATATTTTATTCCCTTGGCGAGACATCGAACTTCGTCATGGCGCCATGGACACGCCTTTTAACGAAAACACAAGATCTTCACAATTTAACATCGCACAGGCCTTTAGATTAGACTGACCACAAAAAAGACATTGATGTCATAAAATTTCTAGGAGTAGTTAGTCGCAGTGTAAAATATGTCACTTCCTGTTGCCTATAGGTGGCGCTATGACTATAACTGGATATGGGCATGTCAATCTTTTCAGGTCAGGAGTCTTATTAAACATGTGAAGTTTTGGACACATTGGACATTGTATGTCTGAGTTATAGCAACTTCATTTTTCATGGCGAATCATCGAAATTCGCCAGGCCGCCACGGACACGCCCTTTAACGAAAACTCAAAATCTTCGCAATTTAACATCGCAAAGGCCTTTAGATTAGGCATACCAACTTTGGTGTTGATCTGAATTACTCTCGAGGAGGAGTTCGTTAAAATACAATGCATGGAAATGACAAAAATGACACAAAATTTGCTCATAAAATTAAAAATAACCGACTTCCTGTTGGGTTTCGGATTTTGCTCCAAGAGACTTTTTTGTAGGTATTGGAGAGATACATGTGTATACCAATTTTCATACATGTACGTGAAACGTAGCTCGAGGCGCACACCGTTGAACGTGTATAGGTGGCGCTGTCGAGCCATTTTGCCACACCCACTTCTGAAACCCATATCAGACGTAAATTTTCGCCAGTTCTGAGGTGTGTGCAAAGTTTCATGACTTTTCGAGCATGTTTAGGCTCTCAAAAATGCGATTCATCTTAGAGAAGAAGAATAATAATAATAATTAAAGCTGCAAGCAGCGATGAACGGGCCCTCGCACCCGGGCTCACCACCAGCGTGTTGATTTAGTAAAAAGATGAACGGTGAGAAATATGCATTTCATGTCATAAACATAATTGCAATATGTCAAAGTCATTAATATGTGCCAATCTTCATATTGCCAGCAGGTGGCGCTATCATTATAATGGAATATTGGCCCTCAGATGTGTTCAGGACAGGACTCTTATCAATCATGTGAAGTTTGGGGAAGATTGAACATTTTATCATTTTAACATTTTATGAGTTACAACACCTTCTCTTGCTGTGGCGAGACATCAAATTTTGTCACAGCGCCATGGACACGCCCTTAAACAAAAATTCAAGATCTCCACAATTTAACATTGCAAAGACCTTTAGATTAGACTGACCAAAATAAAATGTTGATGACATTAAATTTCTAGGAGTAGTTTGTTACAACGTAAAACATGTCACTTCCTGTTGCCAGCAGGTGGCGCTATGGCTATAACTGAATATTGGCATTTAGATCTGTTCAGGTCCAAAGTCTTATCCAACATGTGAAGTTTGGGGCAGATTGGACATTGTATGTCTAAGTTACAACAACTTCCTTTTTCATGGCGAAACATTGAAATTTGTCAGGCCGCCATGGACATGCACTTTAACGAAACCTCAAGATCTTCGCAATTTAACATCGCAAAGGCCTTTAGATTTAACTGGCCAAGTTTGATGTTGATCTGAATAAATTTCTAGGAGGAGTTTGTTAAAGTACAACCCCTGAAAATGGCAAAAACAACGCCAATTTTGCAGAGAAAATTCTAAATAACCGACTTCCTGTTGGGATTCGGATTTCGTACCAAGAGACTTTTTTGTAGATATTGGTGTGGTACATGTGTGTACCGATTTTTGTACATGTACGTGAAACATAGCTCGAGGTGCACTCCGTTGAAAGTGTATATGCACTCAGTTGAAAGTGTATAGGTGGCGCTATCGAGCCATTTTGCCACACCCAATGGAATATTGGCCTTCAGATCTGTTCAGGCCAGGACCCTTATCACACATGTGAAGTTTGGGCAAGATCGGACATTTTATGCCTGAGTTATAACATCTTTTATTCCCATGGCGACACATCGAACTTCGTCACGGCACCATGGACACGCCTTTTAACGAAAACTCAAGATCTTCTCAACTAAACATCACACAGGTCTTTAGATTAGACTGACCACAAAAATAACATTGATGACATAATATTTCTAAGAGTAGTTTGTCGCAGTGTAAAATATTTCCCTTCCTGTTGCCAATAGGTGGCGCTATGACTATAACTGAATATTGGCATATAGATCTGTTCAGGTCAAGAGTCTTATCCAACATGTGAAGTTTGGGGCAGATTGGACATTGTATGTCTGAGTTACAGCAACTTCCTTTTTCATGGCGAAACATTGAAATTTGGCAGGCCGCCATGGACACGCCCTTTAACGAAACCTCAAGTCCTTCGCAATTTAACATCGCAAAGGCCTTTAGATTAGGCATACCAACTTTGGTGTTGATCTGAATGAATCTCTAGGAGGAGTTCGTTAAAATACAACGCATGGAAATGACAAAAATGACACAAAATTTGCTCATAAAATTAAAAATAACCGACTTTCTGTTGGGTTTCGGATTTCGTACCAAGAGACTTTTTTGTAGGTATTGGTGTGTTACATGTGTGTACCGATTTTTGTACATGTACGTGAAACGGAGCTCGAGGCGCGCTATGTTGAAAGTGTATAGGTGGCGCTATTTAGCCATTTTGCCACACCCGATGGAATATTGGCCTACAGATGTGTTCAGGCCAGGACTCTTATCACACATGTGAAGTTTGGGCAAGATCAGACATTTTATGCCTGAGTTATAACATCTTTTATTCCCATGGCGAGACATCGAACTTCATCACGGCGCCATGGACACGCCTTTTAACGAAAACTCAAGATCTTCACAATTTAACATTGCACAGGCCTTTAGATTAGACTGACCACAAAAAAATACATTAATGTCAAAAGATTTCTAGGAGTAGTTTGTCGCAGCGTAAAACATGTCACTTCCTGTTGCCAGCAGGTGGCACTATGACTATAACTGAGTATGGGCATGTAGATCTGTTAAGGGCAGAAGTCTTATCTAACATGTGAAGTTTGGGGCAGATTGGACATTTTATGTCTGAGTTACAGCAACTTCCTTTTCATGGCGAAACATCGAAAATTTGTCAGGCCGCCATGGACACGCCCTTTAACGAAACCTCAAGATCTTCGCAATTTAACATCGCAAAGGCCTTTAGATTTAACTGGCCAAGTTTGATGTTGATCTGAATAAATTTCTAGGAGGAGTTTGTTAAAGTACAACCCCTGAAAATGGCAAAAACAACGCCAATTTTGCAGAGAAAATTCTAAATAACCGACTTCCTGTTGGGATTCGGATTTCGTACCAAGAGACTTTTTTGTAGATAGTGGTGTGGTACATGTGTGTACCGATTTTTGTACATGTACGTGAAACATAGCTCGAGGTGCACTCCGTTGAAAGTGTATATGCACTCAGTTGAAAGTGTATAGGTGGCGCTATCGAGCCATTTTGCCACACCCAATGGAATATTGGCCTTCAGATCTGTTCAGGCCAGGACCCTTATCACACATGTGAAGTTTGGGCAAGATCGGACATTTTATGCCTGAGTTATAACATCTTTTATTCCCATGGCGACACATCGAACTTCGTCACGGCACCATGGACACGCCTTTTAACGAAAACTCAAGATCTTCTCAACTAAACATCACACAGGTCTTTAGATTAGACTGACCACAAAAATAACATTGATGACATAATATTTCTAGGAGTAGTTGGTCGCAGTGTAAAATATTTCCCTTCCTGTTGCCAATAGGTGGCGCTATGACTATAACTGAATATTGGCATATAGATCTGTTCAGGTCAAGAGTCTTATCCAACATGTGAAGTTTGGGGCAGATTGGACATTGTATGTCTGAGTTACAGCAACTTCCTTTTTCATGGCGAAACATTGAAATTTGTCAGGCCGCCATGGACACGCCCTTTAACGAAACCTCAAGTCCTTCGCAATTTAACATCGCAAAGGCCTTTAGATTAGGCATACCAACTTTGGTGTTGATCTGAATGAATCTCTAGGAGGAGTTCGTTAAAATACAACGCATGGAAATGACAAAAATGACACAAAATTTGCTCATAAAATTAAAAATAACCGACTTTCTGTTGGGTTTCGGATTTCGTACCAAGAGACTTTTTTGTAGGTATTGGTGTGTTACATGTGTGTACCGATTTTTGTACATGTACGTGAAACGGAGCTCGAGGCGCGCTATGTTGAAAGTGTATAGGTGGCGCTATTGAGCCATTTTGCCACACCCGATGGAATATTGGCCTACAGATGTGTTCAGGCCAGGACTCTTATCACACATGTGAAGTTTGGGCAAGATCAGACATTTTATGCCTGAGTTATAACATCTTTTATTCCCATGGCGAGACATCGAACTTCATCACGGCGCCATGGACACGCCTTTTAACGAAAACTCAAGATCTTCACAATTTAACATTGCACAGGCCTTTAGATTAGACTGACCACAAAAAAATACATTAATGTCAAAAGATTTCTAGGAGTAGTTTGTCGCAGCGTAAAACATGTCAGTTCCTGTTGCCAGCAGGTGGCACTATGACTATAACTGAGTATGGGCATGTAGATCTGTTAAGGGCAGAAGTCTTATCTAACATGTGAAGTTTGGGGCAGATTGGACATTTTATGTCTGAGTTACAGCAACTTCCTTTTCATGGCGAAACATCGAAAATTTGTCAGGCCGCCATGGACACGCCCTTTAACGAAACCTCAAGATCTTCGCAATTTAACATCGCAAAGGCCTTTAGATTTAACTGACCAAGTTTGGTGTTGATCTGAATAAATCTCTAGGAGGAGTTTGTTAAAGTACAACCCCTGAAAATGGCAAAAACAACGCCAATTTTGCAGAGAAAATTCTAAATAACCGACTTCCTGTTGGGATTCGGATTTCATACCAAGAGACTTTTTTGTAGGTATTGGTGTGTTACATGTGTGTACCGATTTTTGTACATGTACGTGATACATAGCTTGAGGCGCACTCCGTTGAAAGTGTATATGCACTCAGTTGAAAGTGTATAGGTGGCGCTATCGAGCCATTTTGCCACACCCAATGGAATATTGGCCTTTATATCTGTTCAGGCCAGGACCCTTATCACACATGTGAAGTTTGGGCAAGATCGGACATTTTATGCCTGAGTTATAACATCTTTTATTCCCATGGCGACACATCGAACTTCGTCACGGCGCCATGGACACGCTTTTTAACGAAAACTCAAGATCTTCACAACTAAACATCACACAGGTCTTTAGATTAGACATACCATAAAAATAACATTGATGTCATAAAATTTCAAGGAGTAGTTTGTCGCAGCGTAAAACATGTCACTTCCTGTTGCCAGCAGGTGGCGCTATGATTATAACTGAATATGGGCATGTAGATCTGTTAAGGGCAGAAGTCTTATCTAACATGTGAAGTTTGGGGCAGATTGGACATTGTATGTCTGAGTTACAGCAACTTCCTTTTTCATGGCGAAACATCGAAATTTGTCAGGCCGCCATGGACACGCCCTTTAACGAAAACTCAAAATCTTCGCAATTTAACATCGCAAAGGCCTTTAGATTAGGTATACCAACTTTGGATTTGATCTGAATGAATCTCTAGGAGGAGTTCGTTAAAATACAACGCATGGAAATGCCAAAAATGACACAAAATTTGCTCATAAAATAAAAAATAACCGACTTCCTGTTGGGTTTCGGATTTTGCTCCAAGAGACTTTTTTGTAGGTATTGGAGAGATACATGTGTATACTGATTTTCATACATGTACATGAAACGTAGCTCGAGGCGCACACCGTTGAAAGTGTATAGGTGGCGCTATCGAGCCATTTTGCCAAACCCGATGGAATATTGGCCTACAGATCTGTTCAGGCCAGGACTTTTATCAAACATGTGAAGTTTGGGGAAGATCGGACATTTTATGCCTGAGTTATAACATCTTTTATTCCCATGGCGAGACTTTGAATTTTGTCACGGCGCCATGGACACGCCCCTTAACGAAAACTCAAGATCTTCACAACTTAACATCGCACAGGCCTTTAGATTAGACTGACCACAAAGAAGACATTGATGTCAAAAAATTTCTAGGAGTAGTGTGTCGAAGTGTAAAATATGTCACTTCCTGTTGCCTATAGGTGGCACTATGACTATAACTGAATATGGGCATGTAAATATGTTCAGGTTCGGAGTCTCATCAAACATGTGAAGTTTGGGGCAGATTGGACATTGTATGTCTGAGTTATAGCAACTTCATTTTTCATGGCGAATCATCGAAATTCGCCAGGCCGCCACGGACACGCCTTTTAACGAAAACTCAAAATCTTCACAATTTAACATCGCAAAGGCCTTTAGATTAGGCATACCAACTTTGGTGTTGATCTGAATTAATCTCTAGGAGGAGTTCGTTAAAATACAACGCATGGAAATGACAAAAATGACACAAAATGTGCTCATAAAATTAAAAATAAATGACTTCCTGTTGGGTTTTGGATTTTGCTCCAAGAGACTTTTTTGTAGGTATTGGAGAGATACATGTGTATACCAATTTTCATACATGTACGTGAAACATAGCTCGAGGCGCACACCGTTGAACATGTATAGGTGGCGCTGTCGAGCCATTTTGCCACACCCACTTCTGAAACCCATATCAGACGTAAATTTTCGCCAGTTCTGAGGTGTGTGCAAAGTTTCATGACTTTTCGAGCATGTTTAGGCTCTCAAAAATGCGATTCATCTTAGAGAATAATAATAATAATAATAATAATAATAATAAACGGAGCAATTCCAAGAGGGTCCTCACACCATCGGTGCTCGGGCCCTAATTAAAGCTGCAAGCAGCGATGAACGGGCCCTCGCACCCGGGCTCACCGGCAGCGAGTGGCTTTAGTAAATAGGTGAACGGTGAGAAATATGCATTTAAACTCATAAATATAAGTAGAATATATCAATGTTTATTCCATATATGTTCCAATCTTCCTGTTGCCAGCAGGTGGCGCTATCATTATAATGGAATATTGGCCTTCAGATGTGTTCAGGGCTGCACTCTTATCGAACATGTGAAGTTTGGGGAAGATCAAACATTTTATGCCTGAGTTACAACAACTTCTCTTGCTGTGGCGAGACATCAAATTTTGTCATTTTTGCCATGGACACACTCTTTAACAAAAACTCAAGATTGCCACAATTTAACATTACACAGGCCTTTAGATTAGACTGACCAAAAAAATACATTAATGTCAAAAAATCTCTAGGAGTAGTTTGTCTCAGCGTAAAATATGTCACTTCCTGTTGCAAGCAGGTGGCACTATGACTATAATTGAATATGGGCATGTAGATCTGTTAAGGGCAGAAGTCTTATCTAACATGCAAAGTTTGGGGAAGATTGGACATTGTATGTCTGAGTTACAGCAACTTCCTTTTTCATGGCCAAACATCGAAATTTGTCAGGCCGCCATGGACACTCCCTTTAACGAAATCTCAAGATCTTCCCAATTTAACATCGCAAAGGCCTTTAGATTTAACTGACCAAGTGTGATGCTGATCTGAATAAATCTCTAGGAGGAGTTCGTTAAAGTACAACCCCTGAAAATGCCAAAAACAACACCAATTTTGCAGAGAACATTCTAAATCACTGACTTCCTTTTTGGATTCGGATTTCGTACCAAGAGACTTTTTCGTAGATATTGGTGTGTTACATGTGTGTACCGATTTTTGTACATGTACGTGAAACATAGCTTGAGGCGCACTCCATTGAAAGTGTATATGCACTCAGTTGAAAGTGTATAGGTGGCGCTATCGAGCCATTTTGCCACACCCAATGGAATATTGGCCTTCAGATCTGTTCAGGCCAGGACCCTTATCACACATGTGCAGTTTGGGCAAGATCGGACATTTTATGCCTGAGTTATAACATCTTTTATTCCCATGGCGACACATCAAACTTCGTCACGGTGCCATGGACACGCCTTTTAACGAAATCTCAACATCTTCACAACTAAACATCACACAGGTCTTTAGATTAGACTTACAACAAAAATAACATTGATGTCATAAAATTCCTAGGAGTAGTTTGTCGCAGTGTAAAATATTTCACTTCCTGTTGCCAATAGGTGGCGCTATGACTATAACTGAATATGGGCATGTAGATCTGTTAAGGGCAGAAGTCTTATCTAACATTCAAAGTTTGGGGCAGATTGGACATTGTATGTCTGAGTTACAGCAACTTCCTTTTTCATGGCGAAACATCGAAATTTGTCAGGCCGCCATGGACACTCCCTTTAACGAAACCTCAAGATCTTCCCAATTTAACTTCGCAAAGGCCTTTAGATTTAACTGACCAAGTTTGATGTTGATCTGAATAAATCTCTAGGAGGAGTTCGTTAAAGTACAACCCCTGAAAATGCCAAAAACAACACCAATTTTGCAGAGAAAGTTCTAAATAACTGACTTCCTGTTTGGATTCGGATTTTGTACCAAGAGACTTTTTCGTAGATATTGGTGTGTTACATGTGTGTACCGATTTTTGTACATGTACGTGAAACATAGCTTGAGGCGCACTCCGTTAAGAGTGTATATGCACTCTGTTGAAAATGTATAGGTGGCGCTATCGAGCCATTTTGCCACACCCAATGGAATATTGGCCTTCAGATCTGTTCAGGCCAGGACCCTTATCACACATGTGAAGTTTGGGCAAGATCGGACATTTTATGCCTGAGTTATAACATCTTTTATTCCCATGGTGACACATCGAACTTCGTCACGGCGCCATGGACACGCCTTTTAACGAAAACTCAAGATCTTCACAACTAAACATCACACAGATCTTTAGATTAGACTGACCACAAAAATAACATTGATGTCATAAAATTTCTAGGAGTAGTTTTTTCGCAGTGTAAAATATTTCACTTCCTGTTGCCAATAGGTGGCGCTATGACTATAACTGAATATTGGCATGTAGATCTGTTCAGGTCAAGAGTCTTATCCAACATGTGAAGTTTGGGGCAGATTGGACATTGTATGTCTGAGTTACAGCAACTTCCTTTTTCATGGCGAAACATCGAAATTTGTCAGGCCGCCATGGACACGCCCTTTAACGAAACCTCAAGTCCTTCGCAATTTAACATCGCAAATGGCTTTAGATTACACTGACCAAGTTTGGTGTTCATCCGAATAAATCTCTAGGAGGAGTTTGTTAAAGTACAACCCCTGAAAATGGCAAAAACAACGCCAATTTTGCAGGGAAATTTCAAAATAACCGACTTCCTTTTGGGATTAGGATTTCGTACCAAGAGACTTTTTTGTAGGTACTGGTGTGTTACATGTGTGTACCGATTCTTGTACATGTACTTGAAACGGAGCTCGAGGCGCGCTATGTTGAAAGTGTATAGGTGGCGCTATCGAGCCATTTTGCCACACCCGATGGAATATTGGCCTACAGATGTGTTCAGGCCAGGACTCTTATCACACATGTGAAGTTTGGGGAAGATCGGACATTTTATGCCTGAGTTATAACATATTTTATTCCCTTGGCGAGACATCGAACTTCGTCATGGCGCCATGGACACGCCTTTTAACGAAAACTCAAGATCTTCACAATTTAACATCGCACAAGAATTTAGATTAGACTGACCACAAAAATAACATTGATGTCATTAAATTTCTAGGAGTAGTTAGTCGCAGTGTAAAATATGTCACTTCCTGTTGCCTATAGGTGGCGCTATGACTATAACTGAATATGGGCATGTCAATCTGTTCAGGTCAGGAGTCTTATTAAACATGTGAAGTTTTGGACACATTGGACATTGTATGTCTGAGTTATAGCAACTTCATTTTTCATGGCGAATCATCGAAATTCGCCAGGACGCCACGGACACGCCCTTTAACGAAAACTCAAAATCTTCGCAATTTAACATCGCAAAGGCCTTTAGATTAGGCATACCAACTTTGGTGTTGATCTGAATTAATCTCTAGGTGGAGTTCGTTAAAATACAACGCATGGAAATGACAAAAATGATACAAAATTTGCTCATAAAATTAAAAATAACTGACTTCCTGTTGGGTTTCGGATTTTGCTCTAAGAGACTTTTTTGTAGGTATTGGAGAGATACATGTGTATACCAATTTTCATACATGTACGTGAAACGTAGCTCGAGGCGCACACCGTTGAACATGTATAGGTGGCGCTGTCGAGCCATTTTGCCACACCCACTTCTGAAACCCATATCAGACGTAAATTTTCGCCAGTTCTGAGGTGTGTGCAAAGTTTCATGACTTTTCGAGCATGTTTAGGCTCTCAAAAATGCGATTCATCTTAGAGAAGAAGAATAATAATAATAATAATAATAATAATAATAATAAACGGAGCAATTCCAAGAGGGTCCTCACACCATCGGTGCTCGGGCCCTAATAATAATAATAATAATAATAATAATAATAATAATAATAATAATAATAAACGGAGCAATTCCAAGAGGGTCCTCACACCATCGGTGCTCGGGCCCTAATAATAATAATAATAATAAAAAACGGAGCAATTCCAAGAGGGTCCTCACACCATCGGTGCTCGGGCCCTAATAATAATAATTAAAGCTGCAAGCAGCGATGAACGGGCCCTCGCACCCGGGCTCACCGGCAGCGAGTGGCTTTAGTAAATAGGTGAACGGTGAGAAACATGCATTTAAACTCATAAATATAAGTGGAATATATCAAAGTTTATTCCATATATGTGCCAATCTTTCTGTTGCCAGCAGGTGGCACTATCATTATAATGGAATATTGGCCTTCAGATGTGTTCAGGGCTGCACTCTTATCGAACATGTGAAGTTTGGGGAAGATCAAACATTTTATGCCTGAGTTACAAAAACTTCTCTTGCTGTGGCGAGTCATTAAATTTTGTCATTTTTGCCATGGACACGCTCTTTAAGAAAAACTCAAGATTGCCACAATTTAACATTACACAGGCATTTAGATTAGACTGACCACAAAAATACATTAATGTCAAAAAATCTCTAGGAGTAGTTTGTCTCAGCGTAAAATATGTCACTTCCTGTTGCCAGCAGGTGGCGCTATGACTATAATTGAATATGGGCATGTAGATCTTTTAAGGGCAGAAGTCTTGACTAACATGCAAAGTTTGGGGCAGATTGGACATTGTATGTCTGAGTTACAGCAACTTCCTTTTTCATGGCGAAACATCTAAATTTGTCAGGCCGCCATGGACACTCCCTTTAACGAAATCTCAAGATCTTCCCAATTTAACATCGCAAAGGCCTTTAGATTTAACTGACCAAGTTTGATGCTGATCTGAATAAATCTCTAGGAGGAGTTCGTTAAAGTACAACCCCTGAAAATGCCAAAAACAACACCAATTTTGCAGAGAACATTCTAAATAACTGACTTCCTGTTTGGCTTCGGATTTCGTACCATGAGACTTTTTCGTAGATATTGGTGTGTTACATGTGTGTACCGATTTTTGTACATGTACGTGAAACATAGCTTGAGGCGCACTCCATTGAAAGTGTATATGCACTCAGTTGAAAGTGTATAGGTGGCGCTATCGAGCCATTTTGCCACACCCAATGGAATATTGGCCTTCAGATCTGTTCAGGCCAGGACCCTTATCACACTTGTGAAGTTTGGGCAAGATCGGACATTTTATGCCTGAGTTATAACATCTTTTATTCCCATGGCGACACATCAAACTTCGTCACGGCGCCATGGACACGCCTTTTAACGAAAACTCAAGATATTCACAACTAAACATCACACAGGTCTTTAGATTAGACTGACCACAAAAATAACATTGATGTCATAAAATTTCTAGGAGTAGTTTGTCGCAGTGTAAAATATTTCACTTCCTGTTGCCAATAGGTGGCGCTATGAATATAACTGAATATTGGCATGTAGATCTGTTCAGGTCAAGAGTCTTATCCAACATGTGAAGTTTGGGGATGATTGGACATTGTATGTCTGAGTTACAGCAAATTCCTTTTTCATGGCAAAACATCGAAATTTGTCAGGCCACCATGGACACGCCCTTTAACGAAACCTCAAGTCCTTCGCAATTTAACATCGCAAATGGCTTTAGATTACACTGACCAAGTTTGGTGTTCATCCGAATAAATCTCTAGGAGGAGTTTGTTAAAGTACAACCCCTGAAAATGGCAAAAACAACTCCAATTTTGCAGGGAAATTTCAAAATAACCGACTTCCTTTTGGGATTAGGATTTCGTACCAAGAGACTTTTTTTGTAGGTACTGGTGTGTTACATGTGTGTACCGATTTTTGTACATGTACTTGAAACGGAGCTCGAGGCGCGCTATGTTGAAAGTGTATAGGTGGCGCTATCGAGCCATTTTGCCACACCCGATGGAATATTGGCCTACAGGTGTGTTCAGGCCAGGACTCTTATCACACATGTGAAGTTTGGGGAAGATCGGACATTTTATGCCTGAGTTATAACATATTTTATTCCCTTGGCGAGACATCGAACTTCGTCATGGCGCCATGGACACGCCTTTTAACGAAATCTCAAGATCTTCACAATTTAACATCGCACAGGAATTTAGATTAGACTGACCACAAAAATAACATTGATGTCATAAAATTTCTAGGAGTAGTTAGTCGCAGTGTAAAATATGTCACTTCCTGTTGCCTATAGGTGGCGCTATGACTATAACTGAATATGGGCATGTCAATCTGTTCAGGTCAGGAGTCTTATTAAACATGTGAAGTTTTGGACACATTGGACATTGTATGTCTGAGTTATAGCAACTTCATTTTTCATGGCGAATCATCGAAATTCGCCAGGACGCCACGGACACGCCCTTTAACGAAAACTCAAAATCTTCGCAATTTAACATTGCAAAGGCCTTTAGATTAGGCATACCAACTTTGGTGTTGATCTGAATTAATCTCTAGGTGGAGTTCGTTAAAATACAACGCATGGAAATGACAAAAATGATACAAAATTTGCTCATAAAATTAAAAATAACTGACTTCCTGTTGGGTTTCGGATTTTGCTCCAAGAGACTTTTTTGTAGGTATTGGAGAGATACATGTGTATACCAATTTTCATACATGTACGTGAAACGTAGCTCGAGGCGCACACCGTTGAACATGTATAGGTGGCGCTGTCGAGCCATTTTGCCACACCCACTTCTGAAACCCATATCAGACGTAAATTTTCGCCAGTTCTGAGGTGTGTGCAAAGTTTCATGACTTGTCGAGCATGTTTAGGCTCTCAAAAATGCGATTCATCTTAGAGAAGAATAATAATAATAATAATAATAATAATAATAATAATAATAATAATAATAATAATAATAATAAACGGAGCAATTCCAAGAGGGTCCTCACACCATCGGTGCTCAGGCCCTAATAATAATAATAATAATAATAATAATAATAATAATAATAATAATAATAATAATAATAATAATAATAAACGGAGCAATTCCAAGAGGGTCCTCACACCATCGGTGCTCGGGCCCTAATAATAATAATAATAATAAAAAACGGAGCAATTCCAAGAGGGTCCTCACACCATCGGTGCTCGGGCCCTAATAATAATAATTAAAGCTGCAAGCAGCGATGAACGGGCCCTCGCACCCGGGCTCACCGGCAGCGAGTGGCTTTAGTAAATAGGTGAACGGTGAGAAACATGCATTTAAACTCATAAATATAAGTGGAATATATCAAAGTTTATTCCATATATGTGCCAATCTTTCTGTTGCCAGCAGGTGGCACTATCATTATAATGGAATATTGGCCTTCAGATGTGTTCAGGGCTGCACTCTTATCGAACATGTGAAGTTTGGGGAAGATCAAACATTTTATGCCTGAGTTACAAAAACTTCTCTTGCTGTGGCGAGACATTAAATTTTGTCATTTTTGCCATGGACACGCTCTTTAAGAAAAACTCAAGATTGCCACAATTTAACATTACACAGGCATTTAGATTAGACTGACCACAAAAATACATTAATGTCAAAAAATCTCTAGGAGTAGTTTGTCTCAGCGTAAAATATGTCACTTCCTGTTGCCAGCAGGTGGCGCTATGACTATAATTGAATATGGGCATGTAGATCTTTTAAGGGCAGAAGTCTTGACTAACATGCAAAGTTTGGGGCAGATTGGACATTGTATGTCTGAGTTACAGCAACTTCCTTTTTCATGGTGAAACATCGAAATTTGTCAGGCCGCCATGGACACTCACTTTAACGAAATCTCAAGATCTTCCCAATTTAACTTCGCAAAGGCCTTTAGATTTAACTGACCAAGTTTGATGTTGATCTGAATAAATCTCTAGGAGGAGTTCGTTAAAGTACAACCCCTGAAAATGCCAAAAACAACACCAATTTTGCAGAGAACATTCTAAATAACTGACTTCCTGTTTGGATTCGGATTTCGTACCAAGAGACTTTTTCGTAGATATTGGTGTGTTACATGTGTGTACCGATTTTTGTACATGTACGTGAAACATAGCTTGAGGCGCACTCCATTGAAAGTGTATATGCACTCAGTTGAAAGTGTATAGGTGGCGCTATCGAGCCATTTTGCCACACCCAATGGAATATTGGCCTTCAGATCTGTTCAGGCCAGGACCCTTATCACACTTGTGAAGTTTGGGCAAGATCGGACATTTTATGCCTGAGTTATAACATCTTTTATTCCAATGGCGACACATCAAACTTCGTCACGGCGCCATGGACACGCCTTTTAACGAAAACTCAAGATCTTCACAACTAAACATCACACAGGTCTTTAGATTAGACTGACCACAAAAATAACATTGATGTCATAAAATTTCTAGGAGTAGTTTGTCGCAGTGTAAAATATTTCACTTCCTGTTGCCAATAGGTGGCGCTATGAATATAACTGAATATTGGCATGTAGATCTGTTCAGGTCAAGAGTCTTATCCAACATGTGAAGTTTGGGGCAGATTGGACATTGTATGTCTGAGTTACAGCAAATTCCTTTTTCATGGCAAAACATCGAAATTTGTCAGGCCACCATGGACACGCCCTTTAACGAAACCTCAAGTCCTTCGCAATTTAACATCGCAAATGGCTTTAGATTACACTGACCAAGTTTGGTGTTCATCTGAATAAATCTCTAGGAGGAGTTCGTTAAAGTACAACCCCTGAAAATGGCAAAAACAACACCAATTTTGCAGGGAAAATTCAAAATAACCGACTTCCTGTTGGGATTAGGATTTCGTACCAAGATACTTTTTTGTAGGTATTGGTGTGTTACATGTGTGTACCAATTTTTGTACATGTACGTGAAATATAGCTCGAGGTGCACTCCGTTGAAAGTGTATAGGTGGCGCTATCGAGCCATTTTGCCACACCCGATGGAATATTGGCCTTCAGATCTGTTCAGGCCAGGACTTTTATCACACATGTGAAGTTTGGGGAAGATCGGACATTTTATGCCTGAGTTATAACATCTTTTATTTCCATGGCGAGACTTTGAATTTTGTCACGGCGCCATGGACACGCCCCTTAACGAAAACTCAAGATCTTCACAATTTAACATTGCACAGGCTTTTAGATTATACTGACCATAAAAAAGACATTGATGTCAAAAAATTTCTAGGAGTAGTCTGTCGAAGTGTAAAATATGTCACTTCCTGTTGCCTATAGGTGGCGCTATGACTATAACTGAATATGGGCATGTAAATATGTTCAAGTCAGGAGTCTTATTAAACATGTGAAGTTTTGGGCACATTGGACATTGTATGTCTGAGTTATAGCAACTTCATTTTTCATGGCGAATCATCGAAATTCGCCAGGCCGCCACGGACACCCCCTTTAACAAAAACTCAAAATCTTCGCAATTTAACATCGCAAAGGCCTTTAGATTAGGCATACCAAATTTGGTGTTGATCTGAATAAGTTTCTAGGAGGAGTTCGTTAAAATACAACTCATGGAAATGGCAAAAATGACACAAAATTTGCTCATAATATTAAAAATAACCGACTTCCTGTTGGGTTTAGAATTTTGCTCTAAGAGACTTTTTTGTAGGTATTGGAGAGTTACATGTGTGTACCGATTTTCATACATGTACGTGAAACATAGCTTGAGGCGCACACCGCTGAACATGTATAGGTGGTGCTGTCGAGCCATTTTGCCACACCCACTTCTGAAACCCATATCAGATGTACATTTTCGCCGGTTCTGAGGTGTGTGCAAAGTTTCATGACTTTTTGAGTATGTTTAGGCCCTCAAAAATGCGATTCATTCTGGAGAAGAATAATAATAATAATTAAAGCTGCAAGCAGCGATGAACGGGCCCTCGCACCCGGGCTCACCGGCAGCGAGTGGCTCTAGTAAATAGGTGAACGGTGAGAAATATGCGTTTAAACTCATAAATATAAGTAGAATATATCAATGTTTATTCCATATATGTGCAAATCTTCCTGTTGCCAGCAGGTGGCGCTATCACTATAATGGAATATTGGCCTTCAGATGTGTTCAGGGCTGCACTATTATCGAACATGTGAAGTTTGGGGAAGATCAAACATTTTATGCCCGAGTTACAACAACTTCTCTTGCTGTGGCGAGACATCAAATTTTGTCATTTTTGCCATGGACACGCTCTTTAACAAAAACTCAAGATTGCCACAATTTAACAGTACACAGGCCTTTAGATTAGACTGACCACAAAAATACATTAATGTCAAAAAATCTCTAGGAGTAGTTTGTCTCAGTGTAAAATATTTCCCTTCCTGTTGCCAATAGGTGGCGCTATGACTATAACTGAATATTGGCATGTAGATCTGTTCAGGTCAAGAGTCTTATCCAACATGTGAAGTTTGGGGCAGATTGGACATTGTATGTCTGAGTAACAGCAACTTCCTTTTTCATGGCGAAACATTGAAATTTGTCAGGACGCCATGGACACGCCCTTTAACGAAACCTCAAGTCCTTCGCAATTTAACATCGCAAAGGCCTTTAGATTAGGCATACCAACTTTGGTGTTGATCTGAATGAATCTCTGTAAAATATGTCACTTCCTGTTGCCTATAGGTGGCGCTATGACTATAACTGAATATGGGCATGTAAATATGTTCAGGTTCGGAGTCTCATCAAACATGTGAAGTTTGGGGCAGATTGGACATTGTATGTCTGAGTTATAGCAACTTCATTTTTCATGGCGAATCATTGAAATTCGCCGGGCCGCCACGGACACGCCCTTTAACGAAAACTCAAATTCTTCGCAATTTAACATCACACAAGGCCTTTAGATTAGGCATACCAACTTTGGTGTTGATCTGAATTAATCTCTAGGAGGAGTTCGTTAAAATACAACGCATGGAAATGACAAAAATGACACAAAATTTGCTCATAAAATTAAAAATAACTGACTTCCTGTTGGGTTTCGGATTTTGCTCCAAGAGACTTTTTTGTAGGTATTGGAGAGATACATGTGTATACCAATTTTCATACATGTACGTGAAACGTAGCTCGAGGCGCACACCGTTGAACGTGTATAGGTGGCGCTGCCGAGCCATTTTGCCACACCCACTTCTGAAACCCATATCAGACGTAAATTTTCGCCAGTTCTGAGGTGTGTGCAAAGTTTCATGACTTTTCGAGCATGTTTAGGCTCTCAAAAATGCGATTCATCTTAGAGAAGAATAATAATAATAATAATTAAAGCTGCAAGCAGCGATGAACGGGCCCTCGCACCCGGGCTCACCGGCAGCGAGTGGCTTTAGTAAATAGGTGAATGGTGAGAAATATGCATTTAAACTCATAAATATAAGTGGAATATATCAAAGTTTATTCCATATATGTGCCAATCTTTCTGTTGCCAGCAGGTGGCGCTATCATTATAATGGAATATTGGCCTTCAGATGTGTTCAGGGCTGCACTCTTATCGAACTTGTGAAGTTTGGGGAAGATCAAACATTTTATGCCTGAGTTACAACAACTTCTCTTGCTGTGGCGAGACATCAAATTTTGTCATTTTTGCCATGGACACGTCCTTTAACAGAAACTCAAGATCTCCACAATTTAACATTGTACAGGCGTTTAGATTAGACTGACCTCAAAAAATACATTAATGTCAAACAATTTCTAAGAATAGTTTGTTGCAGCATGAAACATGTCACTTCCTGTTGCCAGCAGGTGGCGCTATGACTATAACTGAATATGGGCATGTTGATCTGTGAAGGGCAGAAGTCTAATCTAACATGTGAAGTTTGGGGCAGATTGGACATTGTATGTCTGAGTTACAGCAACTTCCTTTTTCATGGCGAAACATCGAAATTTGTCAGGCCGCCATGGACACTCCCTTTAACGAAACCTCAAGATCTTCCCAATTTAACTTCGCAAAGGCCTTTAGATTTAACTGACCAAGTTTGATGTTGATCTGAATAAATCTCTAGGAGGAGTTTGTTAAAGTGCAACCCCTGAAAATGCCAAAAACAACACCAATTTTGCAGAGAAAATGCTAAATAACTGACTTCCTGTTTGGATTAGGATTTCGTACCAAGAGACTTTTTTGTAGGTATTGGTGTGTTACATGTGTGTACCAATTTTTGTACATGTACGTGAAACATAGCTCGAGGTGCACTCCGTTAAAAGTGTATAGGTGGCGCTATCGAGCCATTTTGCCACACCCGATTGAATATTGGCCTTCAGATCTGTTCAGGCCAGGACTTTTATCACACATGTGAAGTTTGGGGAAGATCGGACATTTTATGCCTGAGTTATAACATCTTTTATTCCCATGGCGAGACTTTGAATTTTGTCACGGCGCCATGGACACGCCCCTTAATGAAAACTCAAGATCTTCACAATTTAACATTGCACAGGCCTTTAGATTATACTGACCATAAAAAAGACATTGATGTCAAAAAATTTCTAGGAGTAGTCTGTCGAAGTGTAAAATATGTCTCTTCCTGTTGCCTATAGGTGGCGCTATGACTATAACTGAATATGGGCATGTAAATATGTTCAAGTCAGGAGTCTTATTAAACATGTGAAGTTTTGGGCACATTGGACATTGTATGTCTGAGTTATAGCAACTTCATTTTTCATGGCGAATCATCGAAATTCGCCAGGCCGCCACGGACACGCCCTTTAACGAAAACTCAAAATCTTCGCAATTTAACATCGCAAAGGCCTTTAGATTAGGCATACCAAATTTGGTGTTGATCTGAATAAGTTTCTAGGAGGAGTTCGTTAAAATACCACTCATGGAAATGGCAAAAATGACAAAAAATTTGCTCATAATATTAAAAATAACTGACTTCCTGTTGGGTTTAGAGTTTTGCTCTAAGAGACTTTTTTGTAGGTATTGGAGAGTTACATGTGTGTACCGATTTTCATACATGTACGTGAAACATAGCTCGAGGCGCACACCTTTGAACATGTATAGGTGGCGCTGTCGAGCCATTTTGCCACACCCACTTCTGAAACCCACATCAGATGTACATTTTCGCCGGTTCTGAGGTGTGTGCAAAGTTTCATGACTTTTTGAGTATGTTTAGGCCCTCAAAAATGCGATTCATCCTGGAGAATAATAATAATAATAATAATAATAATAATAATAATAATAATAATAATAATAATAATAATAAACGGAGCAATTCCAAGAGGGTCCTCACACCATCGGTGCTCGGGCCCTAATAATAATAATAATAATAATAATAATAATAATAATAAACGGAGCAATTCCAAGAGGGTCCTCACACCATCGGTGCTCGGGCCCTAATAATAATAATAATAATAATAATAATAATAATAATAATAATAATAATAATAATAATAATAAACGGAGCAATTCCAAGAGGGTCCTCACACCATCGGTGCTCGGGCCCTAATAATAATAATAATAATAATAATAATAATAAACGGAGCAATTCCAAGAGGGTCCTCACACCATCGGTGCTCGGGCCCTAATAATAATAATAATAATAATAATAATAATAATAATAATAATAATAATAATAATAATAATAATAAAAATAATAATAATAATAATAATAATAAACGGAGCAATTCCAAGAGGGTCCTCACATCATCGGTGCTCGGGCCCTAATAATAATAATAATAAATAAAGCTGCAAGCAGCGATGAACGGGCCCTCGCACCCGGGCTCACCGGCAGCGAGTGGCTTTAGTAAAGAGGTGAACGGTGAGAAATATGCGTTTAAACTCATAAATATAAGTAGAATATATCAACGTTTATTCCATATATGTGCCAATCTTCCTGTTGCCAGCAGGTGGCACTATCATTACAATGGAATATTGGCCTTAAGATGTGTTCAGGGCTGCACTCTTATCGAACATGTGAAGTTTGGGGAAGATCAAACATTTTATGCCTGAGTTACAACAACTTCTCTTGCTGTGGCGAGACATCAAATTTTGCCATTTTTGCCATGGACACGCTCTTTAACAAAAACTCAAGATTGCCACAATTTAACATTACACAGGCCTTTAGATTAGACTGACCACAAAAATACATTAATGTCAAAAAATCTCTAGGAGTAGTTTGTCTCAGCGTAAAATATGTCACTTCCTGTTGCCAGCAGGTGGCGCTATGACTATAATTGAATATGGGCATGTAGATCTGTTAAGGGCAGAAGTCTTATATAACATGTGAAGTTTGGGGCAGATTGGACATTGTATGTCTGAGTTACAGCAACTTCCTTTTTCATGGCGAAACATCGAAATTTGTCAGGCCGCCATGGACACTCCCTTTAACGAAACCTCAAGTCCTTCGCAATTTAACATCGCAAATGGCTTTAGATTTAACTGACCAAGTTTGGTGTTGATTTGAATAAATCTCTAGGAGGAGTTCGTTAAAGTACAACCCCTGAAAATGGCAAAAACAACGTCAATTTTGCAGGGAAATTTCAAAATAACCGGCTTCCTGTTTGGATTCGGATTTCGTACCAAGAGACTTTTTCGTAGATATTGGTGTGTTACATGTGTGTACCGATATTTGTACATGTACGTGAAACATAGCTTAAGGCGCACTCCGTTGAAAGTGTATATGCACTCAGTTGAAAGTGTATAGGTGGCGCTATCGAGCCATTTTGCCACACCCAATGGAATATTGGCCTTCAGATCTGTTCAGGCCAGGACCCTTATCACACATGTGAAGTTTGGGCAACATCGGACATTTTATGCCTGATTTATAACATCTTTTATTCCCATGGCGTCACATCGAACTTCGTCACGGCGCCATGGACACGCCTTTTAACGAAAACTCAAGATCTTCACAACTAAACATCACACAGGTCTTTAGATTAGACTGACCACAAAAATAACATTGATGTCATAAAATTTCTAGGAGTAGTTTGTCGCAGTGTAAAATATTTCACTTCCTGTTGCCAATAGGTGGCGCTATGACTATAACTGAATATTGGCATGTAGATCTGTTCAGGTCAAGAGTCTTATCCAACATGTGAAGTTTGGGGCAGATTGGACATTGTATGTCTGAGTTACAGCAACTTCCTTTTTCATGGCG
Source organism: Carassius carassius (assembly GCF_963082965.1). Classification (NCBI taxonomy): domain Eukaryota; kingdom Metazoa; phylum Chordata; class Actinopteri; order Cypriniformes; family Cyprinidae; genus Carassius; species Carassius carassius. The sequence continues at coordinate 28,381,690 of NC_081768.1, read as the reverse complement.
AAACATCGAAATTTGTCAGGCCGCCATGGACACGCCGTTTAACGAAACCTCAAGTCCTTCGCAATTTAACATCGCAAAGGGCTTTAGATTACACTGACCAAGTTTGGTGTTCATCTGAATAAATCTCTAGGAGGAGTTCGTTAAAGTACAACCCCTGAAAATGGCAAAAACAACACCAATTTTGCAGGGAAAATTCAAAATAATCGACTTCCTGTTGGGATTAGGATTTCGTACCAAGAGACTTTTTTGTAGGTATTGGTGTGTTACATGTGTGTACCAATTTTTGTACATGTACGTGAAACATAGATCGAGGCGCACTCCGTTGAAAGTGTATAGGTGGCGCTATCGAGCCATTTTGCCACACCTGATGGAATATTGGCCTTCAGATCTGTTCAGGCCAGGACTTTTATCAAACATGTGACGTTTGGGGAAGATCGGACATTTTATGCCTGAGTTATAACATCTTTTATTCCCATGGCGAGACTTTGAATTTTATCACGGCGCCATGGACACGCCCCTTAACGAAAACTCAAGATCTTCACAACTTAACATCGCACAGGCCTTTAGATTAGACTGACCACAAAAAAGACATTGATGTCATAAAATTTCTAGGAGTAGTTAGTCACAGTGTAAAATATGTCACTTCCTGTTGCCAATAGGTGGCGCTATGACTATAACTGAATATGGGCATGTCAATCTGTTCAGGTTCGGAATCTCATCAAACATGTGAAGTTTGGGGCAGATTGGACATTGTATGTCTGAGTTATAGCAACTTAATTTTTCATGGCGAATCATCGAAATTCGCCAGGCCTCCATGGACACGCCCTTTAACGAAAACTCAAAATCTTCGCAATTTAACATCGCAAAGGCCTTTAGATTAGGCATACCAACTTTGGTGTTGATCTGAATTAATCTCTAGGAGGAGTTCGTTAAAATACAATGCATGGAAATCACAAAAATGACACAAAATTTGCTCATAAAATTAAAAATAACCGACTTCCTGTTGGGTTTTGCATTTTGCTCCAAGAGACTTTTTTGTAGGTATTGGAGAGATACATGTGTATACCAATTTTCATACATGTACGTGAAACGTAGCTCGAGGCGCACACCTTTGAACGTGTATAGGTGGCGCTGTCGAGCCATTTTGCCACACCCACTTCTGAATCCCATATCAGACGTAAATTCTCGCCAGTTCTGAGGTGTGTGCAAAGTTTCATGACTTTTCGAGCATGTTTAGGCTCTCAAAAATGCGATTCATCTTAGAGAAGAATAATAATAATAATAATAATAATAATAATAATAATAATAATAATAATAATAATAATTAAAGCGATGAACGGGCCCTCGCACCCGGGCTCACCGGCAGCGAGTGGCTTTAGTAAATAGGTGAATGGTGAGAAATATGCTTTTAAACTCATAAATATAAGTAGAATAAATCAATGTTTATTCCATATATGTGCCAATCTTCCTGTTGCCAGCAGGTGGCGCTATCATTATAATGGAATATTGGCCTTCAGATGTGTTCAGGGCTGCACTCTTATCGAACATGTGAAGTTTGGGGAAGATCAAACATTTTATGCCTGAGTTACAACAACTTCTCTTGCTGTGTCGAGACATCAAATTTTGTCATTTTTGCCATGGACACTCTCTTTAACAAAAACTCAAGATTGCCACAATTTAACATTACACAGGCCTTTAGATTAGACTGACCACAAAAATACATTACTGTCAAAAAATCTCTAGGAGTAGTTTGTCTCAGCGTAAAATATGTCACTTCCTGTTGCAAGCAGGTGGCGCTATGACTACATTTGAATATGGGCATGTAGATCTGTTAAGGGCAGAAGTCTTATCTAACATGCAAAGTTTGGGGCAGATTGGACATTGTATGTCTGAGTTACAGCAACTTCCGTTTTCATGGCGAAACATTGAAATTTGTCAGGCCGCCATGGACACTCCCTTTAACGAAATCTCAAGATCTTCCCAATTTAACTTCGCAAAGGCCTTTAGATTTAACTGACCAAGTTTGATGTTGATCTGAATAAATCTCTAGGAGGAGTTCGTTAAAGTACAGCCCCTGAAAATGCCAAAAACAACACCAATTTTGCAGAGAACATTCTAAATAACCGACTTCCTGTTTGGATTCGGATTTCGTACCAAGAGACTTTTTCGTAGATATTGGTGTGTTAAATGTGTGTACCGATTTTTGTACATGTACGTGAAACATAGCTTGAGGGGTACTCCGTTGAAAGTGTATATGCACTCAGTTGAAAGTGTATAGGTGGCGCTATCAAGCCATTTTGCCACACCCAATGGAATATTGGCCTTCAGATCTGTTCAGGCCAGGACCCTTATCACACATGTGAACTTTGGGCAAGATCGGACATTTTATGCCTGAGTTATAATATCTTTTATTCCCATGGCGACACATCGAATTTCGTCACGGCGCCATGGACACGCCTTTTAACAAAAACTCAAGATCTTCACAAATAAACATCACACAGGTCTTTAGATTAGACTGACCACAAAAATAACATTGATGTCATACAATTTCTAGGAATAGTTTGTCGCAGTGTAAAATATTTCACTTCCTGTTGCCAATAGGTGGCGCTATGACTATAACTGAATATTGGCATGTAGATCTGTTCAGGTCAAGAGTCTTATCCAACATGTGAAGTTTGGGGCAGATTGGACATTGTATGTCTGAGTTACAGCAACTTCCTTTTTCATGGCGAAACATCGAAATTTGTCAGGCCGCCATGGACACGCCGTTTAACGAAACCTCAAGTCCTTCGCAATTTAACATCGCAAAGGGCTTTAGATTACACTGACCAAGTTTGGTGTTCATCTGAATAAATCTCTAGGAGGAGTTCGTTAAAGTACAACCCCTGAAAATGGCAAAAACAACACCAATTTTGCAGGGAAAATTCAAAATAATCGACTTCCTGTTGGGATTAGGATTTCGTACCAAGAGACTTTTTTGTAGGTATTGGTGTGTTACATGTGTGTACCAATTTTTGTACATGTACGTGAAACATAGATCGAGGCGCACTCCGTTGAAAGTGTATAGGTGGCGCTATCGAGCCATTTTGCCACACCTGATGGAATATTGGCCTTCAGATCTGTTCAGGCCAGGACTTTTATCAAACATGTGACGTTTGGGGAAGATCGGACATTTTATGCCTGAGTTATAACATCTTTTATTCCCATGGCGAGACTTTGAATTTTATCACGGCGCCATGGACACGCCCCTTAACGAAAACTCAAGATCTTCACAACTTAACATCGCACAGGCCTTTAGATTAGACTGACCACAAAAAAGACATTGATGTCATAAAATTTCTAGGAGTAGTTAGTCACAGTGTAAAATATGTCACTTCCTGTTGCCAATAGGTGGCGCTATGACTATAACTGAATATGGGCATGTCAATCTGTTCAGGTTCGGAATCTCATCAAACATGTGAAGTTTGGGGCAGATTGGACATTGTATGTCTGAGTTATAGCAACTTAATTTTTCATGGCGAATCATCGAAATTCGCCAGGCCTCCATGGACACGCCCTTTAACGAAAACTCAAAATCTTCGCAATTTAACATCGCAAAGGCCTTTAGATTAGGCATACCAACTTTGGTGTTGATCTGAATTAATCTCTAGGAGGAGTTCGTTAAAATACAATGCATGGAAATCACAAAAATGACACAAAATTTGCTCATAAAATTAAAAATAACCGACTTCCTGTTGGGTTTTGCATTTTGCTCCAAGAGACTTTTTTGTAGGTATTGGAGAGATACATGTGTATACCAATTTTCATACATGTACGTGAAACGTAGCTCGAGGCGCACACCTTTGAACGTGTATAGGTGGCGCTGTCGAGCCATTTTGCCACACCCACTTCTGAATCCCATATCAGACGTAAATTCTCGCCAGTTCTGAGGTGTGTGCAAAGTTTCATGACTTTTCGAGCATGTTTAGGCTCTCAAAAATGCGATTCATCTTAGAGAAGAATAATAATAATAATAATAATAATAATAATAATAATAATAATAATAATAATAATTAAAGCTGCAAGCAGCGATGAACGGGCCCTCGCACCCGGGCTCACCGGCAGCGAGTGGCTTTAGTAAATAGGTGAATGGTGAGAAATATGCTTTTAAACTCATAAATATAAGTAGAATAAATCAATGTTTATTCCATATATGTGCCAATCTTCCTGTTGCCAGCAGGTGGCGCTATCATTATAATGGAATATTGGCCTTCAGATGTGTTCAGGGCTGCACTCTTATCGAACATGTGAAGTTTGGGGAAGATCAAACATTTTATGCCTGAGTTACAACAACTTCTCTTGCTGTGTCGAGACATCAAATTTTGTCATTTTTGCCATGGACACTCTCTTTAACAAAAACTCAAGATTGCCACAATTTAACATTACACAGGCCTTTAGATTAGACTGACCACAAAAATACATTACTGTCAAAAAATCTCTAGGAGTAGTTTGTCTCAGCGTAAAATATGTCACTTCCTGTTGCAAGCAGGTGGCGCTATGACTATATTTGAATATGGGCATGTAGATCTGTTAAGGGCAGAAGTCTTATCTAACATGCAAAGTTTGGGGCAGATTGGACATTGTATGTCTGAGTTACAGCAACTTCCGTTTTCATGGCGAAACATTGAAATTTGTCAGGCCGCCATGGACACTCCCTTTAACGAAATCTCAAGATCTTCCCAATTTAACTTCGCAAAGGCCTTTAGATTTAACTGACCAAGTTTGATGTTGATCTGAATAAATCTCTAGGAGGAGTTCGTTAAAGTACAGCCCCTGAAAATGCCAAAAACAACACCAATTTTGCAGAGAACATTCTAAATAACCGACTTCCTGTTTGGATTCGGATTTCGTACCAAGAGACTTTTTCGTAGATATTGGTGTGTTAAATGTGTGTACCGATTTTTGTACATGTACGTGAAACATAGCTTGAGGGGTACTCCGTTGAAAGTGTATATGCACTCAGTTGAAAGTGTATAGGTGGCGCTATCAAGCCATTTTGCCACACCCAATGGAATATTGGCCTTCAGATCTGTTCAGGCCAGGACCCTTATCACACATGTGAACTTTGGGCAAGATCGGACATTTTATGCCTGAGTTATAATATCTTTTATTCCCATGGCGACACATCGAATTTCGTCACGGCGCCATGGACACGCCTTTTAACAAAAACTCAAGATCTTCACAAATAAACATCACACAGGTCTTTAGATTAGACTGACCACAAAAATAACATTGATGTCATACAATTTCTAGGAATAGTTTGTCGCAGTGTAAAATATTTCACTTCCTGTTGCCAATAGGTGGCGCTATGACTATAACTGAATATTGGCATGTAGATCTGTTCAGGTCAAGAGTCTTATCCAACATGTGAAGTTTGGGGCAGATTGGACATTGTATGTCTGAGTTACAGCAACTTCCTTTTTCATGGCGAAACATCGATATTTCTCAGGCCGCCATGGACACGCCCTTTAACAAAACCTAAAGTCCTTCGCAATTTAACATCGCAAATGGCTTTAGATTACACTGACCAAGTTTGGTGTTGATCTGAATAAATCTCTAGGAGGAGTTCGTTAAAGTACAACCCCTGAAAATGGCAAAAACAACGCCAATTTTTCAGGGAAATTTCAAAATAACCGACTTCCTGTTGGGGTTAGGATTTCGTACCAAGAGACTTTTTTGTAGGTACTGGTGTGTTACATGTGTGTACCGATTTTTGTACATGTACTTGAAACGGAGCTCGAGGCGCGCTATGTTGAAAGTGTATAGGTGGCGCTATCGAGCCATTTTGCCACACCCGATGGAATATTGGCCTACAGATCTGTTCAGGCCAGGACTTTTATCACACATGTTAAGTTTGGGGAAGATCGGACATTTTATGCCTGAGTTATAACATCTTTTATTCCCATGGCGAGACTTTGAATTTTGTCATGGCGCCATGGACACGCCCCTTAACGAAAACTCAAGATCTTCACAATTTAACATCGCACAGGCCTTTAGATTAGACTGACCAAAAAAAAGACATTGATGTCATAAAATTTCTAGGAGTAGTCTATCGAAGTGTAAAATATGTCACTTCCTGTTGCCTATAGGTGGCGCTATGACTATAACTGAATATGGGCATGTCAATCTGTTCAGGTCAGGAGTCTTATTAAACATGTGAAGTTTTGGACACATTGGACATTGTATGTCTGAGTTATAGCAACTTCATTTTTCATGGCGAATCATCGAAATTCGCCAGGCGGCCACGGACACGCCCTTTAACGAAAACTCAAAATCTTCGCAATTTAACATCGCAAAGGCCTTTAGATTAGGCATACCAACTTTGGTGTTGATCTGAATAAATCTTTAGGAGGAGTTCGTTAAAATACAACGCATGGAAATGACAAAAATGACAAAAAATTTGCTCATAAAATTAAAAATAACCGACTTCCTGTTGGGTTTCGGATTTTGCTCCAAGAGACTTTTTTATAGGTATTGGAGAGATACATGTGTATACCAATTTCATACATGTACGTGAAACGTAGCTTGAGTCGCACACCGTTGAACGTGTATAGGTGGCGCTGTCGAGCCATTTTGCCACACCCACTTCTGAAACCCATATCAGACGTAAATTTTCGCCAGTTCTGAGGTGTGTGCAAAGTTTCATGACTTTTCGAGCATGTTTAGGCTCTCAAAAATACGATTCATCTTAGAGAATAATAATAATAATAATAATAATAATAATAATAATAATAATAATAATAATAATAATAATAAACGGAGCAATTCCAAGAGGGTCCTCACACCATCGGTGCTCGGGCCCTAATTAAAGCTGCAAGCAGCGATGAAAGGGCCCTCGCACCCGGGCTCACCGGCAGAGAGTGGCTCTTGTAAATAGGTGAACGGTGAGAAATATGCGTTTAAACTCATAAATATAAGTAGAATATATCAATGTTTATTCCATATATGTGCAAATATTCCTGTTGCCAGCAGGTGGCGCTATCACTATAATGGAATATTGGCCTTCAGATGTGTTCAGGGCTGCACTCTTATCGAACATGTGAAGTTTGGGGAAGATCAAACATTTTATGCCCGAGTTACAACAACTTCTCTTGCTGTGGCGAGACATCAAATTTTGTCATTTTTGCCATGGACACGCTCTTTAACAAAAACTCAGGATTGCCACAATTTAACAGTACACAGGCCTTTAGATAAGACTGACTACAAAAATACATTAATGTCAAAAAATCTCTAGGAGTAGTTTGTCTCAGCGTAAAATATGTCACTTCCTGTTGCCAGCAGGTGGCGCTATGACTATAATTGAATATGGGCATGTAGGTCTGTTAAGGGCAGAAGTCTTATCTAACATTCAAAGTTTGGGGCAGATTGGACATTGTATGTCTGAGTTACAGCAACTTCCTTTTTCATGGCGAAACATAGAAATTTGTCAGGCCGCCATGGACACTCCCTTTAACGAAACCTCAAGATCTTCCCAATTTACCTTCGCAAAGGCCTTTAGATTTAACTGACCAAGTTTGATGTTGATCTGAATAAATCTCTAGGAGGAGTTCGTTAAAGTACAACCCCTGATAATGCCAAAAACAACACCAATTTTGCAGAGAAAATTCTAAATAACTGACTTCCTGTTTGGATTCAGATTTTGTACCAAGAGACTTTTTCGTAGATATTGGTGTGTTACATGTATGTACCGATTTTTGTACATGTACGTGAAACATAGCTTGAGGCGCACTCCGTTAAAAGTGTATATGCACTCTGTTGAAAATGTATAGGTGGCGCTATCGAGCCATTTTGCCACACCCAATGGAATATTGGCCTTCAGATCTGTTCAGGCCAGGACCCTTATCACACATGTGAAGTTTGGGCAAGATCGGACATTTTATGCCTGAGTTATAACATCTTTTATTCCCATGGCGACACATCAAACTTCGTCATGGCGCCATGGACACGCCTTTTAACGAAAACTCAAGATCTTCACAACTAAACATCACACAGGTCTTTAGATTAGACTGACCACAAAAATAACATTGATGTCATTAAATTTCTAGGAGTAGTTTGTCGCAGTGTAAAATATTTCACTTCCTGTTGCCAATAGGTGGCGCTATGACTATAACTGAATATTGGCATGTAGATCTGTTCAGGTCAAGAGTCTTATCCAACATGTGAAGTTTGGGGCAGATTGGACATTGTATGTCTGAGTTATAGCAACTTCCTTTTTCATGGCGAAACATCGAAATTTGCCAGGCCGTCATGGACACGCCCTTTAACGAAACCTCAAATCCTTCGCAATTTAACATCGCAAATGGCTTTAGATTACACTGACCAAGTTTGGTGTTCATCCGAATAAATCTCTAGGAGGAGTTCGTTAAAATACAACGCATGGAAATGACAAAAACAACGCCAATTTTGCAGGGAAATTTCAAAATAACCGACTTCTTGTTGGGATTAGGATTTCGTACCAAGAGACTTTTTTGTAGGTATTGGTGTGTTACATGTGTGTACCGATTTTTGTACATGTACTTGAAACGGAGATCGAGGCGCGCTATGTTGAAAGTGTATAGGTGGCGCTATCGAGCCATTTTGCCACACCCGATGGAATATTGGCCTACAGATGTGTTCAGGCCAGGACTCTTATCACACATGTGAAGTTTGGGGAAGATCGGACATTTTATGCCTGAGTTATAACATATTTTATTCCCTTGGCGAGACATCGAACTTCGTCATGGCGCCATGGACACGCCTTTTAACGAAAACTCAAGATCTTCACAATTTAACATCGCACAGGCCTTTAGATTAGACTGACCACAAAAAAGACATTGATGTCATAAAATTTCGAGGAGTAGTTAGTCGCAGTGTAAAATATGTCACTTCCTGTTGCCTATAGGTGGCACTATGACTATAACTGAATATGGGCATGGGAATCTGTTCAGGTCAGGAGTCTTATTAAACATGTGAAGTTTTGGACACATTGGACATTGTATGTCTGAGTTATAGCAACTTCATTTTTCATGGCGAATCATCAAAATTCGCCAGGCCGCCACGGACACGCCCTTTAACGAAAACTCAAAATCTTCGCAATTTAAAATCGCAAAGGCCTTTAGATTAGGCATACCAACTTTGGTGTTGATCTGAATTAATCTCTAGGAGGAGTTCGTTAAAATACAACGCATGGAAATGACAAAAATGACACAAAATTTGCTCATAAAATTAAAAATAACCGACTTCCTGTTGGGTTTCGGATTTTGCTCCAAGAGACTTTTTTGTAGGTATTGGAGAGATACATGTGTATACCAATTTTCATACATGTACGTGAAACGTAGCTCGAGGCGCACACCGTTGAACGTGTATAGGTGGCGCTGTCGAGCCATTTTGCCACACCCACTTCTGAAACTCATTTCAGACGTAAATTTTCGCCAGTTCTGAGGTGTGTGCAAAGTTTCATGACTTTTCGAGCATGTTTAGGCTCTCAAAAATGCGATTCATCTTAGAGAAGAAGAATAATAATAATAATTAAAGCTGCAAGCAGCGATGAACGGGCCCTCGCACCCGGGCTCACCAGCAGGGAGTGGCTCTAGTAAATAGGTGAACGGTGAGAAATATGCGTTTAAACTCATAAATATAAGTAGAATATATCAATGTTTATTCCATATATGTGCAAATCTTCCTGTTGCCAGCAGGTGGCGCTATCACTATAATGGAATATTGGCCTTCAGATGTGTTCAGGGCTGCACTCTTATCGAACATGTGAAGTTTGGGGAAGATCAAACATTTTATGCCCGAGTTACAACAACTTCTCTTGCTGTGGCGAGACATCAAATTTTGTCATTTTTGCCATGGACACGCTCTTTAACAAAAACTCAAGATTGCCACAATTTAACATTACACAGGCCTTTAGATTAGACTGACCACAAAAATACATTAATGTCAAAAAATCTCTAGGAGTAGTTTGTCTCAGCGTAAAATATGTCACTTCCTGTTGCCAGCAGGTGGCGCTATGACTATAATTGAATATGGGCATGTAGATCTGTTAAGGGCAGAAGTCTTATCTAACATTCAAAGTTTGGGGCAGATTGGACATTGTATGTCTGAGTTACAGCAACTTCCTTTTTCATGGCGAAACATCGAAATTTGTCAGGCCGCCATGGACACTCCCTTTAACGAAACCTCAAGATCTTCCCAATTTAACTTCGCAAAGGCCTTTAGATTTAACTGACCAAGTTTGATGTTGATCTGAATAAATCTCTAGGAGGAGTTCGTTAAAGTACAACCCCTGAAAATGCCAAAAACAACACCAATTTTGCAGAGAAAATTCTAAATAACTGACTTCCTGTTTGGATTCGGATTTTGTACCAAGAGACTTTTTCGTAGATATTGGTGTGTTACATGTGTGTACCGATTTTTGTACATGTACGTGAAACATAGCTTGAGGCGCACTCCGTTAAAAGTGTATATGCACTCTGTTGAAAATGTATAGGTGGCGCTATCGAGCCATTTTGCCACACCCAATGGAATATTGGCCTTCAGATCTGTTCAGGCCAGGACCCTTATCACACATGTGAAGTTTGGGCAAGATCGGACATTTTATGCCTGAGTTATAACATCTTTTATTCCCATGGCGACACATCAAACTTCGTCACGGCGCCATGGACACGCCTTTTAACGAAAACTCAAGATCTTCACAACTAAACATCACACAGGTCTTTAGATTAGACTGACCACATAATTAACATTGATGTCATAAAATTTCTAGGAGTAGTTTGTCGCAGTGTAAAATATTTCACTTCCTGTTGCCAATAGGTGGCGCTGTGACTATAACTGAATATTGGCATGTAGATCTGTTCAGGTCAAGAGTCTTATCCAACATGTGAAGTTTGGGGCAGATTGGACATTGTATGTCTGAGTTACAGCAACTTCCTTTTTCATGGCGAAACATCGAAATTTGTCAGGCCGCCATGGACACGCCCTTTAACGAAACCTAAAGTCCTTCGCAATTTAACATTGCAAATGGCTTTAGATTACACTGACCAAGTTTGGTGTTCATCCGAATAAATCTCTAGGAGGAGTTCGTTAAAGTACAACCCCTGAAAATGGCAAAAACAACACCAATTTTGCAGGGAAATTTCAAAATAACCGACTTCCTGTTGGGATTAGGATTTCGTACCAAGAGACTTTTTTGTAGGTACTGGTGTGTTACATGTGTGTACCGATTTTTGTACATGTACTTGAAACAGAGCTCGAGGCGCGCTATGTTGAATGTGTATAGGTGGCGCTATCGAGCCATTTTGCCACACCCGATGGAATATTGGCCTACAGATGTGTTCAGGCCAGGACTATTATCACACATGTGAAGTTTGGGGAAGATTGGACATTTTATGCCTGAGTTATAACATATTTTATTCCCTTGGCGAGACATCGAACTTCGTCATGGCGCCATGGACACGCCTTTTAACGAAAACTCAAGATCTTCACAATTTAACATCGCACAGGCCTTTAGATTAGACTGACCACAAAAAAGACATTGATATCAAAAAATGTCTAGGAGTAGTTAGTCGCAGTGTAAAATATGTCACTTCCTGTTGCCTATAGGTGGCGCTATGACTATAACTGAATATGGGCATGTCAATCTGTTCAGGTCAGGAGTCTTATTAAACATGTGAAGTTTTGGACACATTGGACATTGTATGTCTGAGTTATAGCAACTTCATTTTTCATGGCGAATCATCGAAATTCGCCAGGCCGCCACGGACACGCCCTTTAACGAAAACTCAAAATCTTCGCAATTTAACATCGCAAAGGCCTTTAGATTAGGCATACCAACTTTGGTGTTGATCTGAATTAATCTCTAGGAGGAGTTCGTTAAAATACAACGCATGGAAATGACAAAAATGACACAAAATTTGCTCATAAAATTAAAAATAACCGACTTCCTGTTGGGTTTCGGATTTTTCTCCAAGAGACTTTTTTGTAGGTATTGGAGAGATACATGTGTATACCAATTTTCATATATGTACGTGAAACGTAGCTTGAGGCGCACACCGTTGAACGTGTATAGGTGGCGCTGTCGAGCCATTTTGCCACACCCACTTCTGAAACCCATATCAGACGTAAATTTTCGCCAGTTCTGAGGTGTGTGCAAAGTTTCATGACTTTTCGAGCATGTTTAGGCTCTCAAAAATGCGATTCATCTTAGAGAAGAAGAATAATAATAAGAATAATAATAATAATAATAATAATAAACGGAGCAATTCCAAGAGGGTCCTCACACCATCGGTGCTCGGGCCCTAATTAAAGCTGCAAGCAGCGATGAACGGGCCCTCGCACCCGGGCTCACCGGCAGCGAGTGGCTTTAGTAAATAGGTGAACGGTGAGAAATATGCATTTAAACTCATAAATATAAGTGGAAAATATCAATGTTTATTCCATATATGTGCCAATCTTTCTGTTGCCAGCAGGTGGCGCTATCATTATAGTGGAAAATTGGCCTTCAGATGTGTTCAGGCCAGGACTCTTATCGAACATGCAAAGTCTGGGGAAGATCGAACATTTTATGCCTGAGTTACAACAACTTCTCTTGCTGTGGCGAGACATCAAATTTTGTCATGGTGCCATGGACACGCCCTTTAACAAAAACTGAAGATCTCCGCAATTTAACATTGCATAGGCCTTTAGATTAGACTGACCACAAAAAAATACATTAATGTCAAAAGATTTCTAGGAGTAGTTTGTCGCAGCGTAAAACATGTCACTTCCTGTTGCCAGCAGGTGGCACTATGACTATAACTAAATATGGGCATGTAGATCTGTTAAGGGCAGAAGTCTTATCTAACATGTGAAGTTTGGGGCAGATTGGACATTGTATGTCTGAGTTACAGCAACTTCCTTTTTCATGGCGAAACATCGAAATTTGTCAGGCCGCCATGGACACGCCCTTTAACGAAAACACAAAATCTTCGCAATTTAACATCGCAAAGGCCTTTAGATTAGGCATACCAACTTTGGTGTTGATCTGAATGAATCTCTAGGAGGAGTTCGTTAAAATACAACGCATGGAAATGACAAAAATGACACAAAATTTGCTCATAAAATTAAAAATAACCGACTTCCTGTTGGGTTTCGGATTTTGCTCCAAGAGACTTTTTTGTAGGTATTGGAGAGATACATGTGTATACTGATTTTCATACATGTACATGAAACGTAGCTCGAGGCGCACACCGTTGAAAGTGTATAGGTGGCGCTATCGAGCCATTTTGCCACACCCGATGGAATATTGGCCTACAGATCTGTTCAGGCCAGGACTTTTATCAAACATGTGAAGTTTGGGGAAGATCGGACATTTTATGCCTGAGTTATAACATCTTTTATTCCCATGGCGAGACTTTGAATTTTGTCACGGCGCCATGGACACGCCCCTTAACGAAAACTCAAGATCTTCACAACTTAACATCGCACAGGCCTTTAGATTAGACTGACCACAAAAAAGACATTGATGTCAAAAAATTTCTAGGAGTAGTGTGTCGAAGTGTAAAATATGTCACTTCCTGTTGCCTATAGGTGGCGCTATGACTATAACCAGTGTTGGGGAGTAACTAGTTACATGTAACGGCGTTACGTAATTTAATTACAAAATTATTGTAACTGTAATTAGTTACAGTTACTAAGAAAAAATGAGTAATTAAATTACAGTTACTTATGAAATTTTTTACGATTACAAAGGGGATTACATTTGAATATTTACACACATTCACATACAGATTTAACTGATTTATTTCCCAAATTGCACTGACTTTTCTGAGACATACCGCCCTAATAATTTCCGGGATGCGGAAATACAGTCTAATTCGTAGAATCCAGTCATAAAAACGGAATGCCTAACGCGGACGGAATATGCCACATTTTGGATGACTAAATCAAAAGTAGGTCAGTACACTTGAATCAAAACATGACATGGACTAGTGTCTGTGAATATAAAGCCCCAAAAATGCAATATATGACTTGCACATTCTGCGTGTCTGTGGAAATCAGGCGTGGACTGGACACCGGGAGAACCGGGACAATTCCCGGTGGCCTGGCAGACGATTTTGCCCCACTATTTAATATCATTATTGTATAATTGCCTGCCGAATGTACTAAAGCGATCATTTGCGAATCCGTCATTTGATAATTAAATCTCTAATAAGTCATGAAGTTTTAGTTGTGACTCGCGCGCTCTCCGCGCCTCCGCCAAACGGTTTGGATCAGAGGTAGCCCTAATCAATGCGAGAGAGTGGAGTGTGGACGCGCACAGCTGGAGCAGAGAAGCAGAACTCCTGTTCAGGGTTTCAGGTCAGTTTCATCTGTAAAGATGCTTTTTTGTCTTTGTTTTTTTATTTATTTAATCAAGCAGCAGCACGTTGCTCATCAGTCATCACTAAAAATACTATATAAAGGACATCATTATTATCTGTTGTAATGTTACTGTCACAGTGTCTGGGTTGTGTCCCTGGGTTTCCACTAGATGTCCCCCTTTCTCACGGTGTCTGTCACCTTATCACTTCCTGTTCCCTTATTTGGTCACCTTCCTCCTTGTTAGTAATTGATTGTTCCCCACCTGTCTCCTGATCCCTCATTATCCTTCTGTGTATTTATACCCGGTCTGTCTGAGTCTGTGTTACGGAGTCCTTGTTTAATGTCCTATAGTTATTCATGTCCGTCGCTTCTTGCCTTGCCTTGCTTTGCCTTGTCTTCGTGTCTTGTTTATGTTCGATATTCTGGTTTTGACCCTGCCTGGACTGTTTACCCCTTTGGTTTACCCTTTAATAAATGACTTACCCGCACTTGGATCTCTCCGTGTTTCTTGTATCACCACACGTGACAGAAGGACTCCGTCACACTAGGAACCAGCGGTATGTCTTTTTTCCGTTCCCCAGCCAAGATGGCGGAGCGGCGAACCAAGTACCTTCGGTTGATCGCCCTCCGCCAAGAGGGCAATGAAGTGGGTGCCCTGGCTCAGGTGTTCTGGTCCCTGGCCGAGGGCATGGGCTACAACGATGCGGCCCTCAAGGACTATTTCAATGGCGGGCTGGATGATCCAGTGTCTCATGAGGAGATGGCGCAGTTAGAGACACTGGAATTCTGGGAATTCGTGCGCTACCTGCAGCATCGGCTTCGGTGGGATGCCCCAGCCACTTCGGTCTCTTCCGGCGGGGTGGTCGTCAGCCCAGCACCACTGCCCAGGATGGCAACCAGCCAAGCGCCACAACCCAAGATGGCCACCAGTCCAGCACCACTGCCCAGGATGGCTAACAGCCAAGCGCCACAGCACAAGATGGCCGCTAACCCAGCGCCAATGCCCAAATTGGCCACTTTTCCAGCGCCACAGCCCAAGATGGCCGCCAGCCCAGCGCCAATGCCCAAATTGGCCACCGGTTCAGCGCCACAGCCCAAATTGGCCACCGGTTCAGCTCCACAACCCAAGATGGCCGTCAGCCTAGCGCCACAGCACCAGATGGCCGTCAGCCTAGCGCCACAGCACAAGATGGCCGTCAGCCAAGCGCCACAGCACAAGATGGCCGCTAACCCAGCGCCAATGCCCAGATTGGCCACCGGTCCAGCGCCACAGTACAGGATGGCCGCCAGCCCAGCGCCAATGCCCAAATTGGCCACCGGTTCAGCGCCACAGTACAAGATGGCCGCCAGCCCAGCACCACAGTACAAGAGGGCCGCCTGTCCAGAGTCATGGCCCAAGATGGCTGCTTGCCCAGCGCCGTTGCACAGGATGAGAGTCTCAGTTGACCCTCCGGAGTCTAGTCAGGTTCCAGTTGACCCTCCGGAGTCGAGTCAGGTGCCAGTTGACCCTCCGGAGTCGAGTCAGGTGCCAGTTGACCCTCCGGAGTCGAGTCAGGTGCCAATTGACCCTCCGGAATCGAGTCAGGTGCCAGTGAACTCTCCAGAGTCGAGTCAGGTGCCAGTGAACTCTCCAGAGTCGAGTCAGGTGCCAGTGAACTCTCCAGAGTCGAGTCAGGTGCCAGTGAACTCTCCAGAGTCAGGGCTAGTCACCGCTGATCCTCCAGAGTCAGTGCTAGTCACCGCTGATCCTCCAGAGTCAGGGCTAGTCACCGCTGATCCTCCAGAGTCAGGGCTAGTCACCGCTGATCCTCCAGAGTCAGGGCTAGTCACCGCTGATCCTCCAGAGTCAGGGCTAGTCACCGCTGATCCTCCAGAGTCAGGGCTAGTCACCGCTGATCCTCCAGAGTCAGGGCTAGTCACCGCTGATCCTCCAGAGTCAGGGCTAGTCACCGCTGATCCTCCAGAGTCAGGGCTAGTCACCGCTGATCCTCCAGAGTCAGGGCTAGTCACCGCTGATCCTCCAGAGTCAGGGCTAGTCACCGCTGATCCTCCAGAGTCGGGGCTAGTCACCGCTGATCCTCCAGAGTCGGGGCTAGTCACCGCTGATCCTCCAGAGTCGGGGCTAGTCACCGCTGATCCTCCAGAGTCGGGGCTAGTCACCGCTGATCCTCCAGAGTCGGGGCTAGTCACCGCTGATCCTCCAGAGTCAGGGCTGGTCACCGCGGATCCTCCAGAGACTAGGCTGGTCACCGTTGAACTTTCAGAGTCAAGTCAAGTCACCGGTGATCTTCAAGGACTGAGTCAAGTCACCGGTGGTCTTCAAGGACTGAGTCAAGTCACCGGTGGTCTTCAAGGACTGAGTCAAGTCACCGGTGGTCTTCAAGGACTGAGTCAAGTCACCGGTGGTCTTCAAGGACTGAGTCAAGTCACCTCTGATCTTCATGAACAAAGGCAAGTCACCATTGATCTTCATGAGCAAATGCAAGTCACCAATGATCTTCATGAGCAGTGTCAGGCCAGCACCAATCTTCTGGAGTCCAGTAAGGACACCAGGGGATTACCAGAGTTTTGTTGTCCCATTGATCCAGCCGCACGGAGGTCTGCTCCGCCTTGGGGGGCTCTGGTCCTGACCACATGGCTGTGGTGGTCTTCTGCTCCGCCCTGGGGGCCTTCCGCCCTGACCACACGGTTGTGGGGGTCTTCCGCTCCGCCCTGGAGGACTCTGGCTTCATCCACAAGGACGTGGTGGTCTTCTGCTCCACCCTGGGGGGCTTCCGTCCTGACCACACGGTTGAGGTGGTCTTCTGCTCCGCCCTGGGAGGCTTCCGCCCTGACCACAAGGTTGTGGTGGTCCTCTGCTCCGCCCTGGGGGACTCCAGTCTCCACCACATGGACGGTGTGGTCTTCTGCCCCGCCCTGGAGGGGCTTCATGTTGTTTTTTGTTTTTGTGTTCACTCCTGTCCCTGTTCCTCTCTGTGAGCCTGGCCCTCCGTCCCTCCCCCTGAACCTCCTCCGGTCCTCCTCCCTCCTGGTCTCTCTGTTTTGTGTCTACACTTCTGGTATCTGTTCCCCATGATTTTTTTTTTTCTGGCCCTCCGTCCCTCCCCCTGAGCCTCCACCTGTCCGCCTCCCTCCTGGTCTCTGTTTTATGTCTGTCGTGGAGCGTCTGGGAGCCGCTCCGTAGAGGGGGGGTACTGTCACAGTGTCTGGGTTGTGTCCCTGGGTTTCCACTAGATGTCCCCCTTTCTCACGGTGTCTGTCACCTTATCACTTCCTGTTCCCTTATTTGGTCACTTTCCTCCTTGTTAGTAATTGATTGTTCCCCACCTGTCTCCTGTTCCCTCATTATCCTTCTGTGTATTTATACCCGGTCTGTCTGAGTCTGTGTTACGGAGTCCTTGTTTAATGTCCTATAGTTATTCATGTCCGTCGCTTCTTGCCTTGCTTTGCCTTGTCTTCGTGTCTTGTTTATGTTCGATATTCTGGTTTTTACCCTGCCTGGACTGTTTACCCCTTTGGTTTACCCTTTAATAAATGACTTACCTGCAATTGGTTCTATCTCCGTGCCTCATTGGATCCCTGCCGTGACAGTTACAGTAGTAATTCAGCTGAAAAAAAATCAAATTTTTTTTATAGGTTTAGGGGGAGCTACAACAGACAACAACACAACCCTTACGAAAATTAACATTTTAATATTTAACTATAAATCCAGAGAAAATGGTTACTATTGTTTAACTGTGATAACCAAAATGTAAAATTATTTTACAAATGTATTTATTTAAAAATAAATACAAATCCATTTGCAAAAAAAAAAAAAAAAAAAAAAAACAAGGTTATTTTACTTTTATATAGACTAATAAAAGCATGGTAATTTTTTGTAAGGGAAAAACATGACTCGTGTACAGTATTAGGATTTTTCTATAAAGATATTGTAGTATTGTAGAGTATTGCATTGTAAAGTATAGTTTTGTTCAATCTTGAGTATTAAAGTCATGAGAGAGATGGATATCAGGGCAAAATAAAAAGACTGAAGAGAAAAATGGAAGTGAAAGTGCAGTTCAGGAGAGAACTTTTAATTATTTTGCATGTCCCCAAATTAAAGATTTAAACCTTTTTTATGTCAGGTCCATACAAAAAATAGTTTTGTCCATGAATTTGTTTGTATGAGTTTGAATTTTCCAGTCTGAATTTTTTTCCCAGTCCGCCCCTCTTGTAAATTAATGGCAAAGACATGGTTTCATTTACTATAGGCCTACTGAAGCTCGCAGTGTTTTCAACCTCTGCTGCCTCAATATAGGAGTACACGAGCACATAAACATAATTTCTAGAACTGCTCTGTGTCACTTCATATGCATTTTACTTATTTTGAGAAAACTATCATCATATACAGAGACAGCAGTTCAAAAAACACCAATGTTTCAGGAGTTTATTACACAGAATACGTCACATGCTTATTAGATAACTGTATTTAAGTTGATGTATATGCTTTTATTTATTATTCTTTAATTTTCACAAATTTAGAAAAGTAATCAAAAAGTACTCAAAAGTAATTAGTTACATTACTTTAATAAAGTAATTGAAAAAGTTACACTACTATTACTTTTTAAACAGGGTAACTTGTAATCTGTAACCTATTACATTTCCAAAGTAACCTTCCCAACACTGACTATAACTGAATATGGGCATGTAAATATGTTCAGGTTCGGAGTCTCATCAAACATGTGAAGTGTGGGGCAGATTGGACATTGTATGTCTGAGTTATAGCAACTTCATTTTTCATGGCGAATCATCGAAATTCGCCAGGCCGCCACGGACACGCCCTTTAACGAAAACTCAAAATCTTCGCAATTTAACATCGCAAAGACCTTTAGATTAGGCATACCAACTTTGGTGTTGATCTGAATTAATCTCTAGGAGGAGTTCGTTAAAATACAACGCATGGAAATGACAAAAATGACACAAAATTTGCTCATAAAATTAAAAATAACCGACTTCCTGTTGGGTTTCGGATTTTGCTCCAAGAGACTTTTTTGTAGGTATTGGAGAGATACATGTGTATACCAATTTTCATACATGTACGTGAAACGTAGCTCGAGGCGCACACCGTTGAACGTGTATAGGTGGCGCTGTCGAGCAATTTTGCCACACCCACTTCTGAAACCCATATCAGACGTAAATTTTCGCCAGTTCTGAGGTGTGTGCAAAGTTTCATGACTTTTCGAGCATGTTTAGGCTCTCAAAAATGCGATTCATCTTAGAGAAGAATAATAATAATATTAATAATAATAATAATAATAATTAAAGCTGCAAGCAGCGATGAACGGGCCCTCGTACCCGGGCTCACCGGCAGCGAGTGGCTTTAGTAAATAGGTGAACGATGAGAAATATGCATTTAAACTCATAAATATAAGTGGAATATATCAGTGTTTATTCCATATATGTGCCAATCTTTCTGTTGCCAGCAGGTGGCGCTATCATTATAATGGAATATTGGCCTTCAGATGTGTTCAGGCCAGGACTCTTATCGAACATGTGAAGCTTGGGGAAGATCGAACATTTGATGCCTGAGTTACAACAACTTCTTTTCCTGTGGCGAGACATCAAATTTTGTCATGGTGCCATGAACACGCCCTTTAACAAAACCTCAAGATCTCCACAATTTAACATTGCACAGGCCTTAAGATTAGACTGACCACAAAAAATACATTAATGTCAAAAGATTTCTAGGAGTACTTTGTCACAGCGTAAAATATGACACTTCCAGTTGCCAGCAGTTGGCGCTATGACTATAAGTGAATATGGGCATGTAGATCTGTTCAGGTCAAGAGTCTTATCCAACATGTGAAGTTTGGGGCAGATTGGACATTGTATGTCTGAGTTACAGCAACCTCCTTTTTCATGGCGAAACATCGAAATTTGTCAGGCCGCCATGGACACGCCCTTTAACGAAACCTCAAGTCCTTCGCAATTTAACATCGCAAATGGCTTTAGATTACACTGACCAAGTTTGGTGTTCATCCGAATAAATCTCTAGGAGGAGTTCGTTAAAGTACAACCCCTGAAAATGGCAAAAACAACGCCAATTTTGCAGGGAAATTTCAAAATAACCGACTTCCTGTTGGGATTAGGATTTCGTACCAAGAGACTTTTTTGTAGGTAGTGGTGTGTTACATGTGTGTACCAATTTTTGTACATGTACTTGAAACGGAGCTCGAGGCGCGCTATGTTGAAAGTGTATAGGTGGCGCTATCGAGCCATTTTGCCACACCCGATGGAATATTGGCCTACAGATGTGTTCAGGCCAGGACTCTTATCACACATGTGAAGTTTGGGGAAGATCGGACATTTTATACCTGAGTTATAACATATTTTATTCCCTTGGCGAGACATCGAACTTCGTCATGGCGCCATGGACACGCCTTTTAACGAAAACTCAAGATCTTCACAATTTAACATCGCACAGGCCTTTAGATTAGACTGACCACAAAAAAGACATTGATGTCATAAAATTTCTAGGAGTAGTTAGTCGCAGTGTAAAATATGTCACTTCCTGTTGCCTATAGGTGGCGCTATGACTATAACTGAATATGGGCATGTCAATCTGTTCAGGTCAGGAGTCTTATTAAACATGTGAAGTTTTGGACACATTGGACATTGTATGTCTGAGTTATAGCAACTTCATTTTTCATGGCGAATCATCGAAATTCGCCAGGCCGCCACGGACACGCCCTTTAACGAAAACTCAAAATCTTCGCAATTTAACATCGGAAAGGACTTTAGATTAGGCATACCAACTTTGGTGTTGATCTGAATTAATCTCTAGGAGGAGTTCGTTAAAATACAATGCATGGAAATGACAAAAATGACACAAAATTTGCTCATAAAAGTAAAAATAACCGACTTCCTGTTGGGTTTCGGATTTTGCTCCAAGAGACTTTTTTGTAGGTATTGGAGAGATACATTTGTGTACCAATTTTCATACATGTACGTGAAACGTAGCTCGAGGCGCACACCGTTGAACGTGTATAGGTGGCGCTGTCGAGCCATTTTGCCACACCCACTTCTGAAACCCATATCAGACGTAAATTTTCGCCAGTTCTGAGGTGTGTGCAAAGTTTCATGACTTTTCGAGCATGTTTAGGCTCTCAAAAATGCGATTCATCTTAGAGAATAATAATAATAATAATAATAATAATAATAATAATAATAATAATAATAATAATAATAATAATAATAATAATAATAATAATAAACGGAGCAATTCCAAGAGGGTCCTCACACCATCGGTGCTCGGGCCCTAATAATAATAATAAACGGAGCAATTCCAAGAGGGTCCTCACACCATCGGTGCTCGGGCCCTAATAATAATAATAATAATAAACGGAGCAATTCCAAGAGGGTCCTCACACCATCGGTGCTCGGGCCCTAATAATAATAATAATAAACGGAGCAATTCCAAGAGGGTCCTCACACCATCGGTGCTCGGGCCCTAATAATAATAATAATAATAATAATAATAATAATAAACGGAGCAATATATATATATATATATATATTAATATATATAAATATATATATATATATATATTAATATATATATATATATATATATATATATGCCTTATATGTAATGACTGTATATATATGCCTTATATGTAATGACTGTTTAATAACAATGATGTTACAATGTTATTAGGGCCCGAGCGCCGAGGTGCGAGGACCCTCTTGTATCTGCTTTGTTTATTATTATTATTATTATTAGGGCCCGAGCACCGATGGTGCGAGGACCCTCTTGGAATTGCTCCGTTTATTATTATTATTATTATTATTATTATTATTATTATTATTATTATTAGGGCCCGAGCACCGATGGTGTGAGGACCCTCTTGGAATTGCTCCGTTTATTATTATTATTATTATTAGGGCCCGAGCACCGATGGTGTGAGGACCCTCTTGGAATTGCTCCGTTTATTATTATTATTATTATTATTATTATTATTATTATTATTATTATTATTATTATTATTATTATTCTCTAAGATGAATCGCATTTTTGAGAGCCTAAACATGCTCGAAAAGTCATGAAACTTTGCACACACCTCAGAACTGGCGAAAATTTACGTCTGATATGGGTTTCAGAAGTGGGTGTGGCAAAATGGCTCGACAATGCCACCTATACACGTTCAACGGTGTGCGCCTCGAGCTACGTTTCACGTACATGTATGAAAATTGGTATACACATGTATCTCTCCAATACCTACAAAAAAGTCTCTTGGAGCAAAATCCGAAACCCAACAGGAAGTCGGTTATTTTTAATTTTATGAGCAAATTTTGTGTCATTTTTGTCATTTCCATGCGTTGTATTTTAACGAACTCCTCCTAGAGATTAATTCAGATCAACACCAAAGTTGGTATGCCTAATCTAAAGGCCTTTGCGATGTTAAATTGCGAAGATTTTGAGTTTTCGTTAAAGGGCGTGTCCGTGGCGGCCTGGCGAACTTTGATGATTCGCAATGAAAAATGAAGTTGCTATAACTCAGACATACAATGTCCAATCTGCCCCAAACTTCACATGCTTGATGAGACTCCGAACCTGAACAGATTGACATGCCCATATTCAGTTATAGTCATAGCGCCACCTATTGGCAACAGGAAGTGACATATTTTACACTGCGACTAACTACTCCTAGAAATTTTATGACATCAATGTCTTTTTTGTGGTCAGTCTAATCTAAAGGCCTGTGCGATGTTAAGTTGTGAAGATCTTGAGTTTTCGTTAAGGGGCGTGTCCATGGCACCGTGACGAAGTTTGATGTCTCGCCATGGGAATAAAAGATGTTATAACTCAGGCATAAAATGTCCGATCTTCCCCAAACTTCACATGTGTGATAAGAGTCTTGGCCTGAACACATCTGTAGGCCAATATTCCATCGGGTTTGGCAAAATGGCTCGATAGCGCCACCTATACACTTTCAACATAGCGCGCCTCGAGCTCCGTTTCCCGTACATGTACAAAAATCGGTACACACATGTAACACACCAATACCTACAAAAAAGTCTCTTGGTACGAAATCCGAAACCCAACAGGAAGTCGGTTATTTTAAATTTTATGAGCAAATTTTGTGTCATTTTTGTCATTTCCATGCGTTGTATTTTAACGAACTCCTCCTAGAGATTCATTCAGATCAACACCAAAGTTGGTATGCCTAATCTAACGGCCTTTGTGATGTTAAATTGCGAAGGACTTGAGGTTTCGTTAAAGGGCGTGTCCATGGCGGCCTGACAAATTTCGATGTTTCGCCGTGAAAAAGGAAGTTGCTGTAACTCAGACATACAATGTCCAATCTGCCCCAAACTTCACATGTTTGATAAAAGTCCTGGCCTGAACAGATCTGAAGACCAATATTCCATCGGGTGTGGCAAAATGGCTCGATAGCGCCACCTATACACTTTCAACGGAGTGCACCTCGAACTATGTTTCACGTACATGTACAAAAATTGGTACACACATGTAACACACCAATACCTACAAAAACGTCTCTTGGTACGAAATCCTAATCCCAACAGGAAGTCGATTGTTTTTGGATTTTCCCTGCAAAATTGGTGTTGTTTTTACCATTTTCAGGGGTTGTACTTTAACAAACTCCTTCTAGAGATTTATTCAGATGAACACCAAACTTTGTCAGTGTAATCTAAAGCCCTTTGCGATGTTAAATTGCGAAGGACTTGAGGTTTCGTTAAAGGGCGTGTCCATGGCGGCCTGACAAATTTCGATGTTTCGCCATGAAAAAGGAAGTTGCTGTAACTCAGACATACAATGTCCAATCTGCCCCAAACTTCACATGTTGGATAAGACTCTTGACCTGAACAGATCTACATGCCAATATTCAGTTATAGTCATAGCGCCACCTATTGGCAACAGGAAGTGAAATATTTTACACTGCAACAAACTACTCCTAGAAATTTTATGACATCAATGTTATTTTTGTGGTCAGTCTAATCTAAAGACCTGTGTGATGTTTAGTTGTGAAGATCTTGAATTTTCGTTAAAAGGCGTGTCCATGGCGCCGTGACGAAGTTTGATGTGTCGCCATGGGAATAAAAGATGTTATAACTCAGGCATAAAATGTCCGATCTTGCCCAAACTTCACATGTGTGATAAGGGTCCTGGCCTGAACAGATCTGAAGGCCAATATTCCATTGGGTGTGGCAAAATGGCTCGATAGCGCCACCTATACATTTTCAACAGAGTGCATATACACTTTTAACGGAGTGCGCCTCAAGCTATGTTTCACGTACATGTACAAAAATCGGTACACACATGTAACACACCAATATCTACGAAAAAGTCTCTTGGTACAAAATCCGAATCCAAACAGGAAATCAGTTATTTAGAATTTTCTCTGCAAAATTGGTGTTGTTTTTGGCATTTTCAGGGGTTGTACTTTAACGAACTCCTCCTAGAGATTTATTCAGATCAACATCAAACTTGGTCAGTTAAATCTAAAGGCCTTTGCGAAGTTAAATTGGGAAGATCTTGAGGTTTCGTTAAAGGGAGTGTCCATGGCACCATGACAAAATTTGATGTCTCGCCACAGCAAGAGAAGTTGTTGTAACTCAGGCATAAAATGTTTGATCTTCCCCAAACTTCACATGTTCGATAAGAGTGCAGCCCTGAACACATCTGAAGGCCAATATAATGATAGCGCCACCCGCTGGCAACAGGAAGATTGGAACATAAATGGACTAAACATTGATATATTCTACTTAAATTTATGAGTTTAAATGCATATTTCTCACCGTTCACCTATTTACTAAAGCCACTCGCTGCCGGTGAGCCCGGGTCCGAGGGCCCGTTCATCGCTGCTTGCACCTTTAATTAGGGCCCGAGCACCGAGGTGCGAGGACCCTCTTGTATCTGCTTTGTTTATTATTATTAGGGCCCGAGCACCGATGGTGTGAGGACCCTCTTGGAACTGCTCCGTTTATTATTAGGGCCCGAGCACCGATGGTGTGAGGACCCTCTTGGAATTGCTCCGTTTATTATTATTATTATTATTATTATTATTATTATTAGGGCCCGAGCACCGATGGTGTGAGGACCCTCTTGGAATTGCTCCGTTTATTATTATTATTATTATTAGGGCCCGAGCACCGATGGTGTGAGGACCCTCTAGGAATTGCTCCGTTTATTATTATTATTATTATTATTTTTATTAGGGCCCGAGCACTGATGGTGTGAGGACCCTCTTGGAATTGCTCCGTTTATTATTATTATTATTATTATTATTATTATTATTATTATTATTATTAGGGCCCGAGCACCGATGGTGTGAGGACCCTCTTGGAATTGCTCCGTTTATTATTATTATTATTATTATTATTATTATTAGGGCCCGAGCACCGATGGTGTGAGGACCCTCTTGGAATTGCTCCGTTTATTATTATTATTATTATTATTATTATTAGGGCCCGAGCACCGATGGTGTGAGGACCCTCTTGGAATTGCTCCGTTTATTATTATTATTATTATTATTATTATTATTATTATTATTATTATTATTATTATTAGGGCCCGAGCACCGATGGTGTGAGGACCCTCTTGGAATTGCTCCGTTTATTATTATTATTATTATTATTATTATTATTAGGGCCCGAGCACCGATGGTGTGAGGACCCTCTTGGAATTGCTCCGTTTATTATTATTATTATTATTATTATTATTATTATTAGGGCCCGAGCACCGATGGTGTGAGGACCCTCTTGGAATTGCTCCGTTTATTATTATTATTATTATTATTATTATTATTATTATTATTATTATTATTATTATTAGGGCCCGAGCACCGATGGTGTGAGGACCCTCTTGGAATTGCTCCGTTTATTATTATTATTATTATTATTATTATTATTATTCTCTAAGATGAATCGCATTTTTGAGAGCCTAAACATGCTCGAAAAGTCATGAAACTTTGCACACACCTCAGAACTGGCGAAAATTTACGTCTGATATGGGTTTCAGAAGTGGGTGTGGCAAAATGGCTCGACAGCGCCACCTATACACGTTCAACGGTGTGCGCCTCGAGCTACGTTTCACGTACATGTTTGAAAATTGTTATACACATGTATCTCTCCAATACCTACAAAAAAGTCTCTTGGAGCAAAATCCGAAACCCAACAGGAAGTCGGTTATTTTTAATTTCATGAGCAAATTTTGTGTCATTTTTGTCATTTCCATGCGTTGTATTTTAACAAACTCCTCCTAGAGATTAATTCAGATCAACACCAAAGTTGGTATGCCTAATCTAAAGGCCTTTGTACGTGGCGTGTCCGTGGCGGCCTGGCGAATTTCGATGATTCGCCTTGAAAAATGAAGTTGCTATAACTCGGACATACAATGTCCAATCTGCCCCAAACTTCACATGTTTGATGAGACTCCGAACCTGAACAGATTGACATGCCCATATTCAGTTATAGTCATAGCGCCACCTATTGGCAACAGGAAGTGACATATTTTACACTGCGACTAACTACTCCTAGAAATTTTATGACATCAATGTCTTTTTTGTGGTCAGTCTAATGTAAAGGCCTGTGCGATGTTAAGTTGTGAAGATCTTGAGTTTTCGTTAAGGGGCGTGTCCATGGCGCTGTGACAAAATTCAAAGTCTCGCCATGGGAATAAAAGATGTTATAACTCAGGCATAAAATGTCCGATCTTCCCCAAACTTCACATGTTTGATAAAAGTCCTGGCCTGAACAGATCTGAAGGCCAATATTCCATCAGGTGTGGCAAAATGGCTCGATAGCGCCACCTATACACTTTCAACGGAGTGCGCCTCGATCTATGTTTCACGTACATGTACAAAAATTGGTACACACATGTAACACACCAATACCTACAAAAAAGTATCTTGGTACGAAATCCTAATCCCAACAGGAAGTCGATTATTTTGAATTTTCCCTGCAAAATTGGTGTTGTTTTTGCCATTTTCAGGGGTTGTACTTTAACGAACTCCTCCTAGAGATTTATTCAGATGAACACCAAACTTGGTCAGTGTAATCTAAAGCCCTTTGCGATGTTAAATTGCGAAGGACTTGAGGTTTCGTTAAAGGGCGTGTCCATGGCGGCCTGACAAATTTCGATGTTTCGCCATGAAAAAGGAAGTTGCTGTAACTCAGACATACAATGTCCAATCTGCCCCAAACTTCACATGTTGGATAAGACTCTTGACCTGAACAGATCTACATGCCAATATTCAGTTATAGTCATAGCGCCACCTATTGGCAACAGGAAGTGAAATATTTTACACTGCGACAAACTACTCCTAGAAATTTTATGACATCAATGTTATTTTTGTGGTGAGTCTAATTTAAAGACCTGTGTGATGTTTAGTTGTGAAGATCTTGAGTTTTCGTTAAAAGGCGTGTCCATGGCGCCGTGACGAAGTTTGATGTGTCGCCATGGGAATAAAAGATGTTATAACTCAGGCATAAATTGTCCGATCTTGCCCAAACTTCACATGTGTGATAAGGGTCCTGGCCTGAACAGATCTGAAGGCCAATATTCCATTGGGTGTGGCAAAATGGCTCGATAGCGCCACCTATACACTTTCAACTGAGTGCATATACACTTTCAATGGAGTGCGCCTCAAGCTATGTTTCACGTACATGTACAAAAATCGGTACACACATGTAACACACCAATATCTACGAAAAAGTCTCTTGGTACGAAATCCGAATCCAAACAGGAAGTCAGTTATTTAGAATGTTCTCTGCAAAATTGGTGTTGTTTTTGGCATTTTCAGGGGTTGTACTTTAACGAACTCCTCTTAGAGATTTATTCAGATCAGCATCAAACTTGGTCAGTTAAATCTAAAGGCCTTTGCCATGTTAAATTGGGAAGATCTTGAGATTTCGTTAAAGGGAGTGTCCATGGCGGCCTGACAAATTTCGATGTTTCGCCAAGAAAAAGGAAGTTGCTGTAACTCAGACATAAAATGTCTAATCTGCCCCAAACTTGGCATGTTAGATAAGACTTCTGCCCTTAACAGATCTACATGCCCATATTCAATTATAGTCATAGTGCCACCTGCTGGCAACAGGAAGTGACATATTTTATGCTGAGACAAACTACTCCTAGAGATTTTTTACATTAATGTATTTTTGTGGTCAGTCTAATCTAAAGGCCTGTGTAATGTTAAATTGTGGCAATCTTGAGTTTTTGTTAAAGAGCTTGTCCATGGCAAAAATGACAAAATTTGATGTCTCGCCACAGCAAGAGAAGTTGTTGTAACTCAGGCATAAAATGTTTGATCTTCCCCAAACTTCACATGTTCGATAAGAGTGCAGCCCTGAACACATCTGAAGGCCAATATTCCATTATAATGATAGCGCCACCTGCTGGCAACAGGAAGATTGGCAAATATATGGAATAAACATTGATATAATCTACTTATATTTATGAGTTTAAACGCATATTTCTCACCGTTCACCTATTTACTAAAGCCACTCGCTGCCGGTGAGCCCGGGTGCGAGGGCCCGTTCATCGCTGCTTGCAGCTTTAATTATTATTATTATTATTATTATTATTATTATTATTATTATTATTATTATTATTCTTCTCTAAGATGAATCGCATTTTTGAGAGCCTAAACATGCTCGAAAAGTCATGAAACATTGCACACAGCTCAGAACTGGCGAAAATTTACGTCTGATATGGGTTTCAGAAGTGGGTGTGGCAAAATGGCTCGACAGCGCCACCTATACACGTTCAACGGTGTGCGCCTCGAGCAACGTTTCACGTACATGTATGAAATTTGGTATACACATGTATCTCTCCAATACCTACAAAAAAGTCTCTTGGAGCAAAATCCGAAACCCAACAGGAAGTCGGTTATTTTTAATTTTATGATCAAATTTTGTGTCATTTTTGTCATTTCCATGCGTTGTATTTTAACGAACTCCTCCTAGAGATTAATTCAGATCAACACCAAAGTTGGTATGCCTAATCTAAAGGCCTTTGCGATGTTAAATTGCGAAGATTTTGAGTTTTCGTTAAAGGGCGTGTCCGTGGCGGCCTGGCGAATTTCGATGATTCGCCATGAAAATTAAGTTGCTATAACTCAGACATACAATGTCCAATCTGCCCCAAACTTCACATGTTTGATGAGACTCCGAACCTGAACAGATTGACATGCCCATATTCAGTTATAGTCATAGCGCCACCTATTGGCAACAGGAAGTGACATATTTTACACTGCGACTAACTACTCCTAGAAATTTTATGACATCAATGTCTTTTTTGTGGTCAGTCTAATCTAAAGGCCTGTGCGATGTTAAGTTGTGAAGATCTTGAGTTTTCGTTAAGGGGCGTGTCCATGGCGCCGTGACAAAATTCAAAGTCTCGCCATGGGAATAAAAGATGTTATAACTCAGGCATAAAATGTCCGATCTTCCCCAAACTTCACATGTGTGATAAAAGTCCTGGCCTGAACAGATCTGAAGGCCAATATTCCATCGGGTGTGGCAAAATGGCTCGATAGCGCCACCTATACACTTTCAACAGAGTGCACCTCGAGCTATGTTTCACGTACATGTACAAAAATTGGTACACACATGTAACACACCAATACCTACAAAAAAGTCTCTTTGTACGAAATCCTAATCCCAACAGGAAGTCGGTTATTTAGAATTTTCCCTGCAAAATTGGTGTTGTTTTTGCCATTTTCAGGGGTTGTACTTTAACAAACTCCTCCTAGAGATTTATTCAGATGAACACCAAACTTGGTCAGTGTAATTTAAAGCCATTTGCGATGTTAAATTGCGAAGGACTTCAGGTTTCGTTAAAGGGCGTGTCCATGGCGGCCTGACAAATTTCTATGTTTCGCCATGAAAAAGGAAGTTGCTGTAACTCCGACATACAATGTCCAATCTGCCCCAAACTTCACATGTTGGATAAGACTCTTGACCTGAACAGATCTACATGCCAATATTCAGTTATAGTCATAGCGCCACCTATTGGCAACAGGAAGTGAAATATTTTACACTTCGACAAACTACTCCTAGAAATTTTATGACATCAATGTTATTTTTGTTTTCAGTCTAATCTAAAGACCTGTGTGATGTTTAGTTGTGAAGATCTTGAGTTTTCGTTAAAAGGCGTGTCCATGGCGCCGTGACGAAGTTTGATGTGTCGCCATGGGAATAAAAGATGTTATAACTCAGGCATAAAATGTCCGATCTTGCCCAAAATTCACATGTGTGATAAGGGTCCTGGCCTGAACAGATCTGAAGGCCAATATTCCATTGGGTGTGGCAAAATGGCTCGATAGCGCCACCTATACACTTTGAACTGAGTGCATATACACTTTCAACGGAGTGCGCCTCAAGCTATGTTTCACGTACATGTACAAAAATCGGTACACACATGTAACACACCAATATCTACGAAGAAGTCTCTTGGTACGAAATCCGAATCCAAACAGGAAGTCAGCTATTTAGAATTTTCTCTGCAAATTTGGTGTTGTTTTTGTCACGCAGGGGATTCAAGAAACACGGAGAGATCCAAATGCAGGTATGCGGTTTATTTAGGGGCAATCCAAAAGGGGTAAACAGTCCAGGCAGGGTCAAAACCAGAATATCCAAACAACATGAAAACAGACAATAACACACGGCAAGGGCAAGACTACGGAAAGCATGAAACATACACAAGGACTCCGTGACCCAGACTCAGACAGACCGGGTATAAATACACAAAAGGATGATGGGGAAACAGGAGACAGGTGGGGAACAATCAATTACCTAAACAAGGAGGAAGGTGACCAAATAAGGAGACAGGAAGTGAAAAGGTGACAGACACCGTGAGAAAGGAGGACATCTAGTGGAAACCCAGGGACACAACCCAGACACTGTGACAGAACCCCCCCTCTACGGAGCGGCTCCCAGACGCTCCACGACAGACACAAAACAGACCAGGAGGGAGGCGGACAGGTGGAGGCTCAGGGGGAGGGATGGAGGGCCAGAAAAGAAAGACATTGGAAACAGGCACCAGAAAGTAACCACAAAACAGGAAGACCAGGAGGGAGGAGGACTGGAGGAGGTTCAGGGGGAGGGATGGAGGGCCAGACTACAGAGAGGAACAGGGACAGGAGTAAATACAAAAACAACAAACAAAAAACAACATGAAGCCCCCCAGGGCGGGGCAGAAGACCACCACGTCCTTGTGGTCGAGGCCAGAGTCCTCCAGGGCGGGGCAGAAGACCACCACAACCGTGTAGTCAGGGCAAGCGCCCCCCAGGGCGGAGCAGAAGACCACCATGTCCGTGTGGTCAGAGCAGAAGCCCCCCAGGGCGGAGCAGAAGACCACCACGTCCTCGTGGTTAGAGCGGATGCCCCCCAGGGCGGAATGGAAGACCACCACGTCCGTGTGGTCAGAACGGAAGCCCCCCAGGGCGGAGCAGAGGACCACCATGTCCTCGTGGTCAGAGCGGAAGCCCCCCAGGGCGGAGCGGAGGACCACCACGTCCTCGTGGTCGACGCCAGAGTCCCCCAGGGCGGAGCGGATGACCACCACCCCCCTGTGGTCGATGCCGGAGTCCAACAGGCCCGAGCAGCAGCCCACCCAGTGACTTGACTTGACTCTGAACGTCCAACGGTGACCCGCCCTGACTCTGGAAGGTCATCAGTGACAGGCCCTGACTCTGGAGAGTCCACTGGGACCTGACTCGACTCTGGACGGTCAACAGGAACTAGCCCTGACTCTAGACCGGTCTTGGGCACCGAATCGGGAACGGCATCGGGCACCGCCTCGGCCTCGGGAAAGGCATCGGGCACCGCCTCGGCCTCCGGAACAGCATCGGGCACCGCCTCGCCCTCCGGAACCGCATCGCCCTCCGGAACAGCATCGGCCTCGGGCACCGCCTCGGCCTCCGGAACGGCATCGGGCACCGCCTCGGCCTCCGGAACAGCATCGGCATCGGGCACCGCCTCGGCCTCCGGAACAGCCTCGGCATCGGGCACCGCCTCGGCATCGGGCACCGCCTCGGCCTCCGGAACAGCATCGGGCACCGCCTCGGCCTCCGGAACAGCATCGGGCACCGCCTCGGCCTCCGGAACAGCATCGGGCACCGCCTCGGCATCGGGCACCGCCTCGGCCTCCGGAACAGCATCGGGCACCGCCTCGGCCTCCGGAACAGCATCGGGCACCGCCTCGGCCTCCGGAACAGCATCGGGCACCGCCTCGGCATCGGGCACCGCCTCGGCCTCCGGAACAGCATCGGGCACCGCCTCGGCTTCGGGCACCGCCTCGGCCTCCGGAACAGCATCGGGCACCGCTTCGGTCTCCGGAACAGCATCGGGCACCGCCTCAGCATCGGGCACCGCCTCGGCCTCCGGAACAGCATCGGGCACCGCCTCGGCCTCCGGAACAGCATCGGGCACCGCCTCGGCATCGGGCACCGCCTCGGCCTCCGGAACAGCATCGTGCACCGCCTCGGCATCGGGCACTGCCTCGGCTTCCGGAACAGCATCGGGCACCGCCTCGGCCTCCGGAACAGCATCGGGCACCGCCTCGGCATCGGGCACCGCCTCGGCCTCCGGAACAGCATCGGGCACCGCCTCGGCCTCCGGAACAGTATCGGGCACCGCCTCGGCATCGGGCACCGCCTCGGCCTCCGGAACAGCATCGGGCACCGCCTCGGCATCGGGCACCGCCTCGGCCTCCGGAACAGCATCGGGCACCGCCTCGGCTTCGGGCACCGCCTCGGCCTCCGGAACAGCATCGGGCACCGCCTCGGCCTCCGGAACAGCATCGGGCACCGCCTCGGTCTCCGGAACAGCATCGGGCACCGCCTCGGGAACGTCCTCTGGGCCTTGAGGAACGGTAGACGCCTGTCTCCTCCTCCTCCGCCCTCTATGTTGGCGAGCCGGTGACACCTTATCTGGAGACTCAGGCGTTGAGTCGGCCATCTTGTGCTGTGGCCCCAAGCTGGCGGCCACCTTGTGCTGTGGCGCTGGGCTGGCGGCCATCTTGTGCTGTGGCGCTGGGCTGGCGGCCATCTTGTGCTGTGGCTCTGGGCTGGCAGCCATCTTGTGCTGTGGCCCTGGATTGGCGGCCATCTTGAGCTGTGGTGCTGGGCTGGGGACCGCCCCACCGGAAGAGACCGGAGTGGCTGGGGCATTCCACAGCAGCCGATGCTGCACATAGTACACAAACTCCCAGTATTCCAGTGTCTCTAAATGTACCATCTCCTCCTGAGACACTGGATCATCCAGCCCGCCGTTGAAGTAGTCCTTCAAGGCCGCATCGTTGTATCCCATACCCTCGGCCAGGGACCAGAACACCTGTGCCAGGGCACCCACCTCATTGCCCTCTTGGCGGAGGGCGATCAGCCGGAGATACTTAGCTCTCCGCTCCGCCATCTTGGCTGGGGAACGGGAAAAAGACATACCGCTGGATCTCAGTGCGACGGAGTCCTTCTGTCACGCAGGGGATTCAAGAAACACGGAGAGATCCAAATGTAGGTATGCGGTTTATTTAGGGGCAATCCAAAAGGGGTAAACAGTCCAGGCAGGGTCAAAACCAGAATATCCAAACAACATGAAAACAGACAATAACACACGGCAAGGGCAAGACTACGGAAAGCATGAAACATACACAAGGACTCCGTGACCCAGACTCAGACAGACCGGGTATAAATACACAAAAGGATGATGGGGAAACAGGAGACAGGTGGGGAACAATCAATTACCTAAACAAGGAGGAAGGTGACCAAATAAGGAGACAGGAAGTGATAAGGTGACAGACACCGTGAGAAAGGAAGACATCTAGTGGAAACCCAGGGACACAACCCAGACACTGTGACAGTTTTTGGCATTTTCAGGGGTTGTACTTTAACGAACTCCTCCTAGAAATGTATTTAGATCAACATCAAACTTGGTCAGTTTAATCTAAAGGCCTTTGCGAAGTTAAATTGGGAAGATCTTGAGGTTTCGTTAAAGGGAGTGTCCATGGCGGTCTGACAAATTTCGATGTTTCGCCATGAAAAAGGAAGTTGCTGTAACTCAGACATACAATGTCCAATCTGCCCCAAACTTTGCATGTTAGATAAGACTTCTGCTCTTAACAGATCTACATGCCCATATTCAATTATAGTCATAGCGCCACCTGCTGGCAAAAGAAAGTGACATATTTTACGCTGAGACAAACTACTCCTAGAGATTTTTTGACATTAATGTTTTTTTTTTTTTTGTGGTCAGTCTAATCTAAAGGCCTGTGTAATGTTAAATTGTGGCAATCTTGAGTCTTTGTTAAAGAGCGTGTCCATGGCAAAAATGACAAAATTTGATGTCTCGCCACAGCAAGAGAAGTTGTTGTAACTCAGGCATCTTTCCCAAACTTCACATGTTCGATAAGAGTGCAGCCCTGAACACATCTGAAGGCCAATATTTCATTATAATGATAGCGCCACCTGCTGGCAACAGGAAGATTGGCACATATATGGAATAAACATTGATATATTCTACTTATATTTATGAGTTTAAACGCATATTTCTCACCGTTCACCTATTTACTAGAGCCACTCGCTGCTGGTGAGCCCGGGTGCGAGGGCCCGTTCATCGCTGCTTGCAGCTTTAATTATTATTATTATTCTTCTTCTCTAAGATGAATCGCATTTTTGAGAGCCTAAACATGCTAGAAATGTCATGAAACTTTGCACACACCTCAGAACTGGCGAAAATTTACGTCTGATATGGGTTTCAGAAGTGGGTGTGGCAAAATGGCTCGACAGCGCCACCTATACACGTTCAACGGTGTGCGCCACGAGCTACGTTTCACGTACATGTATGAAAATTGGTATACACATGTATCTCTCCAATACCTACAAAAAAGTCTCTTGGAGCAAAATCCGAAACCCAACAGGAAGTCGGTTATTTTTAATTTTATGAGCAAATTTTGTGTCATTTTTGTCATTTCCATGCGTTGTATTTTAACGAACTCCTCCTAGAGATTAATTCAGATCAACACCAAAGTTGGTATGCCTAATCTAAAGGCCTTTGCGATGTTAAATTGCGAAGATTTTGAGTTTTCGTTAAAGGGCGTGTCCGTGGCGGCCTGGCGAATTTCGATGATTCGCCATGAAAAATGAAGTTGCTATAACTCAGACATACAATGTCCAATGTGTCCAAAACTTCACATGTTTAATAAGATTCCTGACCTGAACAGATTGACATGCCCATATTCAGTTAAAGTCATAGCGCCACCTATAGGCAACAGGAAGTGACATATTTTACACTGCGACTAACTACTCCTAGAAATTTTATGACATCAATGTCTTTTTTGTGGTCAGTCTAATCTAAAGGCCTGTGCGATGTTAAATTGTGAAGATCTTGAGTTTTCGTTAAAAGGCGTGTCCATGGCGCCATGACGAAGTTCGATGTCTCGCCAAGGGAATAAAATATGTTATAACTCAGGCATAAAATGTCCGATCTTCCCCAAACTTCACATGTGTGATAAGAGTCCTGGCCTGAACACATCTGTAGGCCAGTATTCCATCGGGTGTGGCAAAATGGCTCGATAGCGCCACCTATAAACTTTCAACATAGCGCGCCTCGAGCTCCGTTTCAAGTACATGTACAAACATCGGTACACACATGTAACACACCAGTACCTACAAAAAAGTCTCTTGGTACGAAATCCTAATCCCAACAGGAAGTCGGTTATTTTGAAATTTCCCTGCAAAATTGGCGTTGTTTTTGCCATTTTCAGGGGTTGTACTTTAACGAACTCCTCCTAGAGATTTATTCGGATGAACACCAAACTTGGTCAGTGTAATCTAAAGCCATTTGCGATGTTAAATTGCGAAGGACTTGAGGTTTCGTTAAAGGGCGTGTCCATGGCGGCCTGACAAATTTCGATGTTTCGCCATGAAAAAGAAAGTTGCTGTAACTCAGACATACAATGTCCAATCTGCCCCAAACTTCACATGTTGGATAAGACTCTTGACCTGAACAGATCTACATGCCAATATTCAGTTATAGTCATAGCGCCACCTATCGGCAACAGGAAGTGAAATATTTTACACTGCGACAAACTACTCCTAGAAATTTCATGACATCAATTTTATTTTTGTGGTCAGTCTAATCTAAAGACCTGTGTGATGTTTAGTTGTGAAGATCTTGAGTTTTCGTTAAAAGGCGTGTTCATGGCGCCGTGACGAAGTTTGATGTGTCGCCATGGGAATAAAAGATGTTATAACTCAGGCATAAAATGTCCGATCTTGCCAAAACTTCACATGTGTGATACGGGTCCTGGCCTGAACAGATCTGAAGGCCAATATTCCATTGGGTGTGGCAAAATGGCTCGATAGCGCCACCTATACATTTTCAACAGAGTGCATATACACTTTTAACGGAGTGCGCCTCAAGCTATGTTTCACGTACATGTACAAAAATCGGTACACACATGTAACACACCAATATCTACGAAAAAGTCTCCTAGTACAAAATCCGAATCCAAACAGGAAGTCAGTTATTTAGAATTTTCTCTGCAAAATTGGTGTTGTTTTTGGCATTTTCAGGGGTTGTACTTTAACAAACTCCTCCTAGAGATTTATTCAGATCAACATCAAACTTGGTCAGTTAAATCTAAAGGCCTTTGCGAAGTTAAATTGGGAAGATCTTGAGGTTTCGTTAAAGGGAGTGTCCATGGCGACCTGACAAATTTCGATGTTTCGCCATGAAAAAGGAAGTTGCTGTAACTCAGACATACAATGTCCAATCTGCCCCAAACTTTGAATGTTAGATAAGACTTCTGCCCTTAACAGATCTACATGCCCATATTCAATTATAGTCATAGCGCCACCTGCTGGCAACAGGAAGTGTCATGTTTTACACTGCAAAGAACTACTCCAAGAAATTTTATGACATCAACATTTTATTTTGGTCAGTCTAATCTAAAGGTCTTTGCAATGTTAAATGGCGGAGATCTTGAGATTTTGTTAAAGGGCGTATCCATGGCGCCATGACAAAATCTGATGTCTCGCCATAGGAAGAGAAGTTGTTGTAACTCAGGCATAAAATGTTCAATATTCCCCAAACTTCACATGTTCGATACGACTCCTGGCCTGAACACATCTGAAGGCCAATATTCCATTATAATGATAGCGCCACCTATTGGCAAAAGGAAAATTGGCACAAATAAATGACTTTGACATATTCCACTTATATTTACGATTTGAAATGCATATTTCTCACCGTTCACCTTTTTACTAAAGCCACACGATGGCGGTGAGCCCGGGTGCGAGGGCCCGTTCATCGCTGCTTGCAGCTTTAATTATTATTATTATTATTATTATTATTATTCTTCTCTAAGATGAATCGCATTTTTGAGAGCCTAAACATGCTCGAAAAGTCATGAAACTTTGCACACACCTCAGAACTGGCGAAAATTTACGTGTGATATGGGTTTCAGAAGTGGGTGTGGCAAAATGGCTCGACAGCGCCACCTATACACGTTCAACGGTGTGCGCCTCGAGCTACGTTTCACGTACATGTATGAAAATTGGTATACACATGTATCTCTCCAATACCTACAAAAAAGTCTCTTGGAGCAAAATCC
Source organism: Carassius carassius (assembly GCF_963082965.1). NCBI lineage: Eukaryota > Metazoa > Chordata > Actinopteri > Cypriniformes > Cyprinidae > Carassius > Carassius carassius. The sequence goes on along the minus strand of NC_081768.1, from coordinate 28,343,712 downwards.
GAAACCCAACAGGAAGTCGGTTATTTTTAATTTTATGAGCAAATTTTGTGTCATTTTTGTCATTTCCATGCGTTGTATTTTAACAAACTCCTCCTAGAGATTAATTCAGATCAACACCAAAGTTGGTATGCCTAATCTAAAGGCCTTTGCGATGTTAAATTGCGAAGATTTTGAGTTTTCGTTAAAGGGCGTGTCCGTGGCGGCCTGGCGAATTTCGATGATTCGCCATGAAAAATGAAGTTGCTATAACTCAGACATACAATGTCCAATCTGCCCCAAACTTCACATGTTTGATGAGACTCCGAACCTGAACAGATTGACATGCCCATATTCAGTTATAGTCATAGCGCCACCTATTGGCAACAGGCAGTGACATATTTTACACTGCGAATAACTACTCCTAGAAATTTTATGACATCAATGTCTTTTTTGTGGTCAGTCTAATCTAAAGGCCTGTGCGATGTTAAGTTGTGAAGATCTTGAGTTTTCGTTAAGGGGCGTGTCCATGGCGCCGTGACAAAATTCAAAGTCTTGCCATGGGAATAAAAGATGTTATAACTCAGGCATAAAATGTCCGATCTTCCCCAAACTTCACATGTTTGATAAAAGTCCTGGCCTGAACAGATCTGAAGGCCAATATTCCATCGGGTGTGGCAAAATGGCTCGATAGCGCCACCTATACACTTTCAACGGAGTGCGCCTCGATCTATGTTTCACGTACATGTACAAAAATTGGTACACACATGTAACACACCAATACCTACAAAAAAGTATCTTGGTACGAAATCCTAATCCCAACAGGAAGTCGATTATTTAGAATTTTCCCTGCAAAATTGGTGTTGTTTTTGCCATTTTCAGGGGTTGTACTTTAACGAACTCCTCCTAGAGATTTATTCAGATGAACACCAAACTTGGTCAGTGTAATCTAAAGCCCTTTGCGATGTTAAATTGCGAAGGACTTGAGGTTTCGTTAAAGGGCGTGTCCATGGCGGCCTGACAAATTTCGATGTTTCGCCATGAAAAAGGAAGTTGCTGTAACTCAGACATACAATGTCCAATCTGCCCCAAACTTCACATGTTGGATAAGACTCTTGACCTGAACAGATCTACATGCCAATATTCAGTTATAGTCATAGCGCCACCTATTGGCAACAGGAAGTGAAATATTTTACACTGCGACAAACTACTCCTAGAAATTTTATGACATCAATGTTATTTTTGTGGTCAGTCTAATCTAAAGACATGTGTGATGTTTAGTTGTGAAGATCTTGAGTTTTCGTTAAAAGGCGTGTCCATGGCGCCGTGACGAAGTTTGATGTGTCGCCATGGGAATAAAAGATGTTATAACTCAGGCATAAAATGTCCGATCTTGCCCAAACTTCACATGTGTGATAAAGGTCCTGGCCTGAACAGATCTGAAGGCCAATATTCCATTGGGTGTGGCAAAATGGCTCGATAGCGCCACCTATACACTTTCAACTGAGTGCATATACACTTTCAACGGAGTGCGCCTCAAGCTATGTTTCACGTACATGTACAAAAATCGGTACACACATGTAACACACCAATATCTACGAAAAAGTATCTTGGTACGAAATCCGAATCCAAACAGGAAGTCAGTTATTTAGAATGTTCTCTGCAAAATTGGTGTTGTTTTTGGCATTTTCAGGGGTTGTACTTTAACAAACTCCTCCTAGAGATTTATTCAGATCAACATCAAACTTGGTCAGTTAAATCTAAAGGCCTTTGCGAAGTTAAATTGGGAAGATCTTGAGATTTCGTTAAAGGGAGTGTCCATGGCGCCCTGACAAATTTTGATGTTTCGCCATGAAAAAGGAAGTTGCTGTAACTCAAGACATACAATGTCCAATCTGCCCCAAACTTTGCATGTTAGAAAAGACTTCTGCCCTTAACAGATCTACATGACCATATTCAATTATAGTCATAGTGCCACCTCCTGGCAACAGGAAGTGACATATTTTACGCTGAGACAAACTACTCCTAGAGATTTTTTGACATTAATGTATTTTTGTGGTCAGTCTAATCTAAAGGCCTGTGTAATGTTAAATTGTGGCAATCTTGAGTTTTTGTTAAAGAGCGTATCCATGGCAAAAATGACCAAATTTTATGTCTCGCCACAGGAAGAGAAGTTGTTGTAACTCAGGCATAAAATGTTTGATCTTCCCCAAACTTCACATGTTCGATAAGAGTGCAGCCCTGAACACATCAGAAGGCCAATATTCCATTATAATGATAGCGCCACCTGCTGGCAACAGGAAGATTGGCACATATATGGAATAAACATTGATATATTCTACTTATATTTATGAGTTTAAACGCATATTTCTCACCGTTCACCTATTAACTAAAGCCACTCGCTGCCGGTGAGCCCGGATGCGAGGGCCCGTTCATCGCTGCTTGCAGCTTTAATTATTATTATTAGGGCCCGAGCACCGATGGTGTGAGGACCCTCTTGGAATTGCTCCGTTTATTATTATTATTATTATTATTATTATTCTTCTCCAGGATGAATCGCATTTTTGAGGGCCTAAACATACTCAAAAAGTCATGAAACTTTGCACACACCTCAGAACCGGCGAAAATGTACATCTGATATGGGTTTCAGAAATGGGTGTGGCAAAATGGCTCGACAGCGCCACCTTTACATGTTCAACGGTGTGCGCCTCGAGCTATGTTTCACGTACATGTATGAAAATCGGTACACACATGTAACTCTCCAATACCTACAAAAAAGTCTCTTAGAGCAAAATTCTAAACCAAACAGGAACTCGGTTATTTTTAATATTATGAGCAAATTTTGTGTCATTTTTGCCATTTCCATGCGCTGTATTTTAACGAACTCCTCCTAGAGATTAATTCAGATCAACACTAAATTTGGTATGCCTAATCTAAAGGCCTTTGCGATGTTAAATTGCGAAGATTTTGAGTTTTCGTTAAAGGGCGTGTCCGTGGCGGCCTGGCAAATTTCGATGATTCGCCATGAAAAATGAAGTTGCTATAACTCAGACATACAATGTCCAATGTGCCCAAAACTTCACATGTTTAATAAGACTCCTGACCTGAACATATTTACATGCCCATATTCAGTTATAGTCATAGCGCCACCTATAGGCAACAGGAAGTGACATATTTTACACTTCGACAGACTACTCCTAGAAATTTTTTGACATCAATGTCTTTTTTATGGTCAGTATAATCTAAAGGCCTGTGCAATGTTAAGTTGTGAAGATCTTGAGTTTTCGTTAAAAGGCGTGTCCATGGCGCCGTGATGAAGTTCGATGTCTCGCCATGGGAATAAAAGATGTTATAACTCAGGCATAAAATGTCTGATCTTCCCCAAACTTCACATGTGTGATAAGAGTCCTGGCCTGAACACATCTGTAGGCCAATATTCCATCGGGTGTGGCAAAATGGCTCGATAGCGCCACCTGTACACTTTCAACGGAGTGCACCTCGAGCTATGTTTCACGTACATGTACAAAAATTGGTACACACATGTAACACACCAATACCTACAAAAAAGTCTCTTGGTACGAAATCCTAATCCCAACAGGAAGTCGGTTATTTTGAATTTTCCCTGCAAAATTGGTGTTGTTTTTGCCATTTTCAGGGGTTGTACTTTAACGAACTCCTCCTAGAGATTTATTCAGATGAACAGCAAACTTGGTCAGTGTAATCTAAAGCCATTTGCGATGTTAAATTGCGAAGGACTTGAGGTTTTGTTAAAGGGCGTGTCCATGGCGGCCTGACAAATTTCGATGTTTCGCCATGAAAAAGGAAGTTGCTGTAGCTCAGACATACAATGTCCAATCTGCCCCAAACTTCACATGTTGGATAAGACTCTTGACCTGAACAGATTTACATGCCAATATTCAGTTATAGTCATAGCGCCACCTATTGGCAACAGGAAGTGAAATATTTTACACTGCGACAAACTACTCCTAGAAATTTTATGACATCAATGTTATTTTTGTGGTCAGTCTAATCTAAAGACCTGTGTGATGTTTAGTTGTGAAGATCTTGAGTTTTCGTTAAAAGGCGTGCCCATGGCGCCGTGACGAAATTCGATGTGTCGCCATGGGAATAAAAGATGTTATAACTCAGGCATAAAATGTCCGATCTTGCCCAAACTTCACATGTGTGATAAGGGTTCTGGCCTGAACAGATCTGAAGGCCCATATTCCATTGGGTGTGGCAAAATGGCTCGATAGCGCCACCTTTACACTTTCAACTGAGTGCATATACACTCTCAAAGGAGTGCGCCTCAAGCTATGTTTCACGTACATGTACAAAAATCAGTACACACATGTAACACACCAATATCTACGAAAAAGTCTCTTGGTACGAAATCCGAATCCAAACAGGAAGTCAATTATTTAGAATGTTCTCTGCAAAATTGTTGTTGTTTTTGGCATTTTCAGGGGTTGTACTTTAACGAACTCCTCCTAGAGATTTATTCAGATCAGCTTCAAACTTGGTCAGTTAAATCTAAAGGCCATTGCGATGTCAAATTGGGAAGATCTTGAGATTTCGTTAAAGGGAGTGTCCATGGCGGCTTGACAAATTTCGATGTTTCGCCATGAAAAAGGAAGTTGCTGTAACTCAGACATACAATGTCCAATCTGCCCCAAACTTTGCATGTTAGATAAGACTTCTGCCCTTAACAGATCTACATGCCCATATTCAATTATAGTCATAGCGCCACCTGCTGGCAACAGGAAGTGACATATTTTACGCTGAGACAAACTACTCCTAGAGATTTTTTGACATTAATGTATTTTTGTGGTCAGTCTAATCTAAAGGCCTGTGTAATGTTAAATTGTGGCAATCTTGAGTTTTTGTTAAAGAGCGTGTCCATGGCAAAAATGACAAAATTTTATGTCTCGCCACAGCAAGAGAAGTTGTTGTAACTCAGGCATAAAATGTTTGATCTTCCCCAAACTTTACATGTTCGATAAGAGTGCAGCCCTGAACACATCTGAAGGCCAATATTCCATTACAATGATAGCGCCACCTGCTGGCAACAGGAAGATTGGAACATATATGGAATAAACATTGATATATTCTACTTAAATTTATGAGTTTAAATGCATATTTCTCACCGTTCACCTATTTACTAAAGCCACTCGCTGCCGGTGAGCCCGGGTGCGAGGGCCCGTTCATCGCTGCTTGCAGCTTTAATTATTATTATTATTATTCTTCTCCAGAATGAATCGCATTTTTGAGGGCCTAAATATACTCATAAAGTCATGAAACTTTGCACACACCTCAGAACCGGCGAAAATGTACACCTGATATGGGTTTCAGAAGTGGGTGTGGCAAAATGGCTCGACAGCGCCACCTAAACATGTTCAACGGTGTGCGCCTCGAGCTATGTTTCACGTACATGTATGAAAATCGGTATACACATGTATCTCTCCAATACCTACAAAAAAGTCTCTTGGAGCAAAATCCGAAACCCAACAGGAAGTCGGTTATTTTTAATTTTATGAGCAAATTTTTTGTCATTTTTGTCATTTCCATTTGTTGTATTTTAACGAACTCCTCCTAGAGATTCATTCAGATCAACACCAAAGTTGGTATGCCTAATCTAAAGGCCTTTGCGATGTTAAATTGCGAAGATTTTGAGTTTTCGTTAAAGGGCGTGTCCGTGGCGAATTTCGATGATTCGCCATGAAAAATGAAGTTGCTATAACTCAGACATACAATGTCCAATGTGCCCAAAACTTCACATGTTTAATAAGACTCCTGACCTGAACATATTTACATACCCATATTCAGTTATAGTCATAGCGCCACCTATAGGCAACAGGAAGTGACATATTTTACACTTCGACAGACTACTCCTTGAAATTTTTTGACATCAATGTCTTTTTTATGGTCAGTCTAATCTAAAGGCCTGTGCGATGTTTAGTTCTGAAGTCTCGCCATGGGAATAAAAGATGTTATAACTCAGGCATAAAATGTCCGATCTTCCCCAAACTTCACATGTGTGATAAGAGTCCTGGCCTGAACACATCTGTAGGCCAATATTCCATCGGGTGTAGCAAAATGGCTCGATAGCGCCACCTATACACTTTCAACGGTGTGCGCCTCGAGCTACGTTTCATGTACATGTATGAAAATCAGTATACACATGTATCTCTCCAATTCCTACAAAAAAGTCTTTTGGAGTCTTTTGTTATTATTGTGGTCAGTCTAATCTAAAGACCTGTGTGATGTTTAGTTGTGAAGATCTTGAGTTTTCGTTAAGGGGCGTGTCCATGGCACCGTGACAAACTTCAAAGTCTCGCCATGGAAATAAAAGATGTTATAACTCAGGCATAAAATGTCCGATCTTCCCCAAACGTCACATGTGTGATAAAAGTCCTGGCCTGAACAGATCTGAAGGCCAATATTCCATCGGGTGTGGCAAAATGGCTCGATAGCGCCACCTATACACTTTCAACGGAGTGCACCTCGAGCTATATTTCACGTACATGTACAAAAATTGCTACACACATGTAACACACCAATACCTACAAAAAAGTCTCTTGGTACGAAATCCTAATCCCAACAGGAAGTCGGTTATTTAGAATTTTCTCTGCAAAATTGGCGTTGTTTTTGCCATTTTCAGGGGTTGTACTTTATGAAACTCCTCCTAGAGATTTATTCAGATCAACACCAAACTTGGTCAGTTAAATCTAAAGGCCTTTGCGATGTTAAATTGCGAAGATTTTGAGTTTTCGTAAAAGGGCGTGTCCGTGGCGTCCTGGCGAATTTCGATGATTCGCCATGAAAAATGAAGTTGCTATAACTCAGACATACAATGTCCAATGTGCCCAAAACTTCACATGTTTAATAAGACTCCTGACCTGAACATATTTACATGCCCATATTCAGTTATAGTCATAGCGCCACCTATAGGCAACAGGAAGTGACATATTTTACACTTCGACAGACTACTCCTTGAAATTTTTTGACATCAATGTCTTTTTTATGGTCAGTCTAATCTAAAGGCCTGTGCGATGTTTAGTTGTGAAGTCTCGCCATGGGAATAAAAGATGTTATAACTCAGGCATAAAATGTCCGATCTTCCCCAAACTTCACATGTGTGATAAGAGTCCTGGCCTGAAAACATCTGTAGGCCAATATTCCATCGGGTGTGGCAAAATGGCTCGATAGCGCCACCTATACACTTTCAATGGTGTGCGCCTCGAGCTACGTTTCATGTACATGTATGAAAATCAGTATACACATGTATCTCTCCAATACCTACAAAAAAGTCTTTTGGAGTCTTTTGTTATTATTGTCGTCAGTCTAATCTAAAGACCTGTGTGATGTTTAGTTGTGAAGATCTTGAGTTTTCGTTAAAAGGCGTGTCCATGGCGCCGTGACGAAGTTCGATGTGTCGCCATGGGAATAAAAGATGTTATAACTCAGGCATAAAATGTCCGATCTTGCCCAAACTTCACATGTGTGATAAGGGTCCTGGCCTGAACAGATCTGAAGGCCAATATTCCATTGGGTGTGGCAAAATGGCTCGATAGCGCCACCTATACACTTTCAACTGAGTGCATATACACTTACAACGGAGTATCCTTTAACTATCATTTTTGCATTATTGACACTGTTTTCCTAATGAATGTTGTTCAGTTGCTTTGACGCAATGTATTTTGTTTAAAGCGCTATATAAATAAAGGTGACATTGACATTGACATTGAGTGCGCCTCAAGCTATGTTTCACGTACATGTACAAAAATCGGTACACACATGTAACACACCAATACCTACAAAAAAGTCTCTTGGTACGAAATCCGAATCCCAACAGGAAGTTGGTTATTTAGAATTTTCTCTGCAAAATTGGCGTTGTTTTTGCCATTTTCAGGGGTTGTACTTTAACGAACTCCTCCTAGAGATTTACTCAGATCAACACCAAACTTGGTCAGTTAAATCTAAAGGCCTGTGCGATGTTCAATTGCGAAGATCTTGAGGTTTCGTTAAAGGGCGTGTCCATGGCGGCCTGACAAATTTCGATGTTTCGCCATGAAAAAGGAAGTTGCTGTAACTCAGACATACAATGTCCAATCTGCCCCAAACTTCACATGTTAGATAAGACTTCTGCCCTTAACAGATCTACATGCCCATATTCAGTCATAGTCATAGCGCCACCTATTGGCAACAGGAAGTGAAATATTTTACACTGCGACAAACTACTCCTAGAAATTTTATGACATCAATGTTATTTTTGTGGTCAGTCTAATCTAAAGACCTGTGTGATGTTTAGTTGTAAAGATCTTGAGTTTCCGTTAAAAGGCGTGTCCATGGCGCCGTGACAAAGTTCGATGTGTCGCCATGGGAATAAAAGATGTTATAACTCAGGCATAAAATGTCCGATCTTGCCCAAACTTCACATGTGTGATAAGGGTCCTGGCCTGAATAGATCTGAAAGCCAATATTCCATTGGGTGTGGCAAAATGGCTCGATAGCGCCACCTATACACTTTCAACTGAGTGCCTATACACTTTCAACGGAGTGCGCCTCGAGCTATGTTTCACGTACATGTACAAAAATTGGTACACACATGTAACACACCAATATCTACAAAAAAGTATCTTGGTACGAAATCCGAATCCAAACAGGAAGTCAGTTATTTAGAATTTTCTCTGCAAAATTGGTGTTGTTTTTGGCATTTTCAGGGGTTGTACTTTAACAAACTCCTCCTAGAGATTTATTCAGATCAACAACAAACTTGGTCAGTTAAATCTAAAGGCCTTTGCGATGTTAAATTGCAAAAGATCTTGAGGTTTCGTTAAACGGCGTGTCCATGGCGGCCTGACAAATTTCGATGATTCACCATGAAAGAGGAAGTTGCTGTAACTCAGACATACAATGTCCAATCTGCCCCAAACTTCACATGTTAGATACGACTTCTGCCCTTAACAGATCAACATGCCCATATTCAGTAATAGTCATAGCGCCACCTGCTGGCAACAGGAAGTGAAATATTTTATGCTGCGACAAACAATTCCTAGAAATTTTTTGACATTAATGTATTTTTTGAGGTCAGTCTAATCTAAAGGCCTGTACAATGTTAAATTGTGGAGATCTGGAGTTTCTGTTAAAGTACGTGTCCATGGCGCCTTGACAAAATTTGATGTCTCGCCACAGCAAGAGAAGTTGTTGTAATTCAGGCATAAAATGTTCGATTTCTTCCCCAAACTTCACATGTTCGATAAGAGTCCTGGCCTGAACACATCTGAAGGCCAATATTCTATTATATTGATAGCGCCATCTGCTGGAAACAGGAAGATTGGCACATATATGGAGTAAACTTTGATATATGCCACTTATATTTATGACATTAAATGCATATTTCTCACCGTTCACCTTTTTACTAAAGCCACTCGATGACGGTGAGCCCGGGTGCGAGGGCCCGTTCATCGCTGCTTGCAGCTTTAATATTATAATGTTATTGTTGTTTTACTTTGTCCTTTCATCTCCGTTTACAACCCAACATTTTATTCAGTTTCAGTTTCAAATCCATCCCTTTGTGCCACCTGGCGGTAGTTTTGCGAATGATTTTATAACGAGACTGACTTGCAGTTAACGCCGCGGCCCTGTTAATTCTGGTTGTCCACCTACTGTATGTATCATCTTGATGAAAATGACACATCCTAGGTATTCTGTTAAAAGTGTAGCATTCACCAGTTTGACATTTGAATGTGCATGTTAAAGGACATGATTGATGCTCAGATATGCCTATAATTATATATTTGCATTTCTTGACAGCATGAGATATTTCGACCGTGCTGCGCTCTTTATTTAAGCCTGCTTGAAATATGGTGAGATGGAAACAAATGACGACATTAATATCCTAACGCTAACCCTAACCCTATTGCATATTCCAGTTTTTCAAACAAGAAAAAGCAGCTGGACTGTATTTAATTTAAAACTAATGTCATAAAAATTGAAAACTAATATGCATATTTTGTTTAAATTAAAAAATATATATATTATAATAAGCCAGGGCCTAACAACAGGCTCAGACCTCAAGAACTAAAGCAAGCTTCGCTACACATATCCACCCTTAAAATTGTTCCATAGAACAACATCACACCACCCACCATTTCATCAACAAGGGAAAGCTGAATAAAATAAACATTATTTATTTTAATAACATTATTTAAACATATTTTCCAAGAAATTATGTAATCTGAGGTGGTTTGAGCTCTCTGGCATCTCACTATGCTACTATCCTTTCAGCCAGAGCAACAGAAAACATTTCTGGTTATGCAATGTAATCAAGCTTGCATTGAGTGTCTGGAATATTTTGATATCAACTACGATACCAATATGATTATGTTATCTAATAATTATATCATAAGGGGTAGTTCACAGACATCTCTGCTGTTAGGGGATTAATCATTAAATATAATAATTGGTCCCACTTTATAGTGTGTCCCTAATACCTGTGTGCTTGCATCATAACTAAATGTGTATGTAGTATGTAACCACAGTGCAAGTACACATTGGTACTTAGTATCTAAAGCTCTAATGTTTGTGTAACTACACATATGTAACAACTCACTGAATGGTACGTGTAAGTACAAATGTGTAACAGGACATTGGTAACAACACTTTTTGGTAATGAAAGTATAAATGTGTAACAGGACTAACAGCAATTTTTGGTAAAGAAAGTGTTACACTTAATAATAGCTTTATCATGTAAGGTTACACAGCAGCGGCCAGCAAGTTAGGATTTACGTATAAATTGTGGTTGGTTTCCAGAATGTTATACTTTATATTAAGTGGACAGTTCCTGAGGATTTACCATGTAAGTCACTGGTATTACAGTGGTGCATCAACTCCAACTCGAGATCCAACTCCTCCCACTTTACATATCCGTAAACCTACCCATCTCTAACCCCTGGATCCCATTTCCACCCCTAAACCTACCCATCTCCACCCCCTGGATCCCATTTCCACCCCTACCCATCTCCAACCCCTTGATCCCATTTCCACCCCTAAACTTACCCATCTCCAACCCCTCCAAAGTGGGACCTATTTTTTTTATCATAGTTTCCATGATGCATTTACAGTTTTTGTATGAATTGATACTCAACTCTATTTTACTATCAGTATGTAAAGATTTCTAAAAGTAATTATTTATTTATCTATTACTTCTCTCTATTATTCTGTCCGCACATGTAATTATTTTTAATGTATTAACTTAAAGCCTTGCTCTCACTTCTACTGCACTGGTCTCAGATCATTTTCTCCTTCTCTTTCACAAAGACATCCAAAATGCAAAAGCCTATAAAAGATCTTAAAAGCCTAAAAAAGATCCTAAACACATTCACTCATTCTAGTTCCTTTATCCAGACAGGGCTCATTCTTTCAGTCTTTTCCCCTTTATCTAAGGGCTAATGCTTTCATACATTTTCCTTTTACAAACCCGATTCCAAAAAAGTTGGGACACTGTACAAATTGTGAATAAAAACAGAATGCAATGATGTGAAAGTTTCAAATTTCAATATTTTATTCAGAATACAACATAGATGACATATCAAATGTTTAAACTGGGAAAATGTATAATTTTAGGGGAAAACAAGTTGATTTTAAATTTCATGGCATCAACACATCTCAAAAAAGTTGGGACAAGGCCATCTTTACCGCTGTGTTGCATCCCCTATTCTTTTTATAACAGTCTGCGAATGTCTGGGGACTGAGGAGACAAGTCACTCAAGTTTACGAATAGGAATGTTGTCCCATTCTTGTCTAATACTGGCTTCTAGTTGCTCAACTGTCTTAGGTCTTCTTTGTCGCATCTTCCTCTTTTTGATGTGCCAAATGTTTTCTATGGCAGAAAGATCTGGACTGCAGGCTGACCATTTCAGTACCCGGATCCTTCTTCTACGCAGCCATGATGTTGTAATTGATGAAGTATGTGGTCTGGCATTGTCATGTTGGAAAATGCAAGGTCTTCCCTGAAAGAGACGACATCTGGATGGGAGTATATGTTGTTCTAGAACTTGGATATACCTTTCAGCATTGATGGTGCCTTTCTAGATGTGTAAACTGCCCATGCCACACGCACTCATGCAACCCCATACCATCAGAGATGCAGGCTTCTGAACTGAGCGCTGATAATAACTTGGGTTGTCCTTGTCCTCTTTAGTCCGGATGACATGGCGTGCCAGTTTTCCAAAAAGAACTTCAAATTTAGATTTTTCTGACCACAGAACAGTTTTCCACTTTGCCACAGTCCATTTTTAAATGAACCTTGGCCCAGAGAAAATGACTGCGCTTCTGGATCATGTTTAGATATGGCTTCTTTTTTGACCTATAGAGTTTTAGCTGGCAACAGCAAATGGCACGGTGGATTGTGTTCACGACAATGTTTTCCGGAAGTTTTCCTGAGCCCATGTTGTGATTTCCATTACAGTAGCATTCCTGTATGTGATGCAGTGCCGTCTAGGGGCCTGAAAATCATGGGCATCCAGTATGGTTTTCCGGCCCTGACCCTTACGCACAGACATTGTTCCAGATTCTCTGAATCTTTGGATGATATTATGCACTGTCGATAATGATAACTTCAAACTTGTACCAGTTTTTTTCTGAGAAACTCCTTCCTGATATTGCTCCACTATTTTTCGCCACAGCTTTGGGGGAATTGGTAATCCTCTGCCCATCTTGACGAGAGGCTCTTTTTATACCCAATCATGTTGCCAATTGACCTTATAAGTTGAAAATTGGTCCTCCAGTTGTTCCTTATATGTACATTTAACTTTTCCGGCATCTTATTGCTACCTGTCCCAACTTTTTTGGAATGTGTAGCTCTCATCAAAATCCAAAATGAGCCAATATTTGGCATGACATTTAAAAATGTCTCGCTTTCAACATTTGATATGTTATCTATATTCTATTTTGAATAAACTCTGCTGCTCTTTTACAGTCCCATCTGGGGTGCCAAATATGTAGTGTCATCTGCCGCTGATCTGAAGAATCACACTCAGTCTGGGGCTTTGTTTCCAGAAAAAAAAATTCAAAAGTATTAATTTAAGGTATATTTAGAACAGATAAAAATGTGCGATTATTCACGAGTCATGAAAATCATACAATTAAATATTTGAATCGATTGACAGCCCTAAGTTAAAATGGCTAAAATTAAATGTAGACTTACGCTGGTAACTCATCAGTGTTAAAGAACCTTTGACTGAATGGTTCTTTGTGGAACCAAAAGCTAAATGTTTTCACACTTTTCTCATTCTCACTAATTCAAGTTTTTATATGAATGAAGGAAGCAATGAAGGGAACCAATTGTCTTCAGAAAAGTTTCAATCGCATTTTAATTTTACCTGATAAAGTATTATTTATGAGCTGAGCTCTGCTTTGATTACAGCCATGTAATACAGCCGTGGAAACCACTGTATTTCTGACAAAGCACCTCCTACTGGCTGTTAAAGAATGTGCAATTTCAATAACCCAGTCTGCAGTTTTTGTTCAGACCAGTGCGAAAAATCACCCAGAATAAATTAGTTTTAAATGATATAATAATTTATACTTCTGACTCATTCATTTTCTTAAAAGAAATTGTTTAAATGTTCAATTGTGAGGTTTATAATTTTAGTTTTTTGTTAAAACTTGTATCTCAATGGTAAATCGATTGCTATTTCATGGTCTACATCATAAAATATAATGTAAAGCCCTTCTATAAGTCCCACTCAAGCTACCTGTTTTAATACAAAATACATCAGTACAGGAAAATAAAAGTCAAACCATTTCTTGGGGTCTTTAAGAGTCACTTTGAGACTCTGTTTAATGTTTGAAGCAATTCATTTCACAGGGTCTGAACAATGACCTAAAGAAATATTTGTACACATTTACATTTAAAATAGCCCTTTGCAATAAAAAAACAAAACAAAAAAAATTGGCTGACGAGACACCATTTACTTGTTTGTACTGGTGTCTACTTAAGTTTAATTATTTATTTATTTTACTACTTTCCTTTCCCCAGTCTTCCTTAACCACAGCATCTCCACATAAGCTTATAGGTGCAGCCTTTGTGGACTACGCTAAGTTGCTTTGCTCAATCAGGCTGAAACAGGGTGCTGTGCTATGGGCATCTCGTGCTGGAGAGGCGGGAAAGGAGCTGCTGGATGAGCTGACCCAAACAGAGAGTATGGGGCTAGAGCCCAGCTCCAGTGAGGCGGAAGTGGACAACTCTCTTGGCAATGTGGAATGACTTGCCCCAAGTACACGAGTGGGGGAAAAAGAGGATATGTAAAAAATAAAAATAAAGATGAATGAAACCTTTAAAATAAATAAATATATATATATATACACTCAAAAATAAAGGTGCTTCATGATAGCATAGAAAAACCTTTTTTGTCTCAATGGTTCTATAAAGAACCTTTAATATCTGAAGAACCTTTCTGTTTCATGTAAGGTTCTTTGTCGCAAAAGAAGGTTATTCAGATTATAAGAAGGTAAGAAAGAGATGGTTCTTTAAAGAACCTTTGACTGAATGGTTCTTTGTGGAACCAAAAGTAGTTCTTCTATGGCATCAATGTTAAGAAGCTTTTAACCACCTATATTTTTAAGAGTACATAAGCATGCGGGTAGTCAACAAACATGCACATCTTTTAATTCAAATTATTTCTTAGTTATTTTTTTACAATTCTTTGCTGGTTGTGAGATGTGTGCCCCATGTCTTGTACCCCTACACATTCCCTTAGCGTTTGTTATCTTGCTGTAATGTATTCCAAACCTGCTCTTGCAAATATTTTAGCAACTAAATATTGTCAAATTGAATTAAACTATATAAAATAATAATAATAATAATGTTAATAATTGATTAAAAAATAAATTGTGAGAATCTTTAAAATGAGTTTGTATTTTTTTGACATGAAGTCTGCCTTAAATTTCAGATTATTCAGGCAATTATTTAAAGATAAAATATTGAAAATAAATGAAATGTGTTAATCTTATGAAATACCCAGTTTCACCCCAATATTATTATTATTTTATTTATTTTTTTATGTTGTTGTGGTGAATTATTACCTAGACATATTTTTAAAGGTTTCATGAGTATCACTGTAAGTTGTCTATGTCGGGTCTCGGGGCTAATCACCTGTCTTTTTGGTGTGGGTGTGTGTGTGTTGGGATGGTTTGACAGCTCACCGCGTCTGCCTGTTTGTGTTTTCCCCGCCTCCCTTGTTTCCCCGTTGTTAACCTTAATTGCTCGCCACCTGTTCTCTATGTCCTTCTAATTTTCCCCTTTATTATTCCCTGTGTTTCTCTGTCTATTGTCAGACTGTTGTTATTCGTACCAATAGCTCCGATCATCTAGCAGCTCTTTGTACTCACCCTGTCGTGTCTTGTCCTCAGGCTCCTCAGCCTCAGTGTGTTTAGCTGTTTTCTCTGCCCTAGTTCTTACAAGCCCAGAGCTAGTAGCTTCCAGCTGTCATCCTGTCACTGCGAGTTAAGCCTGTGAAACGTGACTCATCTGCTGTTCATCCTGTCACTGCGAGTTAAACCGGTGAAACGTGACTCATCTGCTGTTCATCCTGTCACTGCGAGTTAAACCTGTGAAACGTGACTCATCTGCTACTCATCCTGTCACTACGAGTTAACCTGTGAAACGTGACTCATCTTCTCTGTCTCCGCTTTGTGAATAAAGCCTTGAGTTTACCCGCATCTGAATCCAGCCTGCTTTCTCCTGACAGAACAGTCTGACCAGATTATGGATTCAGCGGGATCTGATCCGCTTCGCTCGGCTCTCGTTCAACAGGGAGTGTTGATAGGGCAGCATGCCACCCAGCTCAACACCACCGCGCTGGATGTGGACGTTCTCAGTGCCCGAGTCTCCGAACTCCTCACACGGGTGGACGATCTTCAGCGAGAGGCAACGAGCCGGGGGCCCGTTCCTCACACCGGTATGTCACACGAGTCCGAGCCCCATGCTAACAACCCGCCGGTCTACGATGGCGATCCTAACGCCTGTCAAGCGTTTCTCTCCCAATGCTCGCTGGTGTTTTCTCTGCAGCCCCGGCGTTACGCAAATGAAGAGACCAAGGTGGCTTACTTCCTCACACTCCTCTCGGGCCGTGCCCGCGAATGGGGAATAGCCGTATGGAGATCGCGGGCTTCCTGTTGTGCCACCTTCGCGGATTTCAGTCAAGAGATGGCCAAATTGTTTGATCGCTCTGCTCAGGGGGACGAGTTCAGAAGAAGGACGGCTCCCTGCGCCCCTGTATTGATTACAGAGGTTTGAATGACATTACTATCAAGAACAGGTACCCCCTACCTTTAATGTCTTCTGCTTTTGAATTATTGCAGGGAGCTCGGGTCTTCACCAAGTTAGACCTGCGCAACGCCTACCACTTGGTGCGCATTCGGGAGGGGGATGAGTGGAAGACGGCATTTAACACTCCTTCGGGACACTATGAGTACTTGGTTCTTCCGTTTGGTCTTACCAATGCTCCAGCCGTTTTCCAGGGACTCGTCAACAGCGTGTTGGGTGACATGATTAATCAATTTGTCTTTGTGTATTTGGATGATATTTTGATTTTCTCCTCTTCTCTCCAATTACACACCCAGCATGTCAGACGGGTTCTCCAGCGGTTACTAGAGAACCAGTTGTTTGTCAAGGCGCAGAAGTGCGAATTCCACGCTGAGTCAGTTACGTTCCTTGGCCACATTATTTCTACGGAGGGGATCAAGCCTGATCCCGCTAAGATTGAAGCTGTTGCCCAGTGGCCGGTCCCTGACTCCCGGAAGGCTCTGCATCGTTTCCTGGGTTTTGCCAACTTCTACCGGCGATACATCCGTAATTTTGGTCAGATCGCTGCACCGCTGACAGCCTTAACCTCCACTAAGGTGTCCTTCAGGTGGAACCGGGGAGCGCAGGTAGCCTTTGACATTTTAAAGTCCCGTTTTGTCTCTGCACCTGTTCTGATGGTTCCAGATCCGGAAGCCCAGTTCATTGTCGAGGTTGATGCTTCGGACGTTGGGGTTGGCGCAGTTCTATCTCAGCGTTCCCTCCATGATGGGAAAGTTCATCCTTGTGCACTCTTCTCTCGTCGTCTCAGCCCTGCAGAACGTAACTATGACATAGGCAACAGAGAGCTGCTGGCGGTACGATTGGCCTTGGGTGAGTGGCGTCATTGGTTGGAGGGGTCAGCGCAGCCCTTCTTGGTCTGGATGGATCACAAGAACCTAGAATACATCCGTTCGGCCAAGAGGCTGAGCTTGCGTCAGGCCCGCTGGGCGCTCTTCTTTGCCAGATTCAACTTCACCCTCTCGTACCGGCCGGGATCTAAGAACACCAAGCCCGATGCCCTCTCTCGCCTGTTCGGTTCTCCGGGGGGGTAGTTTGCGGCCGAGGCCATCCTTCCTGAGGGGGTGGTGGTCGGGGCTCTTTCGTGGGGTATCGAGCAGCGAGTTGAGGAGGCCGGTCGAGGGGTGCAGGTGCCGGGAGAGTGCCCGGCGGGCAGGTTGCCGGTGCCGGCTGCGCTGCGCTCTGAGGTCCTTGAGTGGGGTCACTCATCCAGGTTAGTCTGCCATCCAGGTATTCGGGGAACGTTGTCTGCCATCCGACAGCGTTTTTGGTGGCCTACTATGGCCGCAGATGTTAGACAGTTTGTGTTGGCCTGCCCCACATGTGCCCAGAGTAAGCCTGTCAATCGCCCTCCTGATGGTCTACTGCATCCTCTCCCTATCCCTTCCCGTCCTTGGTCACACATTGCCCTTGATTTCGTCTCTGGGCTTCCTCCGTCGAAGGGAAACACTGTAGTTCTCACGGTGGTGGATCGCTTTTCCAAAGCGGTTCATTTTATTCCCCTGCCCAAGCTGCCCTCCGCCCGGGAGACCGCCCAACTGGTGGTGGATCACGTCTTCCGTCTCCACGGGTTACCGGTAGATGTGGTTTCAGATAGGGGTCCCCAGTTTGTCTCCCGGTTCTGGAGGGAATTTTGTAGACAGATTGGGGCCTCTGCAAGTCTGTCTTCTGGTTTTCATCCTCAGACCAATGGGCAGTGTGAGCGGGCCAACCAGGATCTAGGAAGAATGCTCCGCTGTCTAGCATCCAACAATCCGAGTTCCTGGTGTCAACAGCTCTCCTGGGCAGAATACGCTCATAACACCCTTCCTGCGTCAGGTATGTCCCCTTTTGAGTGTGCTGTTGGTTATAATCCACCTCTGTTCCCATCACAGGAACCCGACGCAGCGGTTCCATCTGCCCTGGCTTTCGTCCAGCGCTGCCGTCGCACCATGGAGAAAGTCAGGAGGATTTTGGTCCAAACCTCTGGCAGAACCAAGGCTACAGCTGATCGTCGCCGGTCCTCTCCTCCTGCCTATGTGTGTGGTCAACGGGTTTGGCTCTCTAACAAGGATCTGCCTCTCCGGGCGCCTTCTCGTAAGCTGGCACCCAGATTCATTGGGCCATTCCGCATCACCAAGGTGGTTAGTCCGGTGGTGATCAGGCTCAAGCTCCCTCCTACTCTTGGTCGGGTTCACCCGGTGTTTCATGTTTCCAGGGTCAAGCCTGTGTTCTCTTCCCCCCTTAATCCTGCTTGC
Organism: Carassius carassius; assembly: GCF_963082965.1. Lineage (NCBI taxonomy): Eukaryota > Metazoa > Chordata > Actinopteri > Cypriniformes > Cyprinidae > Carassius > Carassius carassius. The sequence continues at coordinate 28,325,130 of NC_081768.1, read as the reverse complement.
AGTCGCCCCCCCCCCCACCCCCTCGTCTTGTGGATGGATCTCCTACCTATACGGTTAAGAGATTACTCGGTGAGCGGCGCCGCGGCAGGGGGTTTCAGTATCTTGTGGACTGGGAGGGGTATGGTCCAGAGGAGAGGTGTTGGGTGCCGTCCCGGGACATTCTGGACCGCTCGTTGATTGAGGACTTCCGGCGGCATCGAGGTAGGCCCCTTCCTAGAGCGCCAGGTGACGCTCCTGGGAGGGGGGGAACTGTCGGGTCTCTGGGCTAATCACCTGTCTTTTGGTGTGTGTGGGTGTGTGTGTGTTGGGATGGTTTGACAGCTCACCGCGTCTGCCTGTTTGTGTTTTCCCCGCCTCCCTTGTTTCCCCGTTGTTAACCTTAATTGCTCGCCACCTGTTCTCTATGTCCTTCTAATTTTTCCCCTTTATTATTCCCTGTGTTTTTCTGTCTATTGTCAGACTGTTGTTATTCGTACCAATAGCTCCGATCATCTAGCAGCTCTTTGTACTCACCCTGTCGTGTCTTGTCCTCAGGCTCCAGTGTGTTTAGCTGATTTCTCTGCCCTAGTTCTTACAAGCCAAGAGCTCCTAGTAGCTTCCAGCTGTCATCCTGTCACTGCGAGTTAAGCCTGTGAAACGTGACTCATCTGCTGTTCATCCTGTCACTGCGAGTTAAACCGGTGAAATGTGACTCATCTGCTGTTCATCCTGTCACTGCGAGTTAAACCTGTGAAACGTGACTCATCTGCTACTCATCCTGTCACTACGAGTTAACCTGTGAAACGTGACTCATCTTCTCTGTCTCCGCTTTGTGAATAAAGCCTTGAGTTTACCCGCATCTGAATCCAGCATGCTTTCTCCTGACAGTCTAAGTGGCTCTAAATTGTTAACATTTAAATGCAAAAACGTGTGATGGGTGCAGCTGTTTATGTTGTGTATGACTTTCATTGGTTAAATTTGGTTTGTTGGCTATATTTAACAAGTCAAAAAAATTATAAAGATGTAAATTTGGCCCATTTTTAGCCCATTTGATATATATATATATATATATATATATATATATATATATATATATATATATATAAAATATATTTCAAAATTAACAAAAACTTTCTATAACGGAAGTGCCAGGCTCTCTCACCACTAAGTCCCAACGTTCACCCTCACCAGAGTACTGATCACCCATACCTGATATGGTTTGTTCTGCAATCACGCACCACTCATAAGTGCACACGTCACACACTGTCTTTGTCTGGTCTCACATTGAGCTTCATACTGCTTACCAGATCCCAGTGTGTTGCTCCTTGAAGATCCCTGATCTTTCTCTTCTGCGCTTTCCTTGTTGTACTCCATCGGATCTTCCTGCTTGTGGATACTCCGCTTACCCTGAAGAATGTGAGACCATTTACGCTCATGCTTGATTTTCTGTTTGATAACAAACGGTCTAATAAACTGTTATACTTACCGTTATTCCCCAATGTCTGTCTGTTACACCTTCATCTGACAGTGTTAAAACTGACAAAAAACTGATGGTGTTGACAAAGGTCCAACTGAGGTCACAACAGTTGTTCAACAAGACAACACATTTTTTAACTTAATATTTAATTTTTAATTCAACAATTGCTTTTATCCTTTTAGCAGTACATTGTATCTCATTCTGGGTACTGTAGGTCAAAAAAATACAACAAGCTTATTTTAGGTTCAGTATAATGGTAAGTATTATTATGTGCTGCCCTGTCTCAGCAACAGAATTGTTCTTAATTTAAATCCATAGTATATGTGGCCTTTTTTTTTAAAACATATCAGTTGAATTGAAAGTTTTGTGAGCACGTCAACTTCAGCTTACAAGTCAAATCCAACAGATATAAAACCTGATGCATTTTACGTCTGATGCAGCTGACAAAATTTAATGTTTCCACCATAACTATGTTTTGACACTGGAGCAGGTTTTTTTTTCTTCTTCTTCTTCAGTAGTAAAGCCTTAATAGACAAAAAAAAACATTTAAAAGATTTATCTATTTACAGAAACTATTACACGGGTATGACGGTGTTGAAATGTTAAAGCTTCTGTGACCACTGTAAGGCCTAAAATGATCCCCCAATGAAGCCAAACTCGCACAAAACAGATCTCATGCAACAAAACAATAAAACTAATCTGGAGAAGTGATCTTGAAAGTGAGAAAATGACACCACCTTGTCCAAACTTCCCTCCTTGCTCATTTATCACCCCTCTCTTCCCTCTCACTCTTCTACCCCAGCAGTTTTCATTGTAAATTCACTAAAGAGTTCTATGTACTTCATATGATGTATCTTGTGAAATTGTTGTTTTTCTCCAAGTTTATATCATTGTAAAGGTCTCTGTGCAATTGGTAAACTTGTGTAATTTTCATAGTTATATTATGATAAAGTTTGAAAACTTTTGAAGAATTCATGTTCTGCTGCTGAGGGGTGTGTCTCCCCCAGGGTCTGTCAGAATATTTTACTTTCTCCAGAAAGGAGTGATGCTTGGGTCACGAGATTTCTTTGTTCTGGTCTGGATATACAGTATACTTCTTCTGCACAATCTGAATTTGCTGCAGCCTGGAATTGAACTACTGGTTTCGTCTGGTCAGAGGAGAACTGGCCCCCCAACTGAGCCTGGTTTCTCCCAAGGTTTTTTCTCCATTCTGTCACCGATGGAGTTTCGGTTCCTTGCCGCTGTCGCCTCTGGCTTGCTTAGTTGGGGACACTCCATCTACAGCGATATCGTTGACTTGATTGCAAATAAATGCACAGACACTATTTAAACTGAACAGAGATGACATCACTGAATTCAATGAAGAACGGCCTTTAACTGTCATTTTGCATTATTGACACACTGTTTTCCTAATGAATGTTGTTCAGTTGCTTTGACGCAATGTATTTTGTTTAAAGGAGCATTGCGTAGGTTCTGAAATTTCTAACCGTTACTGACACCAGTGGCCGTTAGAGGAACTGCAGGAACTGTAAGTTTTTAACTTACGAGGAGTGAACATGGGTGTCTGAATTGTGCTGGAGGCTGGTCGCTTCTTTCCATCCGCAGAGTCCATTTGAAAACACTATTGCCGCTGCTTACTATAATGGCTGGCGTGCCGTAAGGTTCTAAGCCCAAGTAGACGATAACGCGCATGACGTCACATTTTGTGAATTTTCGCAACAATTCGGGCCCGACTCCTCCACACACAATTGAGCCTACAGGCTGATAGAGGCAACCGTGGTGGACAGTCGAGGTGTCATTCTTTTTTTTACATCATGGTTGCCTCATACATGTACAAATGAAAACTCTATCTTAAAGATTTTTTTAAGTAAAAACCTCCACATAGCTCCTTTAAAGCGCTATATAAATGAAGGTGACTTTACTTGACTTGACTATAAGCGAAGTGGCATCATTTGGTATTCTATAACCAGAAAAAAGCTTCTTTGAAGCTCTGCACTAGAATTCTAGTATGCTGCTGTGTGTCTCTATTCTGTCAGGTATACATCTCTCAATCTTAGATTCATCTTTGAGCAACTGTTGTTATGTATTCATCTGAATAGGAACTGAATTTAATCCTGAATTTGTTTCTCATTATTTAATTATATAACTGGCATGATACATTGTACCTGTAGCAGAAGCTAACGAGCAAAGTGTCGTGTCACCATAAAAATGGACCCTTTTCAACAGGGTGATGATGACGTGTCATCATCAGCATAAATCCTGGAATGTTTTTTATATTTTATTTTTTGTTTTAAATTATTTACATTACTTTATACAGCACTATACTTTATATTGTATTACCTTTTTATAAATGTACAAAAACTAGTTAATGCTGCTGTGAGGGTTTCTAATACAGCGTCTGTGGGAGTGATGACATATTGACATATATTTCTCTCTTCTGACTGCAGTTATCCATCTCTCGCAATTGTTTTCCTCTTTTTGAAAGTTGTGAAAAGTTTTTCTTTTGCTATTTGAGTATTAGATGTGACCAGTAGCGGTGGCTTTCTTAATATATCAAAAATTATTTTGCAAGGGTTATATGTTCTATGTATTTTTTTAGCAGATTTTTTTTTTTTTGACCACCGAGGGACGTGGTCTACGAAATTTATGAGATTTTTTGGTCCCACTCCGCCTCTGCTTAGAATTTTACTTAACTTTATTTTATCGTATTCTATGTTCTTTTATAAATATTATGCATTTGATATAAATATATGCTTTTTATATATATTATATACCATAAATCGTCACCAACACTTCGCTGATGCTCACAGGAGACCACATCCCACCTACCAGCCTGGACAACTGGTATGGCTGTCAACTAGAGATATCAGATTGAGACAACCATGCAAAAAACTTAAATACATTGGACCCTTCCCTGTGGAGGGACAAATAAATCCCGTCACCTACCGGTTACATCTACCTGATCAGTATCGGATACATCCAACCTTTCATGTTTCACTATTAAAACCCCATCACCCATCTGTTTCCATTCCTACTGCAGACTCGGTCCCTGACGATGAACCCCCGTTGCCACCCATTGAAGCTGAGCCCATCTACACGGTACGAGAGATTCTAGACTCCTGACATCGTGGCAGACAATTGGAGTACCTTGACTGGGAGGATTATGGACCCGAGGAAAGATTTTGGGTTCCTCGCCAAGATATCCTAGACCTCAACTTGCTCACAGACTTTCACACCCAGCACCCAGAAAAACCCGCTCCACGACCCAGAGGTAGACCCCCACGACGTCGGAGAGTGAGGTCTGCTGGCACGGACCCTGGAGAGGGGGGTAATGTCAGGGATCAGGCAGTTCTGCTTCCTGCCAATCAACCACGATCCCCGTCACCTGAGTATTAACCAGCCACACCCGCACCACAGATCCCCGTCAAGCCTCCAACAGGAACAGACTCTTCTCTCTCGTCTCCTGAAGCTATACTTGCCAGGCGTAACGTATACTCACCTTTTGGTGTTACATTAACCTGTGTCTTTGCTCTGCTGCCCTCAGGACCGCTGATCATTAGCTCTGTACCGGTGATTCTATGGTTGCTGAAATCTCCTGTGATTCTCCTGATGTAGTTACTGTCTTCGGCATCTAAGGATAAAGAGAACGCCCGTGAACGATCTTGACTCTGGCTTTGACGTTACAAAACTCAATCTTCTTAAGATTTGAAATAGAAACTCATGAGACATGTGACTTTCAACCCATTATTTTTCTAGATTGCTAGAGGACTGATTTCATGTATTTTTATATCACATTTTTTTCAAAAAGAATTTTCAAGGCACTTTTCAAGGCACTTCAGTGTCTAAAACTTTTAATATTTTTGAGTATTATCAACTCTGGTTGATAAAAAGTAAAGTCAAAAGGGTCTTCTTTCCAAAGACACCAAATTTATGTGTGTAACAAACATAAGTAAGGAACTTTTGCAAATTAGGTAGGCACTTTCAGCTGTGAGTCTCATAATGGGGGGGGGGTGTCTGGTTAACAGGTTATGATAGTCGATGCAAGACCACAAGCCTCCGTCCTTCTTGGCCACAAAGAAAAAGCTGGAAGCAGCAGGGGAGGTTGATGGATGGATATAGTCTTGCTGTAATGCTTCCTCAATATACTCCTCCATGGCCTTCTGGTCGGGGCTGGAAAGGGAGTATTTTTTAACCTCTTGGTACTGGTTCATTGGGGAGGAGATTAATGATACAGTCCCATGGTTGGTGAGGTGGTAATTTGGAGGCTCGTTTCGGGCAGATCACATCACTGAAGAGGGCATAGTCATTGGGGATATCGACGGAATGGGGGCTCTCTATGGAAGTGAAGTTGACAGGGATCATTGTAGCTGACTCGATGCGTCTTGAGAGGTGAGGAAACATTGGAGGAGAAAACATTAATTGCCCCACTTCAGGACTTCTCCTGTTGCCCATGAAATGGAGGAATTGTGGAAAGTGAGCCAAGGGCACCCTAGAACTATCCCAGTAGTGGAATCCTCTAGAACCAGTCGACAAATGTCCTCCATGTGTAACTGGCCCACATGAAGCTGGATGTGACCACGCAGTGTCTAACCTCTCACTAGCCAAGGGGACTTTATATGGGATGTCATCGAGTCTTTTCTTGAGCAGGAGTGAGTTGCACGACAGTAGTCAGAGGTTGTACATTGACTGAGGAAGAAGAAACCACACTCATCACGGGTCGTAGGTGAAGGATGGGACACATCTGTATGATATGTCCCCCCGGCCGCAGTAAAGACACAATCCCTGTGTCAGCCGGAGGTGACGTTTGGCCGAGGACAGCTGTTTGTTCCATAAGAGGTATATGTTTCAAATTAGGGTATTTACCATTTACATTACATTACATTTACATTTAATCATTTAGCAGACGCTTTTATCCAAAGCGACTTACAAATGAGAACAATAGAAGCAGTCAGGTCAACAAGAGAACAACTACAGTATACAAGTGCCATGACAAGTCTCAATTAGTCTAGTATAGAACACATAGCCAGGTTTTTTTTTTGTTTGTTTTTTGTTATAAATGAAAAGACAAGAAAAGGAAAAGTGCTAGTGTTAGTTGGTTAAGTGCAGACAAAAAAGATGAGTCTTTAGATGTTTCTTGAAAATGAGTAAAACATGATGCAAAAGCTAATTTAGTTTAGCCAGGTCTTATTTTAAAAAGTTATCAAATAGAAATTTCCTGACGTCTTTTTGTGTTGTTAATTACTTATTATTATTTGAATTAATACAGTTATAATAGTCAGGGTGACTATGAACAGGAATCAATTGAAAGGAAGGGGAAACCAATAAAGCAAAGATTTTTATGAGTTTTTGAAAATAGGACATTGTGTAAAAGTGCTTGGGGTGAATTTGCCTTTAATTTTTTTCCAAAAAAAATTGCCATTGATTTGGGACATGATGTAAAAGTGTTATTCACAGACACTTGGGGTGAATTTGCCTTTAATGTTCTCCAAAATTATATATAACAAATTTTTAAAGTGATAATCTGGGTCATTCTGAGTCTGAACACATATGAATTGAAAGAATGAGCTAACCTATAAAAGGAACACTTTTTATGAGTGTTGGAATGTAGGACACAGTGCAAGTGCTAGGACAAATTTAGTTGTTTTTGGTGATTTTGCTTTAAGGTGTCTCCAAAACTGTACAGTAAAATGTCTTGAGAATGAATATAGTCATAGTCAGGGTAACCCTGAATATATGTGAATTGAAAGAATGAGCTAACCTATAAAAGGACACTTTTTATGAGTGTTGGAATATGCTGAAATAATCCAAGTGCAACAATGGAGTTGGCGATTATGCTTTTAGTTTTTTAGTTGTATGATGATTTCGAATTCGAGCTCTTTATTTAACCCATCAAAGTACATACACAGCAGTGAACACACACCCAGAGCAGTAGGCATCCATTTATGCTGCGGCACCTGTGGAGCAGTTCGGTGATTTGCTCAAGGGCACCTAAATCATGGTATACCCAGCCCAAGACTCAAACCCACAACCTTAGGGTTAGGAGTCAAATTCTACTTCACTAGGCCACGACTTCCCCAACTGTAGTCAAGTCAAGTCACCTTTATTTATATAGTGCTTTAAACAAAAAAGATTGTGTCAAAGCAACTGAACAACATTAATTAGTAACACAGTACTAAGTCACAAAGTCAACACAAAATATACTAACAACAAGGGACAGACACAGCAGGGAATATAAGGGAAAATGGGAACAAGCGACAGGTGAGGGCAATCAGCATACAATGACAGAACACAGACAACAGGGAAGCCGATGAAGCACCCTGAACCGTGACAGTACCCCCCCCGGGGGGCTTAGACTCACCATGACGACAAAGGAATTGGTCAATGCGAGCGCGATCCAGAATGTCACGAGCCGGAATCCAGCATCTCTCCTCCGGACCATAACCCTCCCAGTCTACCAGGTATTGATAACCTCTACCCCTCCGTCTCACATCAAGGAGCCACCGTACCGTATAAGCCGGAGACCCCTCGATGAGTCTAGGACGCGGAGAGACAGAGGTCTGGGGCTGAAGGGGGGAGCGAATGACGGGCTTTATCTTGGAGATATAAAACACCGGGTGGTTATTCTTAAACTGGGGGGTTAAATTGAGTCGAACCGACACCGGACTGAGCACCTTAGAAATGGCAAATGGTCCAATAAATTTGGGTCCCAGTTTACGTGAGGGAAGTCTGAGAGGAATGTCCTTGGAGGACAACCAGACCTTCTGACCGCACACGTAAAGTGGGGGCTTAGCACGGTGGCGGTCCGCTGACGCCTTGTTCCTGTCACCAGTCTGGTGACCCTCCACGTAAGGAGGCATCTCTGAATAAACGAGTGCAAGGATGGAACAACGGCATCAGATTCTTGGGGGGGAATAAGGGTGGCTGGTAGCCTAAACAGCACTGGAAGGGAGACAAACCCGTAGATGAGACCAGGAGGGAGTTATGAGCATACTCCACCATAGTTAATCTGGAACTCCAAGATGACGGTTCTGCGGACGCCACACAACGCAAGACTCTCTCCAGATCCTGGTTAGCACGCTCAGCCTGACCGTTTGTCTGCAGGTGATACCCAGAGGAAAGACTCGCAGTCGCCCCCAGCTGTCGACAGAACTCTGCCCAAAACTTAGACACAAATTGGGGACCCCTGTCAGAAACCACGTTCGCGGGGAGGCCATGAATACGGAAAATTTGATCCAGGACAATAGTCGCTGTCTCCCTCGCTGAGGGCAATTTGAGGAGGGGAATGTCTATCATGTCTATCTGTTGATTCTGTTCTTCTTTTACCATTGTTGTATGTGCTAAAAACAAAAAGAGGACAGTAGGTCCTAACTGCACATATTTCTATGTGGATATACATTATACTCTTATAATGTAACGCTAGTCACTTGATAGTCATGCTAGCAACATGCTAGTCACTTGTTAATCATGTTAACAACATGTTAGTCAAGTCAAGTCACATTGATATCAATGATATCGCTGTAGATGAAGTGACCCCAACTAAGCAAGCCAGAGGCGACAGCGGCAAGGAACCGAAACTCCATCGGTGACAGAATGGAGAAAAAAAACCTTGGGAGAAACCAGGCTCAGTTGGGGGGCCAGTCCTCCTCTGACCAGACGAAACCAGTAGTTCAATTCCAGGCTGCAGCAAAGTCAGATTGTGCAGAAGAATCATCTGTTTCCTGTGGTCTTGTCCTGGTGGTCATCTGAGACAAGGTCTTTACAGGGGATCTGTATCTGGGGCTCTAGTTGTCCTGGTCTCCGCTGTCTTTCAGGGATGTAGAGGTCCTTTCTAGGTGCTGATCCACCATCTGGTCTGGATACGTACTGGATCCGAGTGACTGCAGTGACCCTCTGATCTGGATACAGACTGGATCTGGTGTCTACGGTGTCACTTGCTAATTATGCTACCAACATGCTAGTAACTTACTAATCATGCTAGCAACATGCTAGAAACATGTTAACAACATACTAGTTACTTGGTAGTCATGCTAACGACATGATAGTAACTTACTAATAATTCTAGCAACATGTTAGAAACTTGTTAATGACATGCTAATCATGCTTACGACATGCAAGTCACTTGTTAATAAAGTATTAACATACTTCACTCTGTACTCTGACTTCTAGTTTCAAGTCTGAGAAGTACTCTGGCTTCTAGTTCATTTATTTGAACTACCTGTGTTAAAAATATCATTGTTAGGGTTCCCTATCCCAGAAAGTGGGGTGGCAGTTAATTAGGCCAACATTCCTAACAGCCATACTTTAGGTCACATTATTATTATCAAATTGAACAATTGCAAACAGCAATAACTTAATTCATGTGATGTTTGTATAGCTAGGCAACTTTGGTTTCCTCTTTTTGTGAAATTTAGATGGAAAATGGGTGCTTTTTTATTGATGAGTCATTTATCAAAAGCTAAAAATAGCTAAATTTGTTGCTAGGTGCTTTTGGAAGAAAAAATTGTAAGGGTAGTCTGAAAAGACATAATTAAAAATGAGTAATATTTTTGGCTAGCTGGTTGAGTTTTATTATCAATAGCAGAAGGTAAGAGTTTCTTGTATTGCCATAAGTCATCATAAGATAAATTATTAGACTATATAATTTAATGTGGAAAAATAAACCACACAAAATTAAAAAGGAAGTTCTAAGAAATAAGACTGAGAGAGGTGTTGGTTTGTTCACTTTGCCCTACTTAACCAAGTGTTAAAAGTAAATTGATTAAAAAAAAAAAAAAAAAACAGGTGGACTGAACATATTTCCTAATTTTGTTTTTAAGAAGATTGGAGGTATTGATTTCTTATTACTCATTAAATTATAAAAAATTTACCATGAGGTTTTATTAGTCTAACGGCTGGTAACCTACAATCGCTTTGGAAGAGGATTTGGTTTAGAGTTACAAACATACAAGCATACAAATGGTAGTCAACACGCCAAAAAACAATGGGTTACTACAGTTTTACTATAATAAAACCATGGTTATTTTTCATATGCCCTGAGAGTACTTCTTAATCAATTTCTAACCTAGTGATTAACAAATATTTAATTAATGTCATCTGTGTATTTAAGACAATTTATTTGGTAGTTTTAATTTAATCATATTTATTGTGGAATGTATACGAGGATGCTTACAGGATGAAGGACAGTTTGGTTTGCTGTAATGTGACACTATGGCAGAGAGCACATTTCACAAATCTTCCCTACTATTTGCTACAAAGTATGAGCTCAAAGGTATATACTTTTAGTCACAAAAATATTATACTTTTAAGCAGGGGCATTGCACAAGATCCCGGGCCCTATGCATAGGCAGTCCTGATGGGCCCCTAAATAAAAAATACAATATATTCCTTTTCAAGGGCCCTCTTTTCCTTTGGGGCCCTGGTAATCAGTACTGGTTTTACCCCCAGTCCGACGCCCCTGCTTTTAAGGCTTATAGGCGAATAGCTTCCATGGTTTTATTATAGTAAAACTGTAGTAACCCATGGTTTTTTGGCGTGTTGACTACCATTTGTATAACACAGATTTACTACAAATACCATGGTTAAACTACGGTTAATATAGCAAAACCATGGTTAATTTGTGGTAACCATGGTTATACTATAGTAACCATGGTTTTTTTGGTTTTATTTGTAGTAAAACCATGGTTAATTTTCGTAAGGGAGAGACGCAGTTGGTATTTAGAAACAATGTTTAAAAAAAACTACAATTCCCACAGGTCACGTAACTTCCGCCATCTTGATTGAGGCGGTCTGTGGACAGTAGGCATCGACCACGTTTTTTTTATGCTCGCCTATGTATGTTGAGCTTGTAGTGGAGTGTGCAGTACATTTTACAGATCTACTGTTGTGTTACATTCCATCTGCTTGGACGTGTTTAAAAGCCATGGCTGAACCGATACGTGCGCTGTGCGATGAGCTCAAAAAGGCTGTGAATGTGATGATGGAGGCAGAATCAAGCCAAACGTACCGTCTGGAGGCCCTAAAGGTGAACTATGTCTAATTTCAAATACGATTAAAAGGCTATTATGAATGCATTAATTTATAAATCCATATTATGAATGTCACATAACATTGTTTTGGGAACTCCCGTTAATCGTGCCTCCATATCATTCGCGTTTTTTTGTTTTTTGTTTTGTTCAAATATTCATTCGCACAAATCGTGATCTTAATGAGTTTTGATGTTCTTGTTTGTTGCCTTATCAAACCAACCTTATCAATATCTGTCAAGAAACATGTGGAAGTTAGAAATAGGCAACATTTCTTTGAATATCTCGCATACATAAAATGTTGCATGCCATGCACATTTACATCCTCGCCTTTACAGATGCAGAGCATTCGGTATAAGTACACAATGACACTTGTTAACAGACGGTGAGGTGTACCACACAAATATGTAAAGACGAGACTATAGCTGCTCATATCTGAAGTATGGAGCACCTCACTTAGGACAAAGTACGATAAAACAACAACAGCTAATATGTTTTCATGTTTTTCTAATCTGTAAATAAAATATGCACTGATGTCTCTTATTTATTATAACTTATTTGTTGCTGACTTATTTTCATTTTTAAAACAATGTGCACATAAAATTGTTGCCCCCCCATGATGTAAACTCAATTTCATATGTCATAAGTTTTCTTTTTTACAAAACAAATAATTTTAAGACAACATAAAATAGTTTTCTTTACTGTTCTGATCAGTCCCTTGAACTGCATATACTAAAATATGAATTATGTGTAATGATGCAGTACAACATGTTGTTAAATCCTCTAATAGGTTTCCCTTTTGTTGTAGTTTATTGAAGAGTTCAAAGAGAAAAGTCCCCTCTGTGTTGAATGTGGTCTTCAGTTAGCGGAGATATCACAGACTGCAGTGGTCAGACACTTTGGGCTGCAGATACTGGAGCATGTAGTCAAGTAAGTGTTTTAAACCCTTTTTGTGTGTACAGTCAGGGCAACGTTTTGGCAGTGATATAAATTTTGTGTTTTGCAAAGTTTGCTGCTTCAGTATTTGTAGATTATTTTTCCATGTGTGTCTATGGTATACTTAAATAGGGTTGTGCACGATAGACGATAGTATCGTGTATCGACGAAAGTCAGAGATGTGTCGACTGTAGCAGATTTCTCTGTCGATAGTCAGGATGATATTAGGCTCATTCTCCTATTAATGTATTAAATTATAGCTAATAATAATAACTATTATTATTTTTATTTGGCGTCCTATTATAATGCGGCTATCAAACTGCCCAGCTATTACACTTCAGCACCGGGTTTCACACACACACACATACAAGCACGCAAAAGAGGATGAGCCTGTAGTCGGTGAAGAAGTCTCCACCTACATCGTCTGCAGATATAAGGTATTTAATTGCACTTTAACAAGTATTCTGAATGGCCTATTATGTGCAATATTTTAAACGAGCCCTCACTAACTGAGTTTAATGCCACAGTTATGTTAGAATTAGGGGTGTAACGGTACGTTTATTCGTACCGGACCGTTTCGGTACAGGGCTTTCGGTACGATGCACGTGTGTACCGAATGACAGAGTGCAATATTTTGTGCGCGAAACAAGTACATTTTCGTGTTTCCAAACGAACATATTAAGTGGCCGAAGTCTCCGCGTTCAGCGCAAATCCCGCCCTGCAGCTGATTCTAGGCCGGTGACACACTGGCTGCGTGGCGTCTCAGCCACGTGGCGTGTCCGTTTTTAATTCGGCTTCCATGTTAACAGGTTAGAGCTTGCAGACTGCCTGCGTGAGACGCGCAGGTGGAAAACGCGTGCTTGCTAGAAATAGAACCGACGCCTATTTTTCACGCGACACGCTAGCGTGTTGGAAGCGTTTTCAGGCAAAATAGAATAGGAAAATATGTTTATATGTCATTTTGTAAACAAATACATATTAATTCATGACACTTTGATGTTTGAAATTCTATAGGTTGACAAATTCAGATATAAATGTAATTTCAAAAATAAATTAATAATTATCGATTTTCAAATATTGCACCTGTCAAACATAGTCTATTTTGCCGTCAATACTGTTGACAGTGTCCTTTATCAGTAGGCTTTATATTTATGCTCAACATGAAGTATAGATATTGTTGTCATGAAGACAAGAGCCTGGTCTGTCGGCGGTCTCCCTCTATGTCACCTACAGCAGCAGGCACGGCACGGTTCTGGTGAAGCAGGCCTACAAGCTGGGATTGGTAATGCTGCACTGTAATCATAGTTATTTATTTATATTTTACATTATATTTTATTATATGAAAGTATGATAGGATTTTATTTAGAGGAGAACTTTGAAGCAGTATTTTATTTCTTATTCTTTTTTTTATTTTATATATATTTAATTAAAATGTATTTTTTAAAAAAAGTGTATAGTAATAAACAACCTGCAGTTTAATGTTTGCATTTCTTTCCCTTACTGTACCGAAAATGAACCGAACCGTGACTTTAAAACCGAGGTACGTACCGAACCGTGATTTTTGCGTACCGTTACACCCCTAGTTAGAATGCATCTCATTCTTGTTTCTGTGGCGGTGTGTTGGGCTCATCATGAGGCACGCTGTCTAGAGATGGAAGAAGTCCGCGTCCGTGTGCACGTCCGGATCGCTCATGCAGAAAATATAACATAGGCTTAATGCATCAGTTCAGTTGAACTTTTGAATACTTTATATTAAACATGTTTCGTTTATGTCCAATATTAGTGTTAAATCTACTATTGATTTTCACCGTTGACATTTAGATTGATAACTTACCAGCACAGATGTGGCAAATTTGTCACAGGACGCACTAGATGACAGTTGCGTCCGAGTATATATGAACTAGCTGTTTTAAATACAGTATTTTTTTATTTAACGTTAGTTTATCATTATGTTTGAAAGTATTATTTTTCGATTATTGGTGATTCAATAGTCTCTCTCTCGTGCACCTGCGCAGCTTAAAACAACAAATAGTTATGCTATGACAAGAGCAAATTGTCATAGCATAACTCTCTCTTGCTCCACCCATGCATGATAATATCGTGTTTCGTCGATCTCACAGGCTGACGTTATGACGATTTGAAAAATAACTATATTGCCCAACACTATACTGAAAAACAATAAGCATATCATAAAGTTTAAAGGTTTTTATTGGCAAATATTTATAGACTATATATTTACAGCATTGACCCTTGTTCTTCGTAACCTCTGCAGTTTACTCTGGCATGCTGGATATTAGCTTCTAGGCCAAATTCTTTCAGATGGCGATCCATTCTTGCCTTATTAGTTGGATCACAATTTGTGGGATTCTGCTTTTCCACTTGCCTTTTAAGGACTGACCACAAGTTCTCTATGGGATTGAGATCCGGGGAGTTGCCTGGCCATGGATCCAAAATTTCAATGTAATGGTCTTCGAGCCACTTCTTTATCACTCTTGCTTTGTGATTTATGGTGCTCCATAATGCTGGAAAATGCACGGTTCATCACCAAATTGCTCATGGATCATTGGAAGAAGTCGCTCTTGCAGGACCTTTTGATACCATTCTTTATTCATGGCAGTGTTTTTGGGCAGAATTATGAAAGTGCCCACTGCCTTGGTTGAAAAGCAACCCCACTGGATGGTCTCAGGATGCTTCACTGTTGGCATAACACACAGGACTCATGGTAGTTCACCTTTTCATATCCGAACAATCGATTTTTCAAATGTCACAAACAGTCGGAAAAGAGCTTCATCAGAGAAAATAAATTTGCACCTGTCTTCTGCTCTCCAGACCTTGCACTTCCTGCAGAATTTGAGTCTTTCCTTGATGGTTTTCTTGGAGAGAAGTGGCTTCTTTGCTGCCCTTCTTGACACCAGGCCATTGTCCAAAAGTCTTTGCTTCACTGTGTGTGCAGATGCTCTTACACCAACCTGCTGCCATTACTGAGCAAGCTCTGCACTGGTGGTGATATGATTCCATAGCTGACTCAAGAGGAGATGGTCCTGGCGCTTGCTGGACACTCTGGGATGTCCTGACGAATTTTTCACTGCAGTCAAACCTCTCTCCTTGACGTTCTTGATGATCTGGTAAATGGTTCTTTCAGGTGCAATATTCTTTGTAGCAATTTCCTTGCATGTGAGGCCATTTTGATGCAAAACAATAATGGCTGCACGCGTTTCTTTTGAGGTAACCATTGCTAACAAGATCACAATGATTGGAATTCATCCAGCTTATAAGCTTACCTTTTATGCAATCAGTTTGCTCTTACAATGTAATCAGTATGATAGTGATTTTACCTGATTTGTACTCATTCACACTTTCACATGTGTTGCTGATATTAGTCAATTAATGTTAGCTGGTCATTTTGTGTCAGGATCAAAAACAGTGAAATTATTATTATTATTTTATTTTTATTTTTTTTGTGAAAAGTAAATTTTTTTGGCCAGTGAAGCTTTTAGCAATTATTAAAAATGCATCTGATCACTCTACACAATAATCTAGAAACAATGTGAATGAGCACCACAACAGCTTAAGCAGCAAACCTTGCAAAACACAAAATGTATGTCACTGCCAAAACTTTTGGCCATGACTGTTCACCACAATGAATGCTGAGCATTAAGCTAAACACATTTTTATGAACAGGTTTAAATGGAATGACATGGCACCGCAAGAAAAGCTACAGCTGAAAAACAGCACTATGGGCCTCTTGTCAGATGTAAGTATTTTGGAAGTGTATCTACTTAATCATCTTACTACCTGGTTTATAAATAAATTGCTTATTCCTATTATGGCTTAATGTCCTGTTTTAGGGTACACATCCAATTTTGCAAGAGGAATGTCATGTTAAGGATGCCCTCTCACGCATAGTTGTGGAGATGATCAAGAGAGAGTGGCCGCAGCACTGGCCAGACATGCTTAAGGAGATGGAGGCCCTTACTGCTATGGGGGTATCAAGCTTATTGGCTAACATAAAGGGTTATGTTTTAAGACTTGGGTGCTAGATCATGCTCCTGAAGATATGCCTTCATGTCAGAGTTTATTTACAACCCTCCTCTTAAGGGCAGCCATGGTCTAATGGTTAATCTTCTAATGATCTAATCAGTCCTGTAACCTGAAGGTTGCGGGTTCGAGTCTCAGGTCTGGCAGGTGGGTGGGAGGAGTGAATAACCAGAGCTAGGTCTTGGCAAAAAATCTAATGGGATTTTCATGCGCATCTCATCAGTAAAGCCGCTAGTGTGTAGTGGTCAACTGATGTGTTTTTTGACTGCCGATATCTTGGAAAGCAAGGGGGGCTGATAGCCGATATAATAAAAAAAAAAGATTATTAATAAGATAATAAAGAGAAATTTAAAATCATTTGACAATGGGTTAAAAAATAAAGGTGTAAAAGAAACATACTTAAGATGACATTATTTTTCACAAATAAATATTTAATAAAAATATAATTAAAAAGTAAACACCGTAACCAACAAAACACTCAGTATTTTGGGAAGTTTGTGTGCATTAGGAATCATATTTTTCAAATAAAGCCAGGCTAACACTCATTTTACATACCAGCCCACAGTGAAAATGACATGAACATGACAGTGGGCAAATGCATAAAGCGCAGCATACCGTATTTTCCGGACTATAAGTCGTACTTTTTTTCATAGTTTGGCTGGTCCTGCAACTTATAGTCAGGTGCGACTTATTTATCAAAATTAATTTGACATGAACCAAGAGAAATTAACCAAGAGAAAAAATTACCGTCTACAGTTGCGAGAGCGCCCTCTCGCGACTGTAGACGGTAATGTTTTCTCTTGGTGCTTGGTTCTAAATAAATGCAACTTATAGTCCAGTGCGACTTATATATGTTTTTTTCCTCGTAATGACGTATTTTTGGACTGATGCGACTTATACTTAGGTGCGACTTATAGTCCGAAAAATACGGTAATTTAAAATCAAGAGTTAAAATTTTAAAGCATTCAATTCAGACTGACTGACCATCCCGCAGAGAACATGTGATCATGCACACTTCACAAAATCTCATAGCAGGATTCTAAGTTTGCAGTTTGTCAAATTAAATGTTCATTAGTCATTCAAA
This sequence comes from Carassius carassius, assembly GCF_963082965.1. Taxonomy (NCBI): domain Eukaryota; kingdom Metazoa; phylum Chordata; class Actinopteri; order Cypriniformes; family Cyprinidae; genus Carassius; species Carassius carassius. Next base: position 28,307,594 of record NC_081768.1, on the reverse strand, counting down.
GATTTGTTTAAATTATATAAATGCGTATTTGCTAAATGCTGACGGCAAACGAGAAAGTATTATAATGTTTGAATTTCTATTACTAATAGGCCTAATATAAAAGTAAAACGTTATAATACTTTCTGTATACGTTAATTCCTTTGTTTTACCGTTCTATCTGATTCTTAGACAGACTTCTATCCGTATTAGACAGAACTGTTAACGACGATGACGAACGAGAGAGTGTGAGCACTGTGTGCACTCTTGCAATCATATTTGGTTTCCTCTTTTTGTGTTTATTTAAAGGTCATGTTTTTCGTGTTTTTTTTTTTAAGCTTTGATTGCGTTTACAGTGTGCAATATAACATGTATTCATGCTTCATGTGTAAAAAAAAAAACAGTATTTTTCACACAATTCACTTATCTGTATACCACTTTTTCACTGTCATAAAAACGGGCCGATGTCTTCCTTGTTCTATAAAGTCCCTCCTTCAGAAAAACGTAATGAGTTCTGTTTGTGCCAGCGGTTCCTGTGTTGTTATTCGACAGCATCTTAGCGCACACTGCCCTCCTGGAAACGCGATTTGGCTAGTTTTGGAGTAGTTTTGAGAAGCAAGTGGGCAGGATTTGTTTTGAAAACCTGGCAAGCCTGATCTGAACACACATGCTGGAGATGTACTAGGAGTGGGCGATATCTCTCTTTAAAATATATCGAGATATTTTTTTAAACACGATATGGATTTTGACACATCATATATATCGATATATTATATAATCCAGTCATAAAAACGGAATTTACAGTTTAACGTGGAATGTCACGGAATTTGTCAAATTTTAAATGAATTATCAAAAGTAGGTCATTGCACTCAACATCAAATCGCTATATGGATTAATATCTACAAATATTAAGCCGGAAAAGTCTATTTAAATATGAATCCTGCATGTTCTGCGTGTCTGTGTTAATGAATGGAGCATAAGCGCTTCTTCGTTTTATTACACACCCGGAATCGCGCGTGACGCTCCGTTGATTTCAGCTTCTGTCCTCTCACTGAATAAAGACGTGATCACATGAACAACATCTCCAGAACTGCACTGAGAGTCACTTCATGAGCATCTGACCGTTTGATTTGAGTAAAACTAGCGTCATATCACATCATAGACTGTAGTATCACATATACAGAACTGTAAACCTGTCAAAATAAAAGTATTTGCCAGAAATCTATTACTAGCCTATTGTTCAGCAGAATGTAGAAAGCCTACTACTATTAAAATGAAACGAACATAATTTAAGGAATAATCACACAACATTTCTTCCATGTATTACTTTTAATAGTAAATCCCCTTTGTTTACAAAAAATAAAGTTTGCTTAATTTTCAATAATTAAAAGATAACTTAAACTAATGTTTTATGCCTTCATTTGATAACCAGAAAAATGTGAATACACAGAATTTCAGAGGGGAAAAAAACATTTCACAAGGTTATTTTAAGAAAAAAATTTAACAAATTAAGTTGTTTTTATGCATTTAAATAATTACACTTGCTTAAACACAGAATTAGATAACAATAAGACATATGGTGAAGAAAAAAATAAAACATTTCATAGGGGCCTAAACCTGTAATATTTGGCATATTTGTTTTTACAGTAGTTTTTGAGGGGTTATTTTTCCTGTAAAGATATCGAGATATATATTGTATATTGAGATATAGCAAAATATATAGAGATATATTTTTTTTGTTCCATTTTGCCCAGCCCTAAGATGTACTTCAAATCACAGAACGCCTTTACTGACGAGATGCGCATGAAAATCGCATTCAACTTTTTGCACAGCCCTACCATCTAGTTAACAAAGCTAAACAGCGTTGCCCTTTGTGTAATAAGTTACAGAAACTGTTTAACACACCAACTTAAATAATAAAATACACTTACCATTTGTGGTCCATAAACAACGCCTTCTCCAGACAAAGAGGGAACTGCTCCATCTTTCAAGAATAATCTTTGTGCGAATCCGGCATTAAACTGATTGAGATTGAGGAAGCTGTCCTCAGCAAAATGTGCTGCACATAGTTTTGCATGTGGATTATAATTTTCGGGAACCGAGTAAAACATAAATTGTAACCATTGATCTCGAAGTACAGCGTCCCTGGCAAGGCCAAACAAAGATGATTGGACTCAGAGATGAAAATTCAATTCAAGTTTATTTGTATAGCGCTTTTTACAATACAAATCATTACAAAGCAACTTTACAGAAAATTATGTTTCTACAATATTTAGTAGTAGCTAGTAGTTTGTGCACGTTTGACAGGATTTTAGAAAAATAAAAATAATAATAATACAAGACGTAGTCAGCTAGATGATGAACTATCAATATTATTAATTAATAGTAATTATATGATGCAGTCACACATGTAGCAATAATTGTTAGTTCTGTTTGTTGATTCAAGGTTAGGATCATCTGGGGTCCTCTGAGGGTCAACATCATCTCTTCTCAGGTGTTCTGGAAGCAGACTGGAGCTTGTGTAAATCCTAGTCCGTGGCAAAACATAGAAACAAAATAGAGACATCATTAGCATAGCTGCTGATCCAACAAAGTAAAATTAGTTTAACCCAACCTAAAGAATAAAAATGCAGATGCAACTACACTCACAATTTAAGAGATACATTATTCGAATGCTTGGCGAAAGAGATGCGTTTTTAATCTAGATTTAAACAGAGAGAGTGTGTCTGAACCCCGAACATTATCAGGAAGGCTATTCCAGAGTTTGGGAGCCAAATGTGAAAAAGCTCTACCTCCTTTAGTGGACTTTGCTATCCTAGGAACTACCAAAAGTCCAGCGTTTTGTGACCTTAGGGTGTGTGATGGGTTGTAGCGTGGTAGAAGGCTAGTTAGGTACGCAGGAGCTAAACCATTTAGGGCCTTATAGGTAAGTAATGATAATTTGTAACTGATACGGAACTTAATAGGTAGCCAGTGCAGAGACTGTAAAATTGGGGTAATATGATCATATTTTCTTGACCTGGTAAGGACTCTAGCTGCTGCATTTTGGACTACCTGTAGCTTGTTTATTGACGAAGCAGGACAACCACCTAGAAGTGAATAGAATTACAATAGTCCAGTCTAGAGGTCATGAATGCATGAACTAGCTTTTCTGCATCAGAAACAGATAACATGTTTCATAGCTTGGCAATGTTTCTAAGATGGAAGAATGCAGTTTTTGTAACATTGGAAATATGATTTTCAAAAGACAAATTGCTGTCCAATATAACACCCAGATTTCTGACTGTAGAGTAAGTAACAGTACATCCGTCTAGTTGCAGATTGTAATCTACAAGATTCTGTGTGGTGTTTTTTGGTCCAATAATTAATATCTCTGTCTTATCCGAATTTAATTGGAGAAAATTATTTGTCATCCAATCTTTTACATTTTTAACACACTCTGTTAGCTTAGATAATTGGGAAGTTTCATCTGGTCTCGTTGAGATATATAGCTGAGTATCATCAGCATAACAGTGGAAGCTAATTCCGTATTTTCTAATAATATTACCAAGGGGCAACATGTATATTGAAAATAGAAGGGGACCTAGGACGGATCCTTGTGGCACTCCATATTTTACTGATGATAAATGAGATGACACCCCATTTAAGTAAACAAAATGGTAGCGATCGGACAGGTAGGATCTAAACCATCTTAGAGCCTGCCCTTGAATACCTGTATAGTTTTGTAATCGATCTATGAGTATGTCATGATCTATGGTGTCGAACGCAGCACTAAGATCATGTAAGACTAGAAATGAGATGCAGCCTTGATCTGACGCAAGAAGCAGGTCATTTGTAATTTTAACAAGTGCAGTTTCTGTGCTATGGTGGGGCCTAAAACCTGACTGAAATTCTTCATACAGATCATTTTTATGCAGGAAGGTGCTCAATTGAGCAGACACAACTTTTTCTAAAATTTTAGACATAAATGGAAGATTTGAAATAGGCCTATAATTTGCCAGTACACTAGGATCTAGTTTTGGTTTCTTAATAAGAGGCTTGATAACCGCCAGCTTGAATGGTTTTGGGACGTGACCTAAAGATAACGACGAGTTAATGATATTGAGAAGCGGTTCTTCGGCTACAGGTAACAGCTCTTTTAGTAATTTAGTGGGTACAGGATCTAATAAACATGTTGTTGGTTTAGATACAGTGATAAGTTTATTTAGCTCTTCCTGTCCTATATTTGTAAAGCTCTGCAGTTTATCTTTGGGTGCGATGGATGAAACTGAAGTGTTAGACGCTGTAGAATCTACATTCGCTATTGTATTTCTAATGTTATCTATTTTATCAGTGAAGAAATTCATAAAGTCATTACTATTTAACGTTGGTGGAATATTTGAATCAGATGGCGTCTGGTAATTTGTTAATTTAGCCACTGTGCTAAATAAAAACCTTGGATTGTTTTGGTCATTTTCAATGAGTTTGTGGATATGCTCTGCCCTAGCAGTTTTTAGAGCCTGTCTATAGCTGGAAATACTGTTTTTCCATGCAATTCTAAAAACTTCCAAGTTAGTTTTTCTCCATTTTCGTTCAAGACTACGAGTTACTTTCTTGAGAGAGTGAGTATTACTGTTATACCATGGCACAGTACGTTTTTCTCTAACCTTTTTCAATTTGATGGGGGCAACAGCTTCTAATGTATTAGAGAAAATAGTGCCCATGTTGTCAGTAATTTTGTCTAATTCATGTGTATTTTTGGGTACATAGATTAGGCAGGTTTTTTGCGAATCTGTCTTTGGTGGCTGGAACAATAGTTCTGCCCAGACGGTAACGCTGAGACATATAATTAATATCAGTTATACGCAGCATGCACGATACAAGGAAATGGTCTGTAATATCATCACTTTGGGGTACAATATCTATAGCAGTAAGATCGATTCCATGAGATATAATTAAATCTAGTGTATGATTAAAACGATGAGTGGGCCCGGTGACATTTTGCTTGACTCCAAAGGAGTTTATTAGGTCAGTAAACGCAAGTCCTAATGTGTCATTTGCATTATCAACGTGAATATTAAAATCTCCCATGATTAGCGCCTTATCAACTGTAACTAGAAGGTCTGAGAGGAAATCTGCAAATTCTTTTAGGAATTCTGTATACGGCCCTGGTGGTCTATACACAGTAGCCAGAGCAAGAGATACATTAGACTTCTTTTGCATGTCTGACAGTGTAACATTTAGCAGAAGTATTTCAAAAGAGTTAAACCTGTATCCTGTTTTCTGGGTAACATTGAGAATATCACTATATATTGTTGCAACACCTCCGCCACGACCAGTCTGACGGGGCTCATGCTTATAACAGTAGTTTGGTGGAGTAGACTCATTTAGACCAAAATAATCATTTGGTTTTAGCCAGGTTTCAGTCAAGCAGAGTACATCAAAACTATTATATGTGATCATTTCATTTACAATAACTGCTTTGGGTGTGAGTGATCTAATATTTATGAGCCCAAACTTTAAAAATTGTTTTTGTTCATTTACTTTACATTTTTCTGGTTTAATTACGATAAGATTTTTTCTAGATCCTACATTATATTTTGACATCACTATTCGGGGAACAGACACAGTCTTAATAGTTTTTACAGCGCAAGTACTTTTATCATTTAAGCCGGTGGAACAAAACTCATTATAATAGTTATTAGAAAATTGTCTTAATAGTCACATGGAGCGAAGTGTCCTGGAGATGTTGTCAGAGAACAGCTCCGCTCCGATTCTGCTGGGGTGTAATCCATCAGCGCGAAACAGCCTAGGACGCTCCCAGAAAAGATTCCAGTTATTAACAAATAGCAGTTTCTGTTCTTTACACCATGACAACAACCATTCATTTAAAGCAAAAAGTCTACTGAACCTTTCGTGTCCTCGTCGATTACGTGGGCAGTGGTCCTGACACGACGATCGTCGCCGCGGGCATCGTGCTGCGAACCGTCTCGATCAGGCTGCTGAAGTCCCTCTTCAGCGTCTCCGTCTGCCGCAGCGTGGTGTCGTTAACCCCGGCGTGAAGCACGACAGCTCTGGGGCTCTCGTCGGCCTTCAGGATCGCGGGTATCTGCGCAGAAACATCGAGAACACGGGCAACAGGCAAACAATGAGTGTGCACTTTACCTTCGGCTAACGTAGCACTTACGTGTCGGACGATGGAGTCTCCGATGATCACAGCGTCGCGTCCTGTCTCGCGGAGGGGAGCGAAGCGGTTCCGGATGGAGATGTCGAAGGCAGGAGGGGGAGAAGTCGTCGCCCGGGACCCGGCTCGCGTCCTCCGCAGTGGATGCACCCAGGGTCCGTGGTGTCCCGGCGTCGCAGTGAAGGACATCTGGGAAGATCGCGTCCTGGGTGCACCGGGCCTGTGCAGAGAAACACACGGAGTAGACGTGGTGGTACTGTTAGCAGATCGCTATATACTTACCCCGGACTTGTGAGCGTCAGCCCGGGATGATTCCAGCGCGGCTCTCCGCTCTCTCAGCTGGGCCTGCCTCACCTCCAGGTCGCGAATCTGCTTTCCCACGGCCTCGAGCTCGAGCTGCACAGAGTGGAGACATTCATCCGCCATTAAAGCAAGTAACAGTGAGTACAGCAGTGGTAATGTGTGTGAATAGAGTATTAGCAATGTAAGCGCAGTTAGCTGCAACCACGCCGCTGATGCTAACGGGCTAAAAGCTAATAGCGGACCCGGGAGATCAAAATAAAACTAGTGATAGCGAGTCGTTCTGATTGTTTTTGTTGTAGAATACAATAGAGGATATATTCACACGTTATATAAACGGAAACGATGATGTATAAAATTGATTTTTGAGTTAAAAATAGTCAATGAAAAGAATATAGTGACGGAGCTCAAACGCAGTACAGCTGCCAACAACAAACAGGAAGTGACCTGTCAGCGTTTCGATGACATGGCGACAAACACACTCTACAAAAGCAACTCTTCCTTCTCCGTGGGAGCGCAACACCACGCCCCCTTTTTTTGTGTATTCCTGTGGGCGGAGGTTAGTCAAAAAACGGTTCTAGTGACATCATTAATGAAGGAAGTAGAGGGATGTAGTTCAAACTGGCCGTTCGATGTAGGCAAATTGTTAAATATCTCACTTGACATTGAACTTTGAATTTTAGAATATTACAAATATTATTTATACTCTAACAACAACATTACACACTAACTAAAGTGTGAAACATGGAATCACGAAGAACGGGAACTTTAAATGAAAATGTGTGCTTTTTTATCTTTTAGTTTTAAGTGATCTAAATGTATTTATATATTATGTGGAAGGTGTAGTACCAAGAAAGTGTGTAAATGTGTAATGTTGCTGTTTGAGCATAAACAATATATGCAAAGTTACAAAACTGAAAGTTCAATGCAAACGGAGATATTTGTTTTGTTTTTTTAAATTTGGCAGTTCAATGCTTACAGTTATAGCTTGTAGGTACTACCATAGATATTAGGGGTGCTCTGATTGATCGGCTACTGATCACAATTGGCTGATAATCGCTCTGGGATAATTGATCGGAGTTTCTAAAAAGGCAGATCTCATAAAACCAATCTCAAGCAATTTCTTCATTAACTGATAAAGTCATTTGAAAAAGTTTCTGTGAGACATAATTTCATAAACAGCTAGAGTTGTTCCGATTCCGATACTAGTATCGGAAATATCACTGATACCACAACAAATTCTGGCATCGGCGAGTACATGAACCCATATACTGATCCGATACCATTTTCTTAAACAAGACCTAGTTATGACCGCTAGCTTTGCCTAACCGCTGCACGGTTCTTCTTCGCTGCTCAGAATGCATTGCAAACACAGGAAGTTGTGCTGTGTTAACCCAAGCAACCCCTGTTTAGAGCAGCGAAGAAGAAATGAAAACGCGTTAGCAGCACTGATCTAGATATGACTGGATCGCTCATCACGTTCTAAACCGCCAACAAACAGTGAAGCCGCTTCAATATTATAGATCTGTGGTTAGCAGTATGTCCGCTGTTTAGCAGTATTTCAGACTGGACCGACCAGACAGTAAAACGGTGACTAGGGATGCCACAAGTACTGTTAATTCACTACCAAGTCGGTGATGAAAATGTGATGAGACCAGCGTCTCTGTAGTACCGGTAGTAAGTTACAGACTCCCGAGTATATTCGTTACCCACAGCTACGTTCAGTCGCTTCCGTGTTGGTCTAAGAGACTTTTCCCGTAGCGTCTTAGCTAAGACGCAGTACTCGTTCCCTCTTCTAGAGAGAACCGAGGTTACGTTAGTAACCGAGTACGTTTTACGTGGCATTCTAAGGAAAGATTGTGATCAAATAGCACACCTAGGTTCCTAACTGATGACGAAGAATTGACAGAGCAGCCATCAAGTCTTAGACAGTGTTCTAGGTTATTACATGCAGAGTTTTTAGGTCCTGTAATTAACTCCTCTGTTTTTTCAGAATTTAACAGTAAGAATTACTCGCGTCCAGTTTTTTTTATATCCACTACGCATTCCATTAGTTTTTCAAATTGGTGTTTCACTGGGCCATGAAGAAATTTAGAGCTGAGTATCATCAGCATAACAGTGAAAGCTAACACCATATTTCCTGATAATAACTCCCAAGGGTAACATAAAAAGCGTGAAGAGTAATGGCCCTAGTACTGAGCCTAGAGGTACTCCATACTGCACTTGTGATCGATATGATACCTGTTCATTCACTGCTACGAATTGATGGCGGTCATACAAGTATGATTTAAACCATGCTAGTGCACTTCCATTAATGCCAACAAAGTGTTCAAGTCTATGCAAAAGAATGTTGTGGTCAATTGTGTCAAACGCACCACTAAGATCCAATAGAACTAATAGAGAGATACAACCACGGTCAGATGATAAGAGCAGGTCATTTGTAACTCTAAGGAAAGCAGTCTCAGTACTATGATACGGTCTAAATCCTGACTGGAAATCCTCACAGATACCATTTTTTCTAAGAAGGAATATAATTGTGAGGATACCACCTTTTCTAGTATCTTGGACAGAAAAGGGAGATTCGAGACCGGTCTGTAGTTAACTAGTTCTTTGGGCTCAAGTTGTGTTTTTTTGATGAGAGGCTCAATAACAGCCAGTTTGAAGGTTTTGGGGACATATCCTGATGACAATGAGGAATTAATAATAGTCAGAAGAGGATCTATGACTTCTGGAAGCACCTTTTTTAGGAGCTTAGATGGTATAGGGTCTAACATACATTTCTCTTCTTCCTCTCCTATAGTAGAGAATGAGTGCAACTGTTCCTCAGGGGGTCTTTAGTGCACTGATGCGATACTGTAGCTGACGGCTGGATGGTTATCTCTAATAGTATCGATTTTAGAAGTAAAGTAGTTCATTAAGTCATAGGGCTGTGAATCTTTGGCAAGGCAGCGATTCGATTCGATTTTGATTCATAGGTATTCGATTCAAGAACGATTTTTGCTAATTTAGAACGATTAAATTCGATTCACAATTAAATTCGATTCGATTCGATTATAACGATTCAATTCTGCATTCTTTACGTGCATTCACAGGATTATTTAAATGCTTTTACTAAATTCTTTAAATGCTTAGTCAGGGGGCAAATTACAGTAGCATTTATGGTTAGAGAACCATAGGTTAGAAAAAAAAACAAAAAAAAACTTTTGTCCATTGTTAAATGCTAGTTTAATGATGCGACATGGCATACGTAAAAATGTATGTAAGCCAAGTTTTTAAAAAAGCTTAGAGTATTATGTATAAGCTAACATTTTGTCACACCAGGGGCGTAGCCATAATTTCATAAGTGACAGAAATGTCAAATACAATCATTTTATGTATGTAGCCTATATAATAATAATAATAATAATAATAATAATTATTATTATTATTTTTTTTTTTACAAGAAATTATCTTCTTTAATTACTTTTAATTAGCTGTAATAAATCAAATACACTGCTGGACAATAATCAATCATTTGTAATCGATATGTTTTTCCTAATGGCAGTTTTATGATTGTTTTATATACTAGGCTACATTTAGCAATTATTTAAATTTTCTGCACAGAATAAGGTAGAAAATATACTTTATAGTTTCTGTACTGTAATAAATGTCAATTAGCACTGCATCATTCATAATTTTTTTTTGTTTTTGTTTCATCAGTTCATTCTGCTTTTATTCAGTTTAGCTGCAGATATAGCCTGGCACGTCTATGAGAGCGAGATCGCTTCTCTTTCAGTGTGAAAACGTCTTCATCTCTGTTTAACTTTTCCTCTCCATCAGCGAATGATTCTGAGAGAAAACGCGCCAGATGTCTGTTTGCTAATGAAACAAACGCTACTTTCATGCATCTGATAATCAGATAAATCTCGCGCTCTTATTTCAAGGTCGTTGTTAATGCTGTGGTTAATTTGAAAAGTTTCCTTCGTATATTCGGTTCATCCGCATTGTTTAAACACATTTATCATTCAATGGATCTGTGCGTATGATTTAGACACTTACATTTCTGCTCCGTCCATGCAATAAACACAGCTGTCGACGGCTCCGGTAACTCCGTCGGTAAGATGCAGAGAGCCATTGACAAACTACAGAAAAGTATAACTACTTCACCTTTTTAGAAACTCCGATCAATTATCCCAGAGCGATTAACTACTAGCATTACTGGACACGAGTCCTATAGATCACACGTCAGCTGCGTCAGAGACGAACGGAGCGCGAGCGCAATCCTGTGACAGGCGGTAAACAGTGGAGCGCGTGAAGGACAGATAAGAGGCACGATTCACGAACACTTTTCAAGGTCTCCATTAATTCGTGCGTGTAGTAATTTAATGTGTATACATTTTGAAAGCATTGAATCGCTATAGAAATCGCGATTCATTCGATTCTTAGCATTTTGAATCGATAACTGTCCAAGATCTGTGATTCACGATTCAAAAATCATGTTTCAAGATCGATGCATATGAATCGACAGGGTTTGTGATCGATGCATCGAGAAAACGAGTGAATCGTTACACCCCTATTAAGTCATAATCATGTTAAATATTGACCAAAAAAATAATTGAGCATTCCTAATTTTGATGCAATATGGACACCTGACATGTTCAGAATTAATCAATTTTTAATGAACTACAGAACAGCGCAAGCCAGAAGCGGCGCACCTCACGCGGGCAGGGATTATATGCTCCGAGAACGGACACTGCACTCTTGATATAAAACATAGAGGTCTGTTAAGAACAATACTTTAATATAGACAAATAATTATTAGACTGGTTTCTATAGGTTTTTATATGCCTGCAGTATTCGCAAGTATTTTCCGAGCAAATTTAAGTGCATGTTTTTATCATGTGTAAAATTACTGATTAACATGGAGGATTAAAGCAGCTTGTTTTTTTGTTTTTTTTTACACCAACAATATAATATATACTATACTATACTATACTGTACTACTGTGAACTCGGCCGATTTGTTTTCAAATTTGATGTGCTGTTGTGGTAGCCCAGTTTCAAATTGTATATTTGGCACACTGCTCACTCAATTTAAAGGGTTAGTTCACCCAAAAATGAAAATTGTCATTAATGACTCGCCCTATCGTTCCAAACCCATAAGACCTCCGTTCATCTTCGGAACACAGTTTAAGATATTTTAAATAAAATATCTTAACCCCTTTGAGTTCAAGGATCGGCGACAGCCCCATATTATTACTGTTTCAATTTCACAGCATGTTAAACATCACTCTCTTACTTGATCTGGACAAACTGTGCATCAGTTGAAAGTTTGAAGACTCTAGCTTCGATATTTGACCAATGTTTTGATAAATCATTGTTGCAGTGAAAGTTATTTAGTAATTTATGTCAGGAGTGCTAAATAATAAATCTGTATCATGCCACATTTTGAACAGAAATTTACCACTCATTTATATTCAGTCACGTCAGCAGCGGTTTATTTGTTCACATATACTCACTGAATAGCGTCAATAAGGATTTATAGACCAAAGCTGCATATCTACGGAGGTATATGGATATAGTTTACTTCATATTTCTTCAGACAGAATCATAATTTCTATTCATTTTCCACTGATTTACGAGATCTGATGATCAATATCCTCTCCCAGCGATCTGTGTGTGTGTGTGCTCATGCTCTGTGTTAGACAGACACTGATTGGTCCTTCGCCTTGTCAATCTTTAGAGTGTCATAATCGGACACCGCTACATCGTGTCACATGGTTCCTGTACACTTCCTCGTTGTAATCTGCCCATAACAACACTGATACATCTCTGTACACACGAAATATCCAAATAATAAACCCGCGATTACGATCGTAAAGCTTGGTATAAGATTTTCTTGAGATCTGGGGCATTTTTATAAAAAATATAAAAAATGTACACCTGAAATGCTAACTTGTGCAGCATTGTAAAAGGCTATAAATAGCATATTTTTACAACAGTAAATGACCAAATTCCACCCGTGGTCACAAAAGGATGTTATTACAAACACTCGATTGGGGTTTAAAGTGAGTGTTGAGTAAAAGTGTACTAATAATTTCATAAATTGTCTGATGTAGCTTGATGCTAGCGTGAGCTCTAATGCATTTCTTCATAATGCATTTCTGTCACAATTCACGTAAGGTCGTAAGAAAATGTTTTGTTGTATTTTTATAGTAAGACTTTTGATAAATAAGGGTGTAAATGCATACTGAGATTTAAAGGTCACATTTTTCGTGTTTTTTGAAGCTTTGATTGTGTTTACAGTGTGCAATATAACGTGTTCATGTTTGGCGTGTAAAAAAACTTTTTTCACACAATTAGCTTATCTGTATACTTTGAGCTTTAGAATTTTACAGATATTATTTATACTCTAACAACCATATTACACACTAACTAAAGTTTTAAACGCGGAATCACGAAGAACGGGACCTTTAAAGCAAGATTGCAGCTTGGTGGCTTTGTAAAGCTTGAAATACATTCACAATTACATAATCCATCTGTATAGTATTTTCATAGTACACCTATCTGTATATCATGCTGATAGTATTTAAAAATCTGTAAATTATGTCCATAGCCTTATCTGTATATTTATTGTACATTTGTAACATATTGTAGACCCTGTATATCCTGTGCTTATTGCTTATTGCACTTCTGGTTAGATGCTAACTGCATTTCGTTGCCTTGTACCTTACATGTGTAATGACAATAAAGTTGAATCTAATCAAATCTAATCTTTTTATTTTCCTTTTTAGTTTAGTAACCTTCTGCTTTAAAATTATTTTTGTTTTTAAATTGCAATGGTACAATTTTACATTGTAATGTGATTTTAACCCTTTTTTGAACATAATATATGCCTACATGCTTACATTCACTTTATTTGTAATCCAAATTCAAAATACCGAGATATATAGGGTACTGTATATTGCAAATCTGCAGGCATCTTCAGGAGTCAGAGTGTGGACATTTTGTTGATCTATTGCTTAATGATCCTTTTGCATGCAATGTTAGTAAATAGTAACCTTAGTAAATACTAATGACAAATATTGTCTATTTGAATTAACGATCACATTCTAATTTTTGTTCAGGACACTCAGACGGAACTTGTAATGCTAGTCCTACTGCGGTTAGCTGAGGATGTGATCACATTTCAGACATTACCTACTCAAAGACGGCGAGATATCCAGCACACCCTTACACAGAATATGGACAGTATCTTCACCTTCCTGCTTGGCATACTGCAGCTCCATGTGAATGAGTACAAGAAAATGGTTAGTTCTTAAGATATTCATGAATGAATGACAAAACTTTTTTTTTAAAATTATTTTATATATATATTTTTTTTTTTACAGTTTAGTGCATGCAACAGAATACTGTCATTGCCATATAAATTGACTGAATTGATTAATTCATGTTGTTTTCTAGAAATGCATTGCTGGTCAGGAATTAAAGGTGAGTGGAGTTCACGGACACCTATTTAGGATTTTCTGAATTTTAAGTCATCTCACAATTTTGAACAATTAGTTCTGTTCACATTACACACTTCTGTGTGGCACCACTGAAAAGAAAATTAAGGTTGATGCGAGATTTTCTCAAGTCAGGTCACCTTTATTTATATAGTGCTTTAAACAAAATACACTGCGTCAAAGCAACTGAACAACATTCATTAGGAAAAGTGTGTCAATAATGCAAAATGACAGTTAAAGGCAGTTCATCATTGAATTCAGTGATGTAATCTCTGTTCAGTTTAAATAGTGTCTGTGCATTCATTTGCAATCAAGTCAACGATATCGCTGCAGTGGCAAGGAACCAAAACTCCATCTGTGACAGAATGGAGAAAAAAACCTTGGGAGAAACCAGGCTCAGTTGTGGGGGCAGTTCTCCTGTGACCATTCGAAACCAGCAGTTCAATTCCAGGTTGCAGCAAAGTCAGATTGTTTAGAAGAATCATCTGTTTTTGTGGTCTTGTCCCGGTGGTCATCTGAGACAAGGTCTTTACAGGGGATCTGTATCTGTGGCTCTAGTTTTCCTGTTCTCCGCTGTCTTTCTAGGGCTGTAGAGGTCCTTTCTAGGTGCTGATCCACCATCTGGTCTGGATACATACTGGATCTGGGTGACTGCAGTGACCCTCTGATCTGGATACAGACTGGATCTGGTGGCTACGGTGACCTCGGAATAAAAGAAAAACAGACTAATTTTAGCTTAGATGTCATTCTTCTAATGATGTAGCAAGTACATCGGGTGCTATGGGAAGTGTTCCACGGTTGACAGAGCAGCCATCAAGTCTTAGACAGTGTTCTAGGTTATTACAAGCAGAGTTTTTAGGTCCTATAATTAACACCTCTGTTTTTTCAGAATTTAGCAGTAAGAAATTACTCTATATCCAGTTATTTTTATATAGCATTCCATTAGTTTTTCAAGTTGGTGTGTTTCACCTGGCCGCGAAGAAATATAGAGCTGAGTATCATCAGCATAACAGTGTTAACACCATGTTTCCTGATGATATCTCCCAAGGGTAACATGCAAAGCGTGAAGAGTGGCGGCCCTAGTACTGAGCCTAGAGGTACTCCATACTGCACTTGTGATCGATATGATACCTGTTCATTCACTGCTACGAATTGATGGCGGTCATACAAGTACGATTTAAACCATGCTAATGCACTTCCATTAATGCCAACAGAGTGTTCTAGTCTATGCAAAAGAATATTGTGGTCAATTGTGTCGAACGTAGCACTAAGATCCAATAGCACTAATAGAGAGATACAAATACGAAATACCTCTAGTTTTGTTTTTCTCCATTTGGCTTCATTTTCTGGGCCGCTCTCTTTAGGGTGCGAGTGTGCTCATTATACCATGGTGTCAGACTGTTTTCCTTAACCTTAAAGCATAAAGGAGCAACTGTATTTAAAATGCTAGAAAAGAAAGAGTCCATAGTTTTTGTTACATCAAGTTGTTTTGAGGTTTTTGATATGCTAAGGAATTCGGATACATCACGAAGATTACTTACAAAGCAGTCTTTTTTGGGTAGAAGTGATGGTTCTACCATACTTGTAACAAGAAGTAGAATTTACAATTTTATGAAGCTATATGAAGTTTGCACAAAACTAAGTAATGATCTGAGATATCATCACTTGGCTGCATAATTCCAACACCATCAACATCAATTCCATGTGACAGTATTAAATCTAGAGTATGATTTCGACAACGAGTAGGTCCTGAGACGTGTCGTCTAACCCCAATAGAGTTCAGAATGTCTATAAATGCTGATTCCAATGCATCTTTTTCAATATCAACATCGATATTAAAATCACCAATTATTAAAACTTTATCTGTAGCCAGAACTAACTCGGATGTAAAATCAGCAAACTCTTTAATAAAGTCTGTATGGTGCCCTGGTGGTCTGTATACAGTAGCCAGTACAAACATCACAGGGGATTTATCATTAACATTTGTTTCTCTGGATAATGTTATATGAAGCACCATAACTTCAAAAAAGTAATACTTGAAGCCTACCCTCTGAGAAATTGAAGCAACACCTCTCCCTTTGCCTTTTGGACATTTTCAGCTCATGTTTATAACCGCAATCTTGGGGGTCGACTTATTTAAAATAATGCAATCATCAGGTTTTAGCCAGGTTTCTGTCAAACAAAGCACATGTAGATTATGATCAGTGATCATATTTACAAAAAGTGCTTTCGTAGAAAGGGATCTGATATTCAATAAGCCAAGCTTTATCCTTTGTTTATCCGTGTTGCATCTGTTTTTTTTTATTTGTTTAACCTCAATTAAATTGTTTTTGTATTTTCTAGTTGTAGTTTCTACCGCCGCCGCGTCTGCAAAGTGTAATTTGCAGCTTTTGACCGCTGAGTGGCGCTTTAACCAAAAGTTATCAAACAAGCGCATCAAAGCACATTTTCCCAAATAGCTGTCAGTTTTGCCTCACCGATGTGTTCCATTTGACGGCTGCGGTCGGCGAAAATGAAAAACACTGTAGTTAAAATATTTAATATTCACAGATGAAAGTTTATTACTTGAAGTTATGTGCGTTTCTTAGAACAAATTCAAGCAGAATAAATGCAAGTCCTATGAGCTTGTGCATATATATTTTCTCTTAGCTACACAGTATTACACCATATTTTAGATTTGACATTTAATAGGTGTGCAGTATTTATATAATATGAATTGTTATATTATTCTAAAGAAATTGTGGTTTACTTAGCATCTGAGCATTAAAAGTGGTAGCCTATTTTAGTGAGCAAGGATACATGGATTTACATGCAAAACGTCAATATTCTCACATATTAGGCCTATATTTTAATTTATATTTTAAAATTCCTTTAATAAAACAGAATGCATTTTTGTCACACACTACTTTTTTATTCATTACCTGTCCTTTATTATGACAGATAACTTCTTGGGAAAGATATTTGTCTGTACACGGATTAAGAAATTGTTGCGTGTTTTATAAATTATTTCCTTTATTTTTGTAAAACGTGAGGCACTGTATAATTTCGCTCCCATTATTTAGGCCTAATTAAAACAACAAACAAATCAATTAAACCAGCACAATTTAGCTTGTCCTTGAAACTCTAAAGAATGGACGGATAAATAAAACGTCCTTAAGTTTAAACTGAAGGTCTCTCATTATAATCAACAAAATGAACACGATATAAAACGAGCTTCATTAATTGACAACTTAAGTGATTTTAAAGGGAGTCTTCTTTACTTGCTTTCATATAATTTAAGTAAAAAAATAAATAAATAAATAAATTGCAGCCACATTTAAATCAGGTGTGTAAAATATCAGTGCAAGATTTGCTTGGTGTGCAGTTGCCGCATTTATTCTTATTTGTCTACATTTTATCTTCATTACAAATCTTGTTTGGTTTTATTTTGGATAATTGCATGTTAAAAAAAATATTTACTTTGTAATGAATATGCAAAATGTGAATTATTATTCATATTCAAGTGTTTATGCGTAAATTATTAATGTGCATGCATGCATGACAGGGAGGCGCCCTCTGGATCACTTGAATTTTTTCCTGATAATGAAATAACTTAAAATTGGGGTGTCTCACATACATGAGAAATATATCTACAGAAAGCTTGGAATATATTTTAAACAAATCAATTCAAAACGAAAGCATTATGCAGTCTGTGAAGGTTGCATTTCTCTTTAAAGGCGTGTCCATGTGGAGAGAGTCAGCACTGTGAATTTCATCTTGCAGCCAACAAGTAAACATTTATTAATAAACAATTAAAATGTCTCCTTTTTCACAATCATTAGGCTACTTCTGCCTGTGCTTTGTGGCAAGCTTAATGCATGTGCTTGAGCACGAAATATATTAAGGCTCATTATGGATGCAAATTTAATATAAACCTGTGATTAGTTAAATAATGGCAAATGAACAACTAGTAATTAAAAAATCTTACGTGGGGGCAGACCTATTAAATACCCTCTAGACATCTCTGTTAAAGTTTAAAGCATGTTATATGCGTTTGCATAAATTCTTCTTTCAGAACGGTCCGTAATGGATAAATGCCTAAACCAGTGGTTTTCAACCTGTGGTCCGCGGCCCCCTAGTGGGTCGCGGTGGTATTGTAGGTGGGCCGCCAATTACTATTAAAATAAATATTTTTTTTAATATATGTAAAAATGTCTAAGTCATAACATAACATCATTTCATATATATAATTGAAAAACAAAAAAGAAATATTAAACTGTTACTATGCTTCCACTATTCGAGCTCGCTGATTGGCTAATGAATAAACCACCAATTTATCTTAGATATTTTTGCTGTATATGCTACAAAACAACATATTCAATCATGCATAAATGGCTGTTGTATTCCCTCCTGACTGCTTGCTCCGGTGACTATCTACCCGCTGCCGAGCTCTGCCTGGATCTGGTTTTCCCGTTTTGCTGAGCGGTGCCAGCCCGAGTTATTTTCTGTTCATTTCCAGTCCATTCTAGGGCTGTGCGATTAATAGAAATCCTCATAAAACCGTGGCCCTGACCTCCCGCAGTATGCTATCCGACCCAATCAGAATACAGCGTGCCTAGCGCGAGAACAGAGACTGGGCATATGCCTAACTCCAGGTTCACACACTGTCTGTGATGCACCTTTTTTCTGAGCCCATGTTGACGGATCAGAGCGTTCACACTGCACGCGGTAAAAGGCAAGAAATATAAACGTGCGAAAATAATTAATATCTAACACATGAGCATAGAAAGAATTGTGAGTACACAGGACGCAGTTTAAGTGAGAGGAGACACGTTTTAAGTGCGCACACTCTCTCCGCGCAGAACAGCGTCTATCTGAGCAAGCACGTCTGGTTTTGTGTCAGAGCAAAGGAAATCTGCGTGTGAACAGAGTCATTCGCGCTCGTGCATTATTTTAATGTGCTTTCACGTTATATTTATGCGCTCTCGCTGCTCACCGTATACACATACTGTATACACACTGCAAACACCTCTTGCACCGCTACAATTAATGAGCTCTATGAACATTGCATGGCAAAAAAGAAAAAAAAAAAGTCCCTGGACACGGGATTTATTTATATATATTTTTTTTGCCATAAGTCTATAAATTTTGTTACATCTTTACTATGGTGATAATTTTGACTTATGTCTGTTCTAGAGACATTACAACTTTTTGATAAAGCTCTAATTGGTTTTCTTTTGGAAATATATTTCAAATTATTCCTGAATGCATTTATGACTGTAAAAGCATATCGGTGTGAGTCACAATCGCAAAATTGATCAAAGAAATCGCCATAGGTTTTTTTTTTTTCATATCACACAGCCCTAGTTCATTCAATAAATACAATTAACAATCTAGCTTCTGAGTACTAAGTTATTAACCCAACAATAGCGGGGTCAGTTAATTTTTTTTGAAGTGGGCCGCGCAAACATATGTGTTTGGTTGTGTGGGCCGCGAGTTGAAAAAGGTTGGGAACCACTGGCCTAAACATTTGATTTTTTTCCTCTGAAACACAAAAACGAAAATTTAAATAAAAATGTTTTGATAATAGGCCAACCCTTCTCTGCAGATATTGTTGCTTCTGGTTTGTTAATTGTAAATCACATAAAGTCTAAAAAATATATTGTTTCCAAAAAAAAAAATAAAAAAAATAAAAATTACAAAGTTCATTTTTATATAAAGCTATTGTGCTAGAAATGTTACTATTATTTAGAAGAATGTATGTGATACTGCTTCTACTGTTGAAAAATAAAAATAAAACTATTTTTTAAAGAAATAAATCACACAATGTTTCTTCCATGTTTTAATTTCAATAGCAAATCCCCTTTATTTACCAAAAAATAAAATGTGATTAAATTTCATTAAGACAAATTAAATTTGGGTTTTAAAAATTAATTGGTACCGTGACAACACTACATGGCACAGTATGTTTTTTTTCTCTAACCTTTTTCAATTTGATGGTGGCAAATAGTGCCGCTATGTTGCCGGTCATTTCGTCTAGTTCATGTGTATTTATAGGTACACATAGCAATTGAGATAAATCAGGCAGGTTATTTACATTTATTCATTTAGCCGACGCTTTTATCCAAAGCGACTTACAATTGCTAGGGGTTAAATGTCTTGCTCAGGGACACATTGATGTCTCACAGTGGATTCGAACCCGGGTCTCTCACACCAAAGGCATGCATCTTATCCACTGCGCCAACACCACCCCCCAACACCAGATTTGAGAATCTGTCTTTGGTGGCTGGAACAATAGTTCTGCCCAGATGGTAACGTTGAGCCATATAGTTAATATCAGTGATACGCAGCATCCACGATACAAGGAAATGGTCGTTAACATCATCACTTTGAGGTACGATATCTATATCAGTAAGATTGATTCCATGCAATATTAAATCTAGCGTATGATTAAAATGATAGTGGGCCCGGTGACATTTTGCTTGACTCCAAAAGAGTTTATTAGGTCCGTAAACTCATGTCCTAATGCATCATTTGTATTATCAACGTGAATATTAAAATCTCAGACGATTAGTGCTTTATCAACTGTGACCAAAAGGACTGAGAGTAAATCTATTTCTTTTAGGAATTCTGGATGCGGCCCTGGTGGTCTATACACAGTAGCCAGAGCAAGAGATACAATAGATTTATTTTGCATATCTGTGATCATTTCATTTACAATAACTGCTTTGGGCGTGAGTGATCTAATGTTTATGAGCCCAAACTTTAAAAATAGTTTTGTTTTGTTAAACCAGAAAGATTTTTCTGGTTTAATCATAAGACTTTTTCTAGATCCTACATTAAATTTATATTTTGACCCCACTATTCGGGGAACAGACACAGTCTTAATAGATTGGACAGTGCAAGTATGTCTATCATTTAAGTGGGTATAACAAAAGTCATCATAATAAATATTTGAGAATGGGCTTATTAGTCACATGGAGTGAAGTGTCCAGGAGATGTTGTCCGAGAGGAGTTCCCGCTCCAACACTGCTGGGGTGCAGGCCATCAGCGCGAAAAGCCTAGGACGCTCCCAGAAAAGATTCCTATTATTAACAAAGAGCAGTTTCTGTTCTTTACATCATGACAATAACCATTCATTTAAAGCAACAAGTCTACTGAACCTTTCGTGTCCTCGTCGATACTTGGGCAGCGGTCCTGACATGATGATTGTAGCCATGGGCGTCGTGCTGCGCACCGTCTCAGTCAGGCTCCTTAAGTCCCTCTTCAGTGTCTCCATCTGCCGCAGCATGGTGTTGTTAACCCCAGCGTGAAGCATGACCGCTCTGGAGCTATCGTCGGCCTTCAGGATCGCGGGTATCTGCGCAGAAACATCGAGAACACGAGCACCAGGGAAACAGTGAGTGTGCACTTTACCTTTGGCTAACGTAGCATGGACGTGTTGGACAATGGAGTCTCCGACGATCACAGCGTCGCGTTCCATCTCGCGGAGGGGAGCGTAGCGGTTCCGGGTGGAGATCTTGAAGACCGGAGGGGGAGAAGTCGTCGCCCGGCACCTGGCTCGCTTCCTCCGCTGTGGATGCACCTAGGGTCCATGGTGTCCCAGCACCGGAGTGAAGGACATCTGGGAGGATCGCGTCCTGGGTGCACCGGGCCTGTGCAGAGAAACACACAGAGTAGAAGTGGTGGGACTGTTAGCAGCGCGCGCTGTATACTAACCCTGGACTTGTGAGAATCAGCCCAGGAGGCTTCCAGCGCGGCTCTCCGCACTCTCAGCTGGGCCTGCCTCACCTCTAGGTTGCGAATCTGCTTCTCCATAGCCTCCAGCTCGAGCTGCATTCGGTGTCCTCACCTGCAATCAAAGGTTGACATAAATCTGCATTTAAAGCAAGTAACAGTGAGTAAAGCAATGGTAATATGTGTGAATAGAGTATTAGCAATGCAAGTGGGATTTGCGGCTACCACGCTGGAAATGCTAACGGCTATAAGCTAAATAGCGGATCCGGGAAATCAAAATAAAACTAGTGATAAGGCGTTCTGATTGTTTTTGTTGTAGGATATAGTCACATGTTATAGAAACGAAAGTGGTGTTGTATAAAATAGATTTTTAAGATAAGAAGTCGATAAAAAAAATAACGTGACTGAGCTCAAACACAATACACATGGCAGCAACAAACAGGAATAAACGTTATAAATAAAGAATAAAAGAAAGAATCTCAATTAGCCCTTTTTTTCGATTTCTGAAGTTAATTGGCAACTCCAATGATGATGTAATTAATTATCTTTTGACTCCCCTGGCAGTGGCACACAAAAACAAAAAACGTTTGTAGGAGATATGCAACGAATTATAGATAAAAAAATAGTGTTTGCTTGGTTTTCAAAATGGAAACAGAATATAGTTCATAAAATATATGATGAAAAATCATAAAACTAACAATATAATTAGATTTTTTTAAATGAACAATTCCTGTATAAAATTGGACAGCAACCTTTATATAAAACATTTTGAGATCGTCCACAGCTAAGCAAAGCGGGAGGCAGGTTCTGTGCAGAGTGCACGAAGTGAATGTGGTGCACAAAGTCAATTTCAGATGCAATGGAAAAAGAAAAAAAAACCTGGATAAAACCATACACGAAACTTGTAAATAGTTAACAACATAGCCTAGATTATGCCCAGACTCCGTTCCTAAGTATATAATGTAAATTTGTTAAATCACAGCAACAAATTTTAACCGATTAATCGCCTATTTTCATTTGCTACATGTTTTTTTGTTTGTTTGTTTGTTTTTTTTAAACACGCAAAAAAAAAATAAGTGTGTGAAAGGGAAATAAATAATTCATGTATAAGTTGCATTTTATTATATGCAGAAATAATAACGGCAGGCCTAAAAATGTAATAATGTGCCAAAAGGATATTTTAAGTTCCCTTCACTTTACAACAAATCCTTTAAATTGAACAAATTTATCAGAAAATAACAAGAATTAAAAAATATATAGTTCTAATGGATAAACATAATTGCAGTGTATAATATAGGCTTAGCTATAAACAAACAAAAAATAATTATTAATAATTTAAATCGAAACATAAGGTAAGGTTAGGATCTCTCATTTCGGGAGAAATCCAAACGTTTCCATATTCGTGATGTTGCCCATTTGAAGCTTAACTATTATTCATGAGGTAGAATAGGCTTTGTAGTTCAAACCTGTTTCAGTATTGACGAAAAAAAAATCATAATGAGCAAATATTTGCCAGCTGTCAGGGATCAATCAGGTTCATTCACACCCACTGCACAAAGATCAAAATCACCTGAGTATTAACCACTTGCACCTGTCGTTATATCACACCACTGAGCACTACAAAAGAGCACACTTCGCATCCAGTCTCCGTCGAACCTTGAACTAGGAACCGACCTGCTTACATTCTCTCTGTGATTTCCAGATTCAACGTTTTATCAATAACTACAGTACCATAACCTCTTCACTTACCTCTCTCTTAAAGGGAAAACCCAAGTACTTAACCTGGACTCCAGTGGCGAACACAGCATTCAACATCTTGAAACAGGAATTCACCTCTGCACCCCTTCTGCGTCATCCTGATCCAAACCTCGCCTTCATTGTAGAAGTTGATGCCTCCACGACCGGAGTCGGTGCCATCCTATCTCAACAGCAGGTAGATACCAGCAAACCTCTCCCTTGTGCATTTTTCTCCAAGAAGTTGTCTCCAGCAGAACAAAACTATGATGTTGGAAACCGTGAGCTTCTCGCCATCAAGCTAGCTCTGGAGGAGTGGAGACATTGGCTCGAGGGTGCTCAACATCCATTCACAGTCCTTACTGACCATAAAAATCTGCAGTACCTAAAGAAGCCAAGAGGCTGAACCCGAGACAAGCTCGTTGGGCACTTTTCTTCACCCGTTTCCATTTCCACATTACTTACCGCCCAGGATCCAAGAACATCCGCGCTGACGCCCTTTCCAGACTCCATGCTCCCCCAGATCTCATTGAAGAACCTGAATCGATCCTACCAACATCTGTATTCATCAGTCCGATCCTTTGGGATCTTGACGACCAGATCCAAAGAGGTACACGACGAGAACCACCTCCACCTGAGTGTCCAGCCAACCTTACCTATGTCCCACATGAGTTTCGTCTACCTCTTATTGAATCTGCACATTCCTCCGTGGGTACAGGACATCCCGGAGCCACTCAAACGTTTAATATCCTTCAACCACGGTACTGGTGGCGAGAGATGAGAGGAGATGTGAAACGCTTCATCCAAGGATGTCAAATCTGTGCTAAATCCAAGGTTCCACGCCACTTACCATCCGGGAAACTCTTACCACTCCCTGTCCCTCAGAGACCCTGGTCTCATCTGGGGTGGATTTCATCACCGATCTACCATCATCTGGAGGTAACACGTGCATCATTATCATCGTGGACAGATTCTCTAAGGCTTGTAAATTGATTCCATTACCAGGACTCCCCACGGCCTTCGAAACCGCAGAGAATCTTTTCAATCAGGTGTTCCGTCATTTTGGCATCCCAGAGGATATTGTATCCGATCGTGGTCCCCAGTTTATATCTCGGGTCTGGAAGGCTTTCTTCTCTCTCCTTGGGGTCACGATCAGTCTAACATCTGGGTACCATCCTCAGGCGAATGGGCAAACGGAAAGAAAAGTGCAAGAAATAACCCGTTTCCTTCGCACTTTTTGCCAGAACCACCAAGAGACATGGAGCCAGTTCCTCGCATGGGCCGAATACGCCCAGAATTCTTTACGTCAGGGCACTACTGGACTAACACCTTTTCAATGTTTCCTGGGTTTCCAGCCACCTTTGTTTCCATGGTCCGGTGAACCGTCCGAGGTTCTCTGTTAATTACTGGTTCCGAGAAAGTGAAAGGGTTTGGAACGAAGCACATTGTCATCTCCAACGGGCGGTCAACAGACATAAGATGTTCGCAGACGCCCGAAGAGGTGAAACACCTACATATGAGTCTGGTCAACTTGTCTGGCTTTCCACAAGGGACATTCGTCTACGCCAACCATGTCGAAAGTTAAGCCCACGATATATCGGACCTTTCAAAATTCTCCACCAAGTCAATCCGGTCACATACAAGCTTAAACTCCCTCCTCAATTCAAGATTCACCCCGTGTTCCATGTGTCATTGTTAAAACCTCACTATCCTGCTGTTCTCTCTCCTTCCACAGAACCTGATCCTGACATGCCCCCCACTGAGGAAGATCCCATCTACACTGTTCGTGACATCCTGGACTCCCGACGTCGGGGTGGTCGCCTAGAATACCTGGTCGACTGGGAAGGATATGGACCAGAGGAAAGATCTTGGATTCCACGAGACGATATCCTTGACCCAACACTTCTCACTGAGTTCCACCAGCAGCATCCACAGCGACCGGCTCCACGACCTCGAGGTAGACCACCACGACGTTGGGGTCCCCGTTCCGCTGGCGCGGACCCTGGAGGAGGGGGTAATGTCAGGGATCAATCAGGTTCATTCACACCCACTGCACAAAGATCAAAATCACCTGAGTATTAACCACTTGCACCTGTCGTTATATCACACCACTGAGCACTACAAAAGAGCACACTTCGCATCCAGTCTCCGTCGAACCTTGAACTAGGAACCGACCTGCTTACATTCTCTCTGTGATTTCCAGATTCGTATACTCTGCTGTTCCAGTGTTACTCTACGGAATTCCAGCATAAGAACTTACCTACTGCTTCTCTGCCCAAGACCCAGCAATTCCTCCTGAATACTCTTCGATTCTCCTGTGATCCTTTCCTGTGTATCCCGGTTTGCATATCCTTTCTACATCCAAGCATTCCTCTGCAAGATATCATCATCGCACTTATTACTGCATCTGTCTGTTTCATCTGACGATCTCCTGCCATTCTACTATTAAAGCTTTCTGAATCCTACTTACCTTGTTGTCCTCGTATATATCCTGACACCAGCGCTTAATGGCTCGGTGAACAGCTGCGCTGTTTACAATGAATATGTGCACGTGAGGCTCTAGCGCGATCAAACAGCTGAAACTGAAAATACTCAATTTTTGGTCACACAGTAAAGGCATAATTCGAAAATGCAAAGTGTTAGCAGTTTGAAAAATCAAGAATAATAACAGTTAATTAGAATTATTTCTAAATGCTGGACCATTCTCATTTTCTCTGAATGAACCGAAATGAAAACATTTAGCTTTGTGTGTGTGTGTGGGCATGTTTATGTGAATGTTGGTGAATGTTGTTGTGAATATTTTGTGAATGTTTTTGTGTATCAGGACACAACTTTGTATAATGACATGGGTATGACACCGGTATTACAAGGAGAGGGTGACTTATGAGGACATAACCCATGTCCCCATTTTTCAAAACGCTTATAAATCATACAAAATGAGTTTTGAGGTTAGGTGGAGGGTTGGTGTAGGGCGATAGAATATACAGTTTCTACAGTACAAAAATCATTACGCCTATATATATATATATGTATGTATATGTATGTAATAATAAAACTGTTAATAACAATAGCATGCAGTAAGTAACTTTGTTTAAAGATCTTTCTTTTAATTTTTGATGCATAGACTGTAGCCTAAGACTATCTGACATTTTGAAATTAACTCACTGTAAATGTTCTAATGGTTTTTAAGGATGTTACAATGTTATTATAATGTTATTGTTGTTTTACTTAGTCCTTTCATCTCCGTTTACAAACCAACATTTTACAATTACATTTAGTTTGCAATCAGTCCCTTTCCACCACCTGGCGGTAGTTTTGCAAATTATTTTAACACGCGACTGACTTGAAGGTACACGTGGTGTGATTTACCCATTCTGGTTGTACACCTACTGTATAAATTGTCCGTTAGTCGTTTTACACACATGCACAGAAATTTTTTTTATGCACGACATTGTGAGATACAAAAAACATATGGCAAGAAATCTACTCTTTCTTAGCCGTGCTGCATCATCATTCCTTCTCTTTTATTTCTGAACATACCCAAACTTCCCTGCTTCCGCACAGTGAGATCACGGTTTTAAAATAGAAGTCCTGGAGGAAATAATTCACAATATATACAAATATACCATTTAAATTTCTAAGTGCAACATAATGTTAAAATGCTAAAAAGTATCAAAGGCTGTTATACTTTGGTCAATTTATTTTTATTTATTTTCCCCCTGGTATATTTTCCTATTCTGCTCTGCCTAATAATATTTGCCAGATTAAATTAACTGTTTTTTTTTTTGTTTTTTTTTTCTTCAGGCAAAAGCTCACTGGCGAGTTGGTGTATCCGCTCTAAATACTCTGGCTGGCTACATTGATTGGGTTGCTCTGGTCCACATCACCAATGATAACTGCCATCTTTTGGAGATCTTATGTCTGTTGCTGAGCGAACCTGAGCTTCAGCTGGAGGCTGCAGAGTGTCTACTAATTGCCATTAGTAGGAAAGTAAGTGACAGCATTTACATCATAAAACTTTTTTCAGCTTTTTTTTCCCCTTAATATTCCTTATTTTGTTTTTGTTTATTTTTATTTTATTTATACAGGTGGTAGTCATTTAATTAGAATATCATCAAAAAGTTGATTTATTTCACTAATTCCATTCAAAAAGTGAAACTTGTATATTATATTCATTCATTACACACAGACTGATATATTTCAAATGTTTATTTCTTTTAATTTTGATGATTATAACCGACAACAAGGAAAATCCCAAATTCAGTATCTCAGAAAATTAGAATATAAATTAAGACCAATACAAAGAAAGGATTTTTTGAAATCTTGGCCAACTAAAAAGTATAAAAATGAAAAGTATGAGCATGTACAGCACTCAATACTTAGTTGGGGCTCCTTTTTCCTGAATTACTGCAGCAATGCGGCATGACATGGAGTCGATCAGTCTGTGGCACTGCTCAGGTGTTATGAGAGCCCAGTTTGCTCTGATAGTGGCCTTCAGCTCTTCTGCATTGTTGGGTCTGGCATATTGCATCTTCCTCTTCCCAATACCCCATAGATTTTCTATTGGGTTAAGGTCAGGTGAGTTTGCGAGTTTAAGAACAGGGATACCATAGTCCTTAAACCAGGTACTGGAAGATTTGACACTGTGTGCCGGGGCCAAGTCCTGTTAGAAAATGAAATCTGCATCTCGATAAAGTTGGTCAGAAGCAGGAAGCATGAAGTGCTCTAAAACTTCCTGGTATACGGCTGTGTTGACCTTGGACCTCAGAAAACACAGTGGACCAACACCAGCAGATGACATGACACTGCAAACCATCACTGACTGTGGAAACTTTACACTGGACCTCAAGAAACGTGGATTGTGTGCCTCTTCTCTCTTTCTCCAGACTCTGGGACCCTGATATGCAAAGGAAATGCAAAATTTACATTTACATTTAGCTGATGCTTTTATCCAAAGCAACTTACAATTGCTATATATGTCAGAGGTTGCACGCCTCTGGAGCAACTAGGGGTTAAGTGTTGCTCAGGGGGACATTGTTGTCTCACAGTGGGTTCGAACCCAGGTCTCTCACACCAAAGGCATGTGTCTTATTCACTGTGCTAACACCACTCAAAAAATTTACTTTCATCAGAGCACATAACTTTGGACTACTCAGCAGCAGTCCAGTGCTTTTTGAAGCGAGACGCTTCTGACGCTGTCTGTTGTTCAAAAGTGGCTTGACACAAGGAATCAAACAGCTGATACCGATGTCTTGCATATGTCTTTGTGTAGTGGTTCTTGAAGCACACACAAATCACAATCCTCTCCAGGGTGCGGTTATCCCTATTGTTTGTACACTTTTTTCCTATCACATCTTTTCCTTCCCTTTGCCTCTCTATTAATGTGCTTGGACACAGAGCTCTGAACAGCCAGCCTCTTTTGCAATGACCTTTTGTGTCTTGCCCTCCTTGTGCAAGGTGTCAATGGTCGTGTTTTGGACAACTGTCAAGTCCGCAGTCTTAACCATGATTGTGTAGCCTACAGAACTGGTTTTGAGTTAATTAACTGATTAGAATGTGGCACCAGGTGTCTTCAATATCTAACCTTTTCACAATATTCTAATTTTCTGAGATACTGAATTTGGGATTTTCCTTAGTTGTCAGTTATAAACATCAAAATTAAAAGAAATAAACATTTGAAATATATCAGTCTGTGTGTAATGAATAAATATAATATAGAAGTTTCATTTTTTGAATGGAATTAGTGAAATCAACTTTTTGATTATATTCTAATTATATGACCATCACCTGTATATCTGCAAGTCATTGCGGTCATTGGAGTCAAATTCACATATACTTAGGGATAGGTATCTAGGGGTTAGGGTTAGGTTAGTGTGCATGTGTGATTTTATTACTGGACCCTCGGAATTGAACGGGAGAACGCACATTCTAAACAGTTTATTGTACACGTAAGTTAATCGTTGTTCTAATCTAATGCACTGCTGCACTGTAACGCACACACATATACAAATGTCCATATCGCACAGCCCTAACCTGGATGCCGACGCACTGAACGCTCTTTATTTGCACCTGTCAGTGTTTACGAATAGATAAAATGAAACTCCCCAGAGACGTGAGCTGCCGGACCCGCGGTCCGTATGAGAATCACACCCCTTTATACGGCCATCCGGCCAGGATGCCAGGCCATCGTTTCCCGTCAAGCGCCGCGGCCAGCGAGAAGAATGCTTGAGCTAGAAGAAGCCGCTGCCCCTCGCGCCCTGGACCGAAGAGGGGAGCGCGTGTGCCCGCCGGGCTTCACTCCTTACCTGGACCCTTCCTTCCAGAACACTGCCCGACCCATACGAACCCCGCAGCACGACAAGGACACCAGATCCCATGTTTGTTTTGGACACTCTCCCCCTTTGGACACTTATTCCCTGTTGTTTTATTTTCTGTTAATAAAAGCCTCTCCGAGGCCTCACACCACACCCACTGTGTCTGTCGTTTACTCCTTATGACTAAAATAGCTTGCAGAACCCTTCAATACAGTTGGTAAATATTTGTTTTTATTTTAGGGGTGGGGGGGGGGCAGACATAGTATCAGAAAAATGGTTGCAGGAATCTCATTTTTCCATGGCATCATCTTCAGATTTGAAATAGAAACTAGTGAGACATGTGACTTTCAACCCATTACTTTTCTAGATTGCTCCAGGAATGATTTAATGTATTTTTATATCAAATAAATTTTAAAAAAGTGTGGTTAAAAAAAAAAAAAAAAAATTTTTTGAGCATTATCAACTCGGGATGATGAAAAGTAAAGCCCAAAGGGTCTTCTTTCCAAAGACACCTTATGTAACACAATTTTAAGTTAGGTAGGGCACTTTCAGCTCTGACTCTCATAATGGGGGGTGCTGGTTAACAGGTTAAATTTCATATTTGAAATCACCAAAGAAATCTGACCACAACTGTGTGTCATAGATGTTGTTACTTTTTCTCAAGTAGCATTATAAAAAGCTTATTTCTCAGGCTAGATCAGCCCGTGTGCATGTGCAGTCCTAAGAGCAGCACGTCTCAGAGCGCTTACTGTTTCTATAGCAACTGGGAATTCTAACGGCAGCTGCAGTGACGTGCTGACTTTACGATAAGTGATTGGCTCTTTCACTCAGAAGGCAGGGCCTACTGCGATTGAGTGGCCATATTGAGCGTTGCATATATCCCCATTCAAAACTATACGAGTGACATGTCTTGGCTATTCTATATTCTTTGCTATTATTGTAATGCTGAGCCCAGCAGGCTGGGTTACTAAAATTAAAATGGGGAATGACTTTTCTGTGTGAGAGTCAAAACGTGTAAAAAATGACATAAAAACAAAAATATGGTTAATAAGATTGGTGTATTTACAGGTTCACAATAAAAGACTTTTAAATAACACAATAAAAGCAGGTAGACTCAGTCTGCTAAAAAAAAATAGGTATTTTGTCTATACCCTAAGAACAGTCTAAGAATCCCTGTGTGTTATGAAGTCCGAATGTGAGTGTCCAGCAGTGTATATACACAATCTAATCTGAGTGAAATCCAAGTGGCAAGTGTCCGGAAAAGTAAATCCAATAAAAGTAACTCAACAGTCAGGGTGTGAGTGGAAGCTGTTAATGGCCTCCTTGTTTGTTTGCCATGCTGCTCTTTTTATGGGGTTATTGCTTCCTGTCAGGTGACTAATCACATGACAGGCCAACCAGACAGTTCTTAAAGACATGCACTCTAAAATGGATAAGGGGCATAAAATGGACTTAAGAACATGTAAACCAATTAACAGTGTAATATATAGAGCTGTTAAAACATGTCCCTTGTGTGACAGTGTTACCAGTATGACAGTTTAAGTTATTTTTTTTCCTCATTAATGTACACACAGCACCCTATATTGACAGAAAAAACATAGAATTGTTGACACGGTGTATATACTCATATATTTAACTCAGGTGGTGTCCTTTTCTTTTGACCATCCTTGAGAAGGTTCTACACCTTCATTTGAAGTCCAGCTGTGTTTGATTATACTTATTTGACTTGATTAGGAAAGCAACATACCTGTCTATATAAGACCTTACAGCTCACAGTGCTTGTCAGAGCAAATGAGAATCATGAGGTCAAAGGAACTGCCTGAAGAACTCAGAGACAGAATTGTGGCAAGGCACAGATCTGGCCAAGGATACAAAAAAATTTAGGCTGCACTTATGTCCTAAGAGCAAAGTGGCCTCCATAATCCTTAAATGGAAGACGTTTGGGATGACCAGAACCCTTCCTAGAGCTGGCCGTCCGGCCAAACTGAGCTATCGGGGGAGAAGAGCCTTGGTGAGAGAGATAAAAAACCCAAAGATCACTGTGGCTGAGCTCCAGAGATGCAGTCGGGAGATGGAAGAAAGTTGTAGAAAGTCAACCATCACTGCAGCCCTCCACCAGTCTGGGTTTTATGGCAGAGTGGCCAGACGGAAGCCTCTCCTCAGTGCTAGACACATGAAAGCCTGCATGGAGTTTGCTAAAAAAAACACCTGAAGGACTCTGGTCTGATGAGACCAAGATAGAACTTTTTGTCCTTAATTCTAAGCGGTATCTGTGGAGAAAACCAGGCACTGCTAATCACCTGTCCAATACAGTCCCAACAGTGAAGCATGGTGGTGGCAGCATCATGCTGTGGGGGTGTTTTTCAGCTGCAGGGACAGGACGACTAGTTGCAATTGAGGGAAAGATGAATGCGGCCAAGTACAGGGATATCCTGGACGAAAACCTTCTCCAGAGTGCTCACGACCTCAGACTGTGCCGAAGGTTCACCTTCCAACAAGACAATGACCCTAAGCACACAGCTAAAATAATGAATGGGTGGCTTCACAACAACTCCCTGACTGTACTGTACCATCCAACCTGACAGAACTGGAGAGGATCTGCAAGGAGGAATGGCAGAGGATCCCCAAATTCAGGTGTGAAAAAGTTGTTGCATCTTTCCCAAAAAGACTCATTGCTGTATTAGATCAAAAGGGTGCTTCTATTAAATACTGAGCAAAGGGTCTGAATACTTAGGACCATGTGATATTTTAGTTTTTCTTTTTTAATAAATGTGCAAAAATTTCAACAATTTCTGTTTTTCTGTCAATATGGGATGCTGTGTGTACATTGATGAAAAAAAAATGAACTTAAATGATTTTAACAAATTGCTGCAATATAACAGAGTGAAAAATTTAAGGGGGTCTGAATACTTTCCGTACCCACTGTACATAGTTAAGGTTTTAAAGTTATTACTACTCTTAATGATACTGCTTATTGATCTGGTACTGTAATGGTATTCTTATCAGTTGTTTTTGTTTTATATTATATATATGTGTGTGTGTGTGTGTATATATATGTGTATATAATGTATATATAGTGTATGTATATATTTGTGTGTACAGTAGATAGACATCCAAAACGCCCCTTTTACCGCCGCACGTAACCGCCACGTCTGTAAAGAGCATTTTCAGCTTTTGACATGGATTAATATGTAAAATGTCAATATTTTAATATATTAGGCCTATATTTTAATGTATATTTTAAAATTCCTTTAATAAAAAAACATGAATTTTTGTTATTCGATACCTGTCCTTTTTTTATTTATTTTTTTGACCACTTCTTGGGGAAAAAAGACATTTGTCTGTACACTGATTAAGAAATTGTTGCATGTTAATAAAACGTGAGGCACTTTATAATTTCGTTCCCATTATTTAGGCCTAATTAGTCTAAAACAAGAAACAAATAAATTAAACCTGCACGATTTAGCTAACTCTTTGAAACTCTAAAGAATGGATGGATTAATAAACCGTCCACACGATTAAACTCAAGTTCTCTCATTATGATCAACAAAATGCACACGATGTAAAAAAGAGCTTCATTAACTCACAACTTAAGTGACTTTAAGGGAGCCTTCTTAATTTGCTTTTAGGGCTGGGCGATAGCATATATATATTTTTTTTTTCAGAAAAATGTATTTTAAAATCAATATTCAAATGACAAATGAATTTTTCAAAACAAGTTTTAATATAGTTCTTCATCATTAATTTACCAGTCAAATGTATAACCGAGAGCAGTAAAAAAAAAAAAAAACAGTAATGTTATTACCTTAACGCTGGAAATACCTTTATTTTATTTTGTTATTATTTTTTTTTTTTTGTTAATACTAGTCCATCTTGCATATAACCATCCACTTGGCGTTAAGAGCTGTTCAGATTAAAACTGCCAGCTCCGCAGTGAGTCAAGTGTCATGGATGGAGGACAGCGCAAGTGTAAATATCATTTCTAGTCTATATTTCCATCTCGTTATGCCGCTGGTTTAGGTTTTTTTTATCTTATATAATTTATTTGTAAATGGAGCAGTCACTGTCTATCTACACAGGACGCGAGACTTGTCATCCATTCCCCACTGCGCTAAAATTGTGTCTAAACTTGATGACATCACACTACAGTGTCAAATCATCTGAATGCAGTGTCAGTACATTTCGTCATAAATAGAACGAGCATCAGTTCACTGATGGGGATCGTGACTAGTGTAGACAGCATCACTGGGTTCTGTTGTCTTTTGTCGGATCGCACCACTCGTGTTCGGTGTAGACCTGGCGTGCATTTTTTATGGGTTATGTTACAGCCCTGTTTGTTTTTAATGTTTTTATTTAAAATCCGTATTGACTGCATGGACATACTTTTTTGGCGGATATGTTGTGCTTGTGCTGCCGCGGTCATCTTCATTTTGTCGGGTGAAACATCTCTCTCACTCGCAGCAGAGTCTGTGAGAGGGAGTGAAGCAGCAACAACTTCTCCTCCGGGCTCAGAGCATCAGCTGCACGCGCACTGATACCAGAATCACCACTCGTCTTCACTCTGTGGCCAAAATAATTCAGTACGTTACGTTCATAACGTAGCCTATAAAAATAAAAAAATGAATAAAATAACCGGAGAGTTTCAAAGTGGCTTAGGCTATTGTGTGTAAACTTGTTTTCTCTACCACATGCCAAACTAACATTGTCTTTATTAAATCTATAATTCCTGCTTTGCTGTGCAAATTTTGTTTGTGATGAAAATAACAGTACATTTTCGTCTGTTATTTTATCTAAAAAGATCGATGAAGTTCTTAAAGGTTTCAAAATCATATATTGATAATGTAGTAGCACTGTAAGATTACATTTGTTTGAATGCATTATTGCGAAAGCGATTGCGTGTGAATGTGCTGTATGTTTAAATCATGCTTTAACCCGAAAATAATCAATAAAAGGAACAAACTCCTTGAGAACTAGCCTGTAACATCCCGCTTGACTATTGCAGTCATTATAATATAATGCTTCTGATCAAGCTAGCTAAATATTTTTAACGTGAATTCTCGCTGAATATCCAGTTATATTACAGGCTGTTTGCATGAATTGTACTCATGATGGAGCTCTCTTGGAGCAAGTGAAAACCACGAGGCTCAGACTCTTAAAGAAATCTGCTCCTCGCTTCATTTAGAATCACCCCGCTCCGCTCATACTCCAACCCAGTCTGCTCGGCAGCATGTCTCTGTGTCAGACACGCGGGGAGGGTTGAGCCCTGAGTGGAGCTCGGTGGATGTTAAAAAGAAAACCAAATTTCCTTTAAACAAACTGATGTAAATTACACAGTCAAGTTACTTGCTTTCATATAATAGTTTAATTGTAATAAAATGCAGCTGCATTTAAATGCAGATGTGTAAAATGTGTGCAAGATTTGCGCAGCGCATGTGATTATCTTAAATCTGAATCAGAAACCTCTGATCAGTTGAACCTGCCCAGCAAGTTTGAAACCCTCATAAGACACTGTGCATATGAAAAAGCAAGAGATTCACACCTTTATCTCGACCCCCACAAGCCATACATAACTACCCCCCAAAAAAAGCAACCCCCTCCATCTGAACTGAATTCGGTCTGTTTTTTGGCTGAAGGAACAATTTTCATGTGACTGGGCTGAAACATGCCTGTACTCAGCAGCGCTACTCTTTGTATTCATTATTTTCTCACAGCCCATATTATTATTTTCACAAGACCATAATAATAATAACATTGTCAATTGATAATTAATCATTATTTAACGAAAATCATTGTTATTTGTGATCATAGATGTTTGTGTAAGGCTTTAAGACCAAGCGGAAACCTCCGTCAGCTGCTCCCCTCACAGCACGTGGGACTCTGCTCACTGACACAGCTTCACCGTCTGAGGTTTGACTTTCCTAAATCAGATTGAGGCGAATACAATTTATTGATCATGAGCCCAACATTTAGCAAGGCTGGAAAACATTAATTCTGCGTATTTCATCGAGCTAATGCTGTTCAATAGTCAAATATATATATATATATATATATATATATATATATATATATATATATATATATATATATATTAATGGTGGGCCGTTATCGGCGTTAACGTGCTGCGTTAACAGGAGACTCTTATCGGGCAATTTAAAAAAAAATATCGCCGTTAATCTATTCTCAAAGTTGGGTTGGGAGCTGGGTCTATACTAAGCAAGCTATGATGACTTTAACCTTGATATTTTATATAACCAGCTGGCTGAGGCCAGCCTAAAAAGATGCTCAGGACAGTTGACGGGCCACTGCTGCGCATCGTCACGAAAGCTTATCTTTTTCACGTGTTTTTAAGCCTTACCGCTTGTCGATTTAAACATTTAAATCCAAACACAAGACGCGGAAAAGCTGAACGGAGTAGCTGGTTACTCGCGTGCTGTGTAAGGTGCGCACGCAGAGTCGCATATCAGGGACAGCGACACTGAACCGAGCTCTCTTCTGCGAAATTCTCCTCGAAGTCCCTCCTGCACCTGAACGAACAAATACAAATCGCAGTTTGAACAAACAAAAAGATGTGAAAAGAGCCCAATTCAGTACTCGCGGTGTTCTGGTGTTCAGGGCTCACACAGAGAAAGGCGTCTCAAAACACTTGAACACCGAATTTGCTTATTTTTGCTCTTGTGCCGACAAATACATACAAAATATGTCAAAATATCCTCCTTGGAAATTTTACTTGATTTCTCAAGTGAAAGTTAACCGTTGAGGAAAAAAATGGGATGTGTATTATATTGGATGCGTTCATCATCTCTTAAAGTGACCACGCCTAATTTAGCTACTAGCTGCTGTAATGTTAATCCAAGAAAATGAAAATCACTCACTGCTCTTGACTGAATTACTTTGTAGTTTTAACAGTCAAACCAAAAATTATTCAGACACCAGATATAATTTTTGAAATGTATAGCAAAACCGTAATAATGTGAGAAATGTTAAAGGTGTCTGAATAAATGTAGGTTTGATTGTATATTTAATTTTTACATTGAAGACTATCCAGTGCTATTTTACATTTAATTATTTGGTTTGAAAGTGAAAAAGTGAAAGTGAAGTGACATTCAGCCAAGTATGGTGACCCATACTCAGAATTTGTGCTCTGCATTTAACCCATCCGAAGTGCACACACACAGAGCAGTGAACACACACACACACTGTGAGCACACACCCGGAGCAGTGGGCAGCCATTTATGCTGCGGCGCCCGGGGAGCAGTTGGGGGTTCGATGCCTTGCTCAAGGGCACCTAAGTCGTTGAATGAAGGTGGAGAGAGAACTGTACATGCACTCCCCCCACCCACAATTCCTGCCGGCCCGGGACTCGAACTCAACCTTTCGATTGGGAGTCCGACTCTTTAACCATTAGGCCACGACTTCCCCTTTCTGTACCTTGACACCTACAAACTTGAAAAAAACTTAAACATTGTGTAAATAGCACAAATAAATAAAAATAAACAAACATACAAATTAAACAATTTCAAACAGGGGCCCACTGGTACAACCTTCACCGGGACCCCGCTGACCCCAGCTACGGCCCTGCTCACGCCTGTTTCACACATACTCCGTCTGCAGTGCGTATGCAGTCCGTGTGCATTACGTATGTTGTGCAGCACGGACTCAATGTGCTTTCACACAGGACGCAACGCTCCTGGAACGCAACTGGAATCCGTTAACATGGGTGCGTAAAAAAATATGCAACGGATATGCACTGCAGACGGAGTATGTGTGAAACAGGCGTAAGGTTGTTTGCACCTTGTGCAATGTGGAATTAGTTTACAGCTTTTTCAAGCACTTTATGATGCATTTTGGAAACAGGAGATGAGCCCCTTTTTCTAATGCATATATATATATATATATATATATATATATATATATATATATATATATATATATATATATATATATATATATATATATATATATATAGATAGATAGATAGATAGATAGATAGATAGAGAAATTATATTATTCTTAAACTTGGAGCTCATCATATTGAAGTACAAATCCAAACACTAGAAGGAACCTACACTCTATAAGCGTTCTTTCATTGGAAAGTATGTATTTTATTTATTCACAGGCTATTTGGTTGAAAAAATATTTTAGTTCACCATTTTAAGTTCCATTGTTTAAGAAAAATGCTTTATTGGCTAACGTTTCATAGACCTTCAGTTGTTATGCTCTAAAATCCAATGCCATTTGTAATTTCACAGTATTTTCACCTCCTAAATCACTAACCTTTAAAGTCACAATTCTATAATGGCCAAATTTACTCAGGCCAATGGCATTTTTAATTGCATTATTTTATTATTATAATTATTATTTATTATTATTATTATTTTTGAATAATTGTTGCCTACATAGGTGAAGCAAAACTAATTTTTGGATTGGTCCCTTATTTTTT
The DNA here is from genome assembly GCF_963082965.1 of Carassius carassius. Classification (NCBI taxonomy): domain Eukaryota; kingdom Metazoa; phylum Chordata; class Actinopteri; order Cypriniformes; family Cyprinidae; genus Carassius; species Carassius carassius. The sequence goes on along the minus strand of NC_081768.1, from coordinate 28,269,468 downwards.
CCCTTATTTTCTTAATTCTTTTTATTATTCTTGAATTTAAATACTATTAAACTGACTTTAAAATCTCAAGGAGTTTATTAAGTTAAAAAGGGTAAAATGTCATAGTGCATGTTAAATAGCCTAAATTAACTTGTGTTAACAATATAATTAAAATTAACATAAATCGATTTTTTTTTTAAATGAACAATTCCTGTATAAAATGGGGCAGCAACCTTTATATCAAACATTTTTAAATCATCTTCAGCTGAGCAACACGGGAGGCGGAGTCAGAGCGTGCGGAGTGAATGTGCTGCACAAAGTCATTTTCAGATGCAATGAAAAAAAAAATGAAAAAAAAAACCCTTAATACCCTTACAACCCTTACTGTTAACACAGTAACAAATTTTAACGAATTAATCACCTATTTTCGTTTGCTGCATGTTTTATTTAAACACGCTAAAAAATAAATCACGTTTGTGAGCGGAAAAAATATATAGGTCATGTATAAGTTGCATTTTAACGGATTAATCGCCTATTTTAGTTTGCTGGGAAAGCATATCATTTTTATGACATATGTCGTTTTAACAAGAAAACATCTCATTACGAGAAAATGTGGTTTTAACGAGATAATTGTCGTATTAATGACATTACATCTGGTTTTAATGAGAAAAGATGTCATTTTAGACACCCAATTTTAAAGGGTTAGGTCACCCAAAAATCTAAATTATGTCATTAATAACTCACCCTCATGTCGTTCCAAACCTGTGAGACCTCCGATCATCTTCGGAACACAGTTTAAGATATTTTTTATTTAGTCTGAGAGCTCTCAGTCCCTCCATTGAAACTGTGTGTATGGTATGTTGTCCATGTCCAGAAAGGTAAGAAAAACATCATCAAAGTAGTCCATGTGACATCAGAGGGTCAGTTAGACTTTTTTGAAGCATCGAAAATAAATTTTGGTCCAAAAATAGCAAAAACTATGACTTTATTCAGCATTGTCTTCTCTTACGGGTCTGTTGTGAGCATGATTCACTGCAGTGTATGATATCCGGTTCGTGAACGAATCACTCGATGTAACCGGATCTTCTTGAACCAGTTCACCAAATCGAACTGAATCGTTTGAAACGGTTTGCGTCTCCAATAACCATTAATCCACAAATGACTTAAGCTGTTAACTTTTTTTAATGTGGCTGACACTCCTTTGTTAAGGGAGTTAAAACAAACCAATATTAATTTATTTATTAATTTTGTAATTAATTTACTCAAACAGTACACTGACTGAACTGGTGTGAAGAGAGAACTGAAGATGAACGCCGAGCCGAGTCAGACAACGAACAAAAGATTGACTCGTTCACGAGTCAAGAGCCGTTTCTGTCGGACTCATCCGATTCGAGAACCGAATAGCTGATGATAACTGCGCATGTGTGATTCAATGTGAAGCAGACTGACACACAGAGCATCTGAACCGAACTGATTCTTTTGTTAATTGATTCTGAACTGATTATGTGCTAATGTTATGAGCACGGGTAAACCGAAGGCTTGAATCAAGGGCAATCATCGCCAATGATGCCATTACGTCGAGCGCAAAAGAACCCGGTGAACTGTTTTCTTCAACCGGTTTATTGAATCGAACTGTCCGAAAGAACTACTGGTGATCTGAAAACCTATGCAACCGGTTCTTGACTCGTGAACGAGTCAATCTTTCGTTCGTTATCTGGCTCGTGAGTGTACTGGAGTAAATTAATTACTCCAGGATATTGGTTTGTTTTAACTCAGAGGGAGTGTCAACCACATTAAAAAAGTTAACGGCTTAAGTCATTTGTGGATTAATGGTTATTGGAGACACGAACCGTTTCAAACGATTCAGTTCGATTTGGTGAACTGGTTGAAGAAGATCCAGTTACATCGAATGATTCGTTCGCGAACCGCATATCATACACTGCAGTGAACGCGCTCACAACAGACCTGGAAGACAAGACAATGCTGAATAAAATCTTAGTTTTTGATATTTTTGGACCAAAATGTATTTTTGATGCTTCAAAAAATTCTAACTGACCCTCTAAAGGTCACATGGACTACTTTGATGTTTTTATTTTCTTTCTGGACATGGACAGTATACCATACACATATTTCAATGGAGGGACTGAGAGCTCTCGGACTAAATCTAAAATATCTTAAACTGTGTTCCGAAGATGATCGGAGGTCTCACGGGTTTGGAACGACATGAAGGTGAGTTATTAATGACATAATTTAGATTTTTGGGTGCACTAAACCTTTAAGGTATTTCAATCTCAGGTAAAAATTCAAGGGATCTCGAAGGCGCCTCCCTGTAATGCATGGTATAATCTATGCCACGAAGAATTAAGGTAGTTCTGAAGGCAAAAGGGGGTCCAACCCGGTACTAGCAAGGTGTACCTAATAAAGTGACCAGTGAGTGTATATGCACTGAGTAAATTAGCTCAAAAGTAGCGTGTTTGCATACAGACATAGTTATAGCTGTTAGACATAGCTGTTAATGCACAATTACCATGTTAGATAAACTGTACTGTTTATGATTTCTATTCAAACTGAAAGCATAAATCTAGGCTAACATTAATGCAAAACTCTGACTTTTCATTCACTGAAGTTCTACAGGTGGCAACGCTAAACCCAGAAGCACATATGCTTGCTTGCAGGCAACCTGCCAAAATAAAGGCTTGCTGATTTTAAGTTTAAAAAATGAAAAATTAAAATAATTGTAAATAATAATTAAGGATAAAATAATAATGATGATGATAATAATAATAATAATAATAATAATACAATTAATTTGTTTTGCATTTTAAGTTTACTATAAAATAATTGTTTTTCTTTTTTATGCTCCCTTTTTATTTTAAAATAAAATAGTATTATCAAACTTTATTATTTAGTTTATTTTATTAAAAAGCAAAAGTGCAATAATATTATCACTTTTATTAATAAATTTTTTATAGTTATAATTGATGGGCCACACCATGTGCCGTGTGAGGATCAAACCAAATCTCCAGGTTCAAAAAATAAATAAATGAGGCTTGAACATCTATTAACAAAACATTATTTTAGCACTTCCAGTGAACATGCAGCCTGAAAAACATTAAAATAAATATAAAATAAATAATACAATTAAATAAGAAAGTAGCCTAATACACAGTCTACAACCGGACATGGGCGGCGCAGCTCGAGACTTATATCTGAAAAAGACTCAAACATTATCATTATTATATTCAATTTGCTTAAATTAGATTATCAGATAACCAAAAATATCAACAAATACAGATATTGACTCATATAGACAATTTGTTTGTCAAAGTAGGATCAAATCAGCACGTTGAGTTCCATATCAAATAAGGGCTAAGCTAACAGATAGAGGCTGTTACTAAAATTACATCAAATTGAAGCCTCTAAATACATTTGCAATATGTGCAAATATATATGTGACCCTGGACTACAAAACCAGTCTTAAGGCCCGTTCACACCAAGCATGATAACTATAAAGATAACGATAAAGATATAGTTCTAAAAAATCGTTCTCAATATTTAAGAATAGCAGAGTCCACACCACAACTATAACGATAAAGGCACAGAGAAACGATATCATTGGAATCACTTTCAGAACGATTTTTTTTTCCTGATGAACGATAAAACATTGCCAACCAATCAGAATCAATCCTGCTGTAATGAGCTCGAGAATTTAAAGCAGCAGACGCGCGTCCGCTTAGAATACACAGACAATATCGTTCACTGGTGTGGACGCTAATATCGTTATCTTTATAGTTATCTTTATAGTTATCATTCTTGGTGTGAACGGGCCTTAAAGTCACTGTGGTATGTTTTCAGCAATAGCCAAAAAAACATTGTATGGTCAATATTATCGATTTTTCTTTTATTCCAAAAATCATTAGGATATTAAATAAAGATCATGTTCTATGAAGATATTTTGTAAATTTCCTACTGTAAACACGTAAGTTGCACAACGTCAATGCATTTTGACCTCAAAGTACGCTAGTACGATTTGCCACTCTAAACTACGCAAAAATCCAGTGATGCCTCTGTCTACACACAGTATTCAAAACAAGCAACAGAAAAAGTTACAACCAATAAGAGCATTTTTTTTTGCATTTAAATAATTTCTGCATTTTATATCTTCTAGTAGCCTATACTGTAGTTTATAGTTTCAGTTCAAAGCGGCTCGCGTTTGCCCCGTCAGATTTAATAATAGAAAGGCTGCATGTGAGGCTGACAGAGATGCGCTGTTTAATGTGTTTGAGAGGTGCTATTTTCCTCAATGCTTAACTTACATTTCACATGTATATTCTCCACCTGTAAATATAAAAAAAAGTCATAGAAATATTTCCATCTTGCTGTCAGAAGTGCATGAGACCTCCACAGACTTGATTTAGAAGGAGCGTCGCCATGCACATTAAGTGCCAAACAGACAGAGCTCAATGAAATAGAAGTGCAGTAGCTCTGACTAAAATATACATTTTGCTGAAATATTTGTAGTTGGACAATAAATGTTACATATGTAGAATTTTAAACCTCCAAGTAAGTGTATTTGTAAGATAGCACTAACTGTAAAGTGTAATGGGGTAATCAAAATAATCTTTTTACTCAATTAGGCTGTGCTTTTTATTATTTAAATTTTTAGTACTATAACATATTTTAGATTTTTACATGATAAATAGATAAAAATAATTATCATGCTCAATAACAGCCCTTCTTCTGAATGAAAGAGCCAATCACTAAACTGTAAAGTTATTGCATCACTGCAGCTGCTGTCCCGGTTGCTATAGAAACTTGGCGGCTCACGTTCTGAGACATGCTCTTAGGACTGTGCATGTGCACTGGCTGATCTAGCCTGAAAAATAAGCTTTTTATTACGAGCAAAATTAACAACATTTTTGACAGTTGTTGTAAGATTTTTTTTTGGTGAATACGATTAAATTTCAAATATAATTTTTAAGATTTTGATGTTTTCCCATTCAAAGAGATAGGAGTTGCACTTGCATGCCCGAGAGGCATTTCAAAGATGGCTGCCGAGTGACATGACTTCGCATTTATCCACTCTGCTCAAATTTTAAACTGCAGAGCAGGTTTACATGAGCAAAAGAGTTTACTCACTAAAGTCTCAGTCATGCGAGCACTAAACAGGGATGTGAGATCCAGTGTGAAGTGCTTGAATTCAGTAAAAAACACAAATGACTCACTGATTTAAACTAGTTTAATGCCAGATGAAACAGCGCTGACAAACAAGAGAAACACTGTGTAATGATACAGTCAGAAGGCTTTTCAGTCCACAAATTACCATCATTTACCATGGATTTAGCAGTACCATGGTATTGTGTCAGGGTATTCATATATATTTTTTTTTGTGTTATAAATGTAGATATATATTAAATGTATGAAAAGAGTAATGGAATACAGTTAGATTGTTTTTTGTAATTAAACCATAGAGGTTGTGCATTTATGCTAAATGTATTAAAAATGTATTCGAAATGTATTCAGCTTCCTGACAGCCTGGTGGATGAAGCTGTCTTTCAGTCTGCTGGTCCTGGCCTGGAGACTCCGCAGTCTCCTCCCTGATGGTAGCAGGCTGAAGAAGCTGTGTGATGAGTGGGTGGGATCACCTGCAATGCAGAGGGCTTTGCGAGTGAGACGTGTTCCGTAAATGTGCTGGAGGGAGGGGAGAGAGACACCAATGATCTTCTCAGCTGCTCTCACTATGCGTTGCAGAGTCTTTCGGCAGGACGCGTTGCAGGCGCCATACCACACAGTGATGCAGCTCGACAGGATGCTCTCGATGGTGCCTCTGTAGAAGGTGTACATGATGGGGGGTGGGGGTCTGGCTCTCCTCAGTTTGCGGAGGAAGTAGAGACGCTGCTGTGATTTCTTGGCCAGTGCTGCTGTGTTTTCAGTCCAGGTCCTCTGTGATGTGCACACCCAGGAACTTGGTGCTGCTCACTCTCTCCACAGTCGCACCGTTGATGGTCAGAGGAACGTGCCTGGTGTGCGCTCTCCTGAAGTCAACAACAATCTCTTTTGTCTTCTCCACGTTCAGAGAGAGATGTTGTCACTGCACCACCCGGCCAGGCAGCTCACCTCGCTCCTGTAGTTTGTCTCATCTTTGTTGCTAATGAGACCCACCACAGTCGTGTCATCTGCAAACTTAATAAAGAGGTTGGAGTTGTGTGAAGGTGTGCAGTCATGGGTCAGCAGAGTGAAGAGGAGGGGGCTCAGCACACATCCTTGGGGGGCCCCAATGTTCAGTGTGATGGTGCTGGATGTGTTGCTGCCGACCCGTACTGCCTGAGGTCTTCCAGTCAGAAAGTCCAACAGCCAGTTGGACAGCGAAGTGTTGAGCCCCAGCTGGATCAGTTTGTAAATAAGCTGTTGAGGGATGATTGTGTTGAATGCTGAACTGAAGTCAATAAACAGCATTCTGACGTATGAGTCCTTTTTGTCCAGATGTGTGAGTGATGAGTGGAGGGTAATGGAGATGGCATCATCGGTCGAGCGGTTAAACCGATATGCAAACTGGAAGGAGTCCAGGGAGGGGGGGGGGGGCAGACTTGATGTGGTGCATGACTAGCAGTTCAAAGCACTTCATGAGGATGGGAGTAAGTGCAACAGGACGGTAGTCATTGAAGCAGGATGGAGATGGCTTCTTCGGAACTGGAATGATGGTTGTAGTTTTGAAGCATGTGGGAACAAATGCCTGACTCACTGAGATGTTTAAAATGCCTGTGAAGACATCACTGAGTTCTGCTACACTTCTTTCAGTACACAGTGTCTTTCAGTACACAGCCAGGGATGTTATCAGGGCCCGGAGTTTTGCGTGTGTTGATCCTGCTGAAGGATCTCCTCATGCTGTCTGGGGTCAGCGTCATCACCTGGTCGCCGGGAGGAGGTGGAGTCTTCTGTGCAGTGGCGCTGTTTTGTTGCTCAAAGCGAGCGAAGAAGGTGTTCAGCTCATTTAGCAGAGAGATGCTATTGTCACAGGTCCGTGGTGGGGGCTTGTAGTCCGTAATGGTCTGTATCCCCTGCCACAGGTTCCTAGTGTCTGTTGTCACTGAATTGATGGGCTATCCTCCTGAAGTGCTGTCTCTTAGCCTCTCTGATGCCACGGGACAGGTTGGCCATGGCTGTTCTCAGGCCCACCTCATCTCCAGCTCTAAAGGCAGCGTTCCGTGTCTTCAGAAGTCTGTAGACCTCCCGTCATCCACGGCTTCTGGTTGGCCTGGATAGTGATGGTTTTTGTGACCGTTACATCAATACACTTGTTGATGTAGTCAGTGACAGTCTCCGAGTTCTCATGGAGGTCAGTGGTGTTATTGCATGTGGCAGCCTGCTTAAACATGTCCCAGTCAGTTGTCTTGAAGAACCTCTGATGATCCTTCTGGCCACACTTGAATCTGTTTTTGAACTGGTTTGGCGACTTTGAGTGGTCTGTATGCAGGCATTAGCATGACAGTGATGTGATCTGAGGCTCTGAGGTGGGGGAGGGGGAGGACTTTGTAACTTCCTCTCTGTGTGGTGTAAACAAAGTCCAAAATGTTATTACCTTGTGTTGGAAAGTTAATGTGTTGGTGTATTTTTGGAAAGACACTCTTTAAGTCAGCATGGTTGAAATCCCCAGCTATGATGAGAAAAGCATCGGGGTGTGCTGTGTGCTGCTCACTGATGTGCTGGTACAGTTCATTTAGTGCGTCGTTCCTGTTGCTGATGATGTTGAACGGGGGAATGTACACCGAAATGAGCAGTATAGCAGTATATTCCCTCGGCAGATAGAATGGCCAGCACTTAATCATAAACTCCACCAGGGGTGAGCAGTGTTTGCTGATCACAACAGTATCGCGGCACCACGCGTCATTGATGTAAACACACAAAGCCCGCGACGAGAGCTCTGTCCGCTCGATAGCACGTCAGCTGGTCGAGCTGAATAGCGCCGTCTGGAACGCTGTTGATGAGCCATTTTTCAGTGAACACAAAAACACAACAGTCTCTTAAGGCGGGCGTACACGGTGCGATTTTTGCTGTCGTACGAGTTCGCATGCAATTTTTTTCAATCGTGTGGAAATCGCGTATGCTCGTATGGTCGCGGCTCGTATCATTTGCGATGAATTACGAGCCGAGCAGAGTGGCTTACGAGCACTTCCCGACCTCCCGATCATTTTTAAACATGTCTAAAAAGTTTGTGAGCTATCGGTTTGAATTCGTGACGTGTGCAGTTGAACGAGCCGATTTGTTGATTTATTTGAAGTTGACCAATCACGAACTAGGAAAACCACAGAAGAAGAAACACGAACAGGGCAGCGCCATGGCGAATGTGGACTATTGACCAGGAGGATAAACTCGCTGAAGTCTGACAGGAACAGCGAGCGCTGTATGATGTTTCTAGCAACGTGTACCATGCTTTTTAGTTCTCTCTTTCTCGCGCGCTCTCTCTCTCACACACGCATTATGTAGTTTACAGGGACTCTCCATAGACGTAACGGTATTCTATACTGTATATCCCCATACACTACCTCTATCCATTACGGAAAATGCATGTTTAAAATTTCTATTAAACACCGTATAGTATTTTTTTAAAAGCCATTTGGTTTACGAGGGCACAGGAATTGTCCTCACAAACCATGTTTACATTGTAATACCTATTTCAGATATTTATAAACCTACAAGAACACACACACACATACACACAGGGTGACCAAACGTCCCGGTTTCCTATTGCTGAAAAATAACGTACGTGTAGGAAACAGTCACGGCTTGTATCAATATTGTATATGCAGTTATGGGAGAGGGAGAGCAGTTATATTAGGCGCGTTCCACTTGAAGCAGCGCTGCACAGAATGACATCACATGTATGGCATCAAAGTACCGCGAGAGCGATTCGAATGCATTGGATACGTGTGCTCTCTTAGCGCTCTCGCGGTACTTTAATGTCATACCTTCTGTGCGTGCAGCGCTGCTTCAAGTCGAACGCGTCTATCAACTTTGTGCGCTTGCTTCTGGAATTCGCAGGTTGTAAAATTGTGTCGTATATCATCTTGTCCGTACGATTTTCAGATAAACTCACTCGTGGCGTGTGCGTGGACATACGATCTTCCGACCATCCGAATTCGCACCGTGTACGCCCGCCTTTACAGTCCTCTGAGTTGAGCGTAGTAATCGAATGTAGTCCAGGTTATTGTCCAACGAGCGTACGTTAGCCAGGACGATGGTGGGGATAGATGGCTTGTATGGGTTAGCCGTTAGCCTAGCCTGGATACCTCTGCGCTTAACCCTCTTCTGCTTCCTCTCACACCGCTTGTGGCGCCTCCGCTGTGGGCAAGATGCAGTAGTGGGGGTCGTGATGGTGAAGGCCTCCGTAGCAGACCGAGATCCCGCAGCTGTTCCGAGTTTAACTGTAAAAATGCGGTTCTGGCGTCATCGAGCAGAAACTCGGGACTGTATGCGCGCTTACAGACAGGTAGACGCGATGACGACGTACAAAAACACTGCGACTCACAAGACATAAAACACGAAAACACTGTTCTGTCGGGACAGAGAGAAGCTGCTGCATGTGGATGCACCGCCATCTTGGTATAAAAAATGTTAATGTATGTACAAAAACGTTAACAAAACCCAAACTTTTCCGGCATCAAGTGAGATAATGGCGGCACTAGAACTCTGTGTGGTTTTTACTGTGGTTATCGTGATCTAAATGTATGCTTATTTGGAAGACTAATAGATTGAAGTTTCTGCATTGTTCTCTTTGGAGTAAAATCTGCTTTTAAACTTGAAAAAATAAAAATTTGACACATATTGTGATAATCATTGATATCGACTGATATGAAAAGATTAATAAGATATTTTATTTTTTACCAAATTGCTCTGCCCTAATCCATACTCTTAAAGAATATACAGGGGAATATTCCTTTTTTGAAAAAAGTGTTGAAATATATAAGGAAGTGGCTGTGATATAACCTCCTGCTTTCACCTAAGGGTCTTTTAGAAGACAAATTCCTCAGAATAGTAACCTGAACCTGGTTACCAGTGGCACCTGCAGGTTTACGGCTGTATGCACTGTGGGTGCCGTAAGCGCTAAGACTGTCCTGAGATTTGCCTAGCAAACATTTCAACAGGTATTATGTAAGTCCCGTATTTCTGTTGACTGAACTAGCTATGCCATTAATTATTAATTTACGTTCAAACTGCTCTCTCTCCGTTTCACCGTTAGTAGCAAGATCTTATGAAAATGTGTAGGCCTATCAGTAGCACGATTTTCTGCGTGCCAAATCATGCCATGAGATAAGGTTATCCTTCAATTAATTAGTTTTTTTTGTTGTAGTTTTTCTTTCACAATAAAAAAAAAATTTTGCTTTTGCAAAATAAAAAAAACATAGGGTGAGTTTTCAGCCTTCTAGGTTTCCTTGACCATTTTTTTATTTGGTTTTGTTAATATTTTGGTTAAGTTAAATATATTTGTTTAGGACTGCTCATTTTATTCCTTTTACATATGCAGTTTTATTAAGTTTTTCTCCCTACACAAGCGCTGCAGGTGCATGATGTGACGATGTGTGAATCCTTGTAGTTCTGCTATTTTCACTGCTATTTGCGCATGCACTGACTTTTAATTAAATTTAAATCTAACGTTCTTATTTTGTTATCAGATAATGATCAGTTAATTAGCGTGACGGTTGTAGGTCAGGAAAATTAACCAACATGAACATCCCTAACTTTTGCCGGCAGTGTGTGCCTGTCCTTATACCACTGTTGGGAAGGTAACTTTAAGAAAATGTTTTTCTTTTCTTCTTTTCAATTGTGAATATGTACTTTAGAGCCCTGCACTTCAGCACGTGATGGGATATTTTAATTATTGAGTCAGTTTTACACAAAGATGAAGTTGGCGATCCTGACCTTTAGAGAGAAATTCTATTTACAGATTACAAATTGATTGAGTTTTTGTTACTTCGTTTTAAAATTTATAATTTAAAGCTTTCATTAGATATATTTCTATTGAGTTTCTGGTCATTTTTGTGAAGCAGCCTCGCTCAAGACAGACTTGAATCCCAACAGAAAGTGCATTCTTTTTTCTTTTCTTTATTTTACAAAAGCACAACATTTAGTTGATATTGTGAGTCCACACAATTAAAAGTAGGCACTTTACAGTTCCGAGTGATGTATTCCTCTTATGAGCAAAAATGGCATATTGTGTTTCTGCTGTAAGAAAAAGTGCAAGTGATTGGGAAATGCATTTATCTAGGTTAAACGTTTAAACTAGTATTGTGATATTGAACTATTTTATATCTATATATTTTATTTTAGGCAAGTCGTGATGATTTTAGAAGGATAAATTGATCAAACAGGCTATGATCAACTCTGTGTCTGCTGCTGGTCACTTGGTCATTACTTACAAAAATAAAAAAACACACGTTTAACAAAAAAAAAAAAATGCGCAAAACAGTTTTCTAAATTGACCTAAACAAAAATAAAATAAAATAAAAAATCTAAAAAACCTACTATAATCCCTTTTCAGTATACAAAAATGAACCATTTTAATAGTTGAAACAGTACAGTAGGCTTTTTTGGGAGAAGAGGAGAAAAAATGTACTCCGAGAATTCTGATAAACTGTCAAAAAAGGGCTGGGCTAGGCCCTATATTTCAGCCCTGTGCAGGATTATAATCCACTTCATCAACACTGATTTGTTCTGTTGTTTTCATCTTTTAGCATGCTCTTGATAGATGTATTATCTTTAAAAAAAAAAAAAAAAACGTGTGACACATTACTGTTGGTATAGTCACAGCAGCATGACAGATACTTATCTCCTGTAATCTCCTACAATTAGTATGTAGTTTGAATCAATGATTGAGGGTGCCTCATATGGAAAAATTTTTTTAGCAAGACTGAATAGAAATCACACAGATACAGACTGTTGAGAAGCTTATGATGTCTGTTTTTTCAGTTCATTCATCCTGCTGTGTTTTATTTCTCTCTTTTTTATTATTTAATTGTGCCTGTTGTTTTAACCTCAGAGTTGTCATGTATAGGGAAACTCAATAAAAACCTAGTTTTCAATTGTTGGCTGCATTATTTATTAAGACTTTCTTTATAATTTTTAATTAATCAGCAAATAAAAGGAACAATCCTTCGTCGCATTTGTTCTTGCAGTAAAATGTGACCGAATCAATTTTAACAGGATAAATTGAATTTATTGAAGGCTCATTTACAGTGGTGTGAAAGTGTTGGTTTAGTCCCGAACCCTGGTTTAGTGTTTTTTTTTGCATGTTTGTCACAATTTAATATTTCAGATCATCCAACTAATTTAAATATTAGTCAAAGATAACACAAGTAAACACAACATTCAGTTTTTAAATGAAGGTTTTTGTTATTAAGGGAAAACAAAATCCAAAACTAATGGCCCTGTATGAAGAAGTGTTTGCTCCCCTTTTAAAACTGTGGTTTATCACACCTGAGTTCAGTTTCTCTAGCCACACCCAGGTCTGATTACTGCCACACCTGTTTTCAGTCAATAAATATCTTAAATAGGACCTGCCTGACAAAGTGAAGTAGACCAAATGATCATCAAAAGCTAGACATCATGCAGAGATCCAAAGAAATTTGGAAAAATATTAGAGGCAAAGTAATTGAGATCTGCCAGTCTGGAAAAGGTTATAAAGCCATTTCTAAAGCTTTGGGACTCCAGCATACCACAGTGAGAGCCATCATTCACAAATGGCAAAAACATGGAACATTGGAGAACCTTCCCAGGAGTGGCCGGCTGACCAAAATTACCCCAAAAGCACAGCAACGACTCATCCAAGAGGTCACAAAAGACCCCACAACAACATCCAAAGAACTGCAGGGCTCACTTGTCTCAGTTAAGGTCAGTGTTCATGACCCTACCATAAGAAAGAGACTGGGCAAGAATGGTGTGCATGGCAGAGTTCCAAAACAAAAACCACGCTGAGCAAAAAAAATAAATAAATAAATAAAACACAAAGGCTCATCTCAATTTGCCAGAAAACCTATTGATGACCCTCAAGACTTTTGGGAAAATACTCTGTGGACTGACGTGACAAAAGTTAAACTTTTTGGAAAGTGTGTGTCCCATTACATCTGGCATAAAAGTAGCATCGCATTTTAGAAAAAGAACAGCATAATAACAGTAAAATATGGTGGTGGTAGTGTGATGGTCTGGGGCTGTTCTGTTGCTTCAGGACCTGAAAGACTTGCTGTGATAAATGGAACCATGAATTCTGCTGTTTACCAAAAAATCCTGAAGGAGAATGTCCGGCCATCTGTTTGTGACCTCAAGCTGAAGCGAACTTGGGTTCTGCAGCAGGACAATGATCCAAAACACACCAGCAAGTCCACCTCTGAATGTCTGAAGAAAAACAAAATTAAGACTTTGGAGTGGCGTAGTCAAAGTCCTAACCAGAATCCTATTGAGATTTTGTGGCATGACCTTAAAAAGGCGGTTCACGCTCGAAAATCCTCCAATGTAGCTAAATTACAATTCTGCATAGATGAGTGGACCAAAACTCCTCCACAGCACTGTAACAGACTCGTTTCAAGTTGGCAAACGCTTGTTTGCAGTTGTTGCTGTTAAAGGGTGGTTATTAGGTTTAGGGGGCAAACACAGGACCATGTAGTTTTGGATTTAGTTTTCACTTAATAATAAAAACCTTAATTTAAAAACTGCATGTTGTGTTCACTTGTGTTATCTTTTACTTATATTTAATTTTGTTTGATGTGAAAAATTCAAGTGTGCCAAGCATTCAAAAAAAATAAGAAATCAGGAAGGGGGCCTGCGTTTTTTCACACCACTGTAAATAGGCCATAAACATCATATAAAGCTTGACTGCTGTTATTGAAAGAACTTGCCAATGGTGCAAAATAGACAACCAATGAAGAGCAACACTGTTGTGTGAAGTTTCGACTGAACCTGTTCTGTACTTCCACAGGGAAAATTAGAGGAGAGGAAGCCATTTATGGTACTTTTTGATGAAGTTGCCATGAACTACATCCTTTCTGCTGCACAGTGAGTAAACATCTTGCTCTGAATCTGTTTCCCATGTCTGGAGGGGCTCTGTCTTCTAGGTTTTAGCTCAATCCCAGATCAAACTCACTTGAATTTTTTTTTGTAAGTCTGAAGTCCTTGGCTGCGCCCAAAGGCTGAAAAAAAGCTTACTTTGCATGTGACATTAGCAAGGCAATAAAGCATGTCCAAATCCAATGATTGTGTGACATCCTGTGATGTACCTTAATCTGATTGCTTTTTGAAGGCAGCATAGATGTATCTTTCACTGGCTGTAATGTCCCACTTTCCTGTGCATTCCATTCTGTGACAGTTGAGAATTAATAAAAGAATGAATAAAGTGTGTATTGGGGTATTCAGTTGTGTGTAAATGTTTTTGATTAACTTTTTTTTTTCCAGTTTTGATGTCTTTCTAGTAAGAAATTACTTTTGTGATAGATAAATATTTAACTTGGTTATAATCAAACTACTCTTTATTTTGTTGTAGATTGTTAAACTATAAGAAGCCTATCCTAAATCAGTTTTGGGAGCCTGTGCTGCCTGACAAGTCATTACCTCATAGGGCAGCAAGGCAACAAGTTAGAGCAGCTTTCAGGTGAAGCCTTTATTAGCTTTTTTCAAGTGTGTTTTATTAGGATTGGCACTAAACCGTTTCTATCCAGAGACAGATTTGAGGAACCCTGTTCTAAATGACTGTATACTATTTGTATGACTACACACTGCTCTTTGAACTTTATTTTAATTTAGGTCAGCAGGTGGTGCAGCTCTCTGTAACCAGTGAGTTAACATTTTCTTTTGAAACTGCCAAGCTTAGTTTAAAATAACTGAATTTACTTATGTTAATTATATCTACAACTGTCCATCTTAAAATTCAGATCATCAGGAGGCATTGTGGAAAGAAGATACACTTTTTTGAAGAGGCTGTGTCAGGTTCTCTGTGCCCTGGGTAGCCAAATCTGCTCTTTAGTGGTGAGGTTAAAGCATACGCATCACTGTTTTGAAGCAATGTTTTTTTTTCCTCTCTCTCATGAAAAATACAAAATATTTTATATATCTCTTTAGGGTTCCGATATTGAAGTACAAGTTCCTGTAAACCTGGATAAATACATGGAAGCTCTTTTTGCCTTCACTACTCATCCTAGCCAGGTTGAGTGGCATTATAGTTACACAGTGAAACTCACTGATTTACCAAGATTTTATTTGCTAAATTTGGTTTGCTAAATGAGCATTCCATGTTTATTCATTATTTATATATTATTTGAAACAGTTTCTGAGGTCGTCCACGCAAATGACCTGGGGAAACCTATTCCGACATGAAATTTTATCGAAGGATCCTGTAGTTGGCCAGATGGCGATAAAATATTTACGAGCAGCAAGGATAAATCTGGTTAAAGTAAGTGTTATTTATACCAGACAGAGCAGCCTTGAATAATGCTTCATATCATACTTAATTGCTATGTTTGCCGTTTACAGACTGGATTTCCCTCCAAGAATGATTGTCCAGGTTGTGAATTCTCTAGAGTGGACTTTGATAGTGATGAAGATTTCAACTGCTCCTTTAATTGTGAGATACAATTAGTTAGTAACTAATTTGCTAAATTTAATGTTATTACATCAGTGTGCTTAAAAATATTTTTTAGTTATATATATTTTTTTTATTTGTTGACTGACAAATACAAACATCTTTTTACAAACATCAATTTCTTGTTAATAATTTTGTAAAATATTGTTCAGTTGTAATTTTGGCAATCAAATGCATATATGTAGGGGCCCTATGATTTCTGTGATGTAGAAAACGTAGATGGAATTTCAGAATCCAGACATAAAAACGTACTCGGTTACTAAACGTAACCTCGGTTCTCTCTAGAAGAGCGAAGTACTGCGTCTTAGCTAAGACGCTACGGAAAAAGTCTCTTTTCACGAAATACTGAAGCAAAAAATTATCCTTAATTTTTTATTTTTGTAAAGCGCATTTGCTGCAGTACACAGCCATAGGCGAGACTGCTCGTTCGCTCATTGGCTTGTTCTGCGGCAACTGCACAGCCTATCGAGCGCGGGCTGATGCAACATCAGACCAAAAAGGGCGCTTCGCGCCCTTCTTGCCACTTCCCACCGAAACGGGTGTGGCCCAACCTATAAAAGGAGCTCGAAAAGGCTGACTCACCTGATTTATTTCATCGCCGAAGCGAACCAGAGTGAATCGTGCGCACGGCAGAGAACGCAGTACTCGTTCGCTCTTCTAGAGAGAACCGAGGTTACGTTTAGTAACCGAGTACGTTCTCTTACGAGAGCTCTCTCGTACTGCGTCTTAGCTAAGACGCTACGGGAACCCAATGCAAAACGCCGTGCGCGCAGGGATCACACACCAATAAACCTGAAGCAACGCCCAGGATTTACAGTGCACAGTCACCTGAGGGACTCACAGAGAGTCCAGGACAGAAAAGGGGGAAAGCCCTCCGTCCCATATCTAGCAGCATCCGTAGATGCGGCAATATGACATCACACAGCCAAGGCAAGCCTGACCAATGTGGCAATGCGGGTCTTACGCAATACTGCCCATATAACAGTCGGCAGCGCATAGCGCTCATGAACTCAGAATTCCCCTCAGGGCCCTGATTCGACTATACCGACAGCAGCCTTGCTTGCAAGGCGGGAACCTCCAGGTTATAGAACCTGAGAAATGTAGATGGCGAGGCCCAACCTGCCGCCATACATATATCCTGCAAGGAGATCCCAGTAGACCACGCCCACGACGAGGCGACGCCTCTTGTGGAGTGTGCTCTGACGCCCAGCGGCCACTGATGGCCCCTAGAAGCATAAGCTAATGCTATGGCGTCAACTATCCATCTGTCGTAGCAGTCCATCTGTGCAGGGCTCTAAAGTACATATTCACAATTGAAAAGAAGAAAAGAAAAACATTTTCTTAAAGTTACCTTCCCAACAGTGGTATAGTGACAGGCACACACTGCCGGCAAAAGTCGAGTCTGTCTCGAAACAGCCATTCCCTTGGAACGTCCACCGAACGAGACAAACAGCTGCTCCGTCTGCCGAAAGGCAGCAGAGCGAGACACATAAGCTCTTAAAACCCTGACAGGGCAAAGAAGACTCGAGTCTCTATCCTCTCCTGACACCGGCAGGGCTGACAGGGCAATAACCTGAGCCCGAAACGGCGTGTTGAGGGATTTCGGCACATAACCGTGCCTAGGTTTGAGTATGACCCTTGAGTCATTAGGCCCAAACTCCAAGCACGACTGGCTCACCGAGAGCGCGTGCAAATCACCCACACGCTTCACCGAAGCGAGAGCCAACAAGAATACTGTCTTGAACGACAGATGCTGAAGGCTAACCGATTGGATAGGCTCAAAAGGGGGACCCTTCATGGCCTCCAAAACCGCCGCGAGGTCCCACATAGGGACTGACGAGGATTGGGAGGTCTGGGAGGATTCAGCCTCCTAGCTCCTCTGAGGAACCGGATGACCAAATCATTCCTTCCTATTGACTGACCGAGCGCTGTTTCAGAAAACGCTGCGATGGCCGCCACATAAACTTTGAGCGTGGATGGGGCTTTGCCCTTATCCAACAGCTCCTGTAGGAAGGAGAGAACCTCCGTCACCTCACAACTAAGGGGTGAATATCTTCAAACTGTGCACCAGCTGGAGAACACCGACCACTTCGAGGCATACAGACGTCGTGTCGACGGAGCTCTAGCCTGAGTGATGGTATTCAGCACTCCCACTGCGAGATCAGCGGGTAACCGTTGAGCGCCCACACATGGAGGGACCACAACTCCGGTTGAGGGTGCCAAATCGAGCCCCTGGCCTGCGAGAGGAGGTCCCTCCTCAACGGTACTGGCCACGGGGCGACATCTGCTAACTGCATCAAATCTGGGAACCATGGTTGGTTCCTCAAAAGAAGTGCTACAAGCAGTATTGAACATCTCGTTTCTCTCACCCGTTCTATCACCTGCGGAAGGAGGGAGACGGGAGGGAAATCATAAAGCGGGCAGCACGGCCATTCCCGTGACAGCGCACTTTCGTTCTTGGAAAAGAACGCAGGGCAGTGAACGTTTTCGTGGGACGCGAAGAGGTCCACCTCCGCCCTGCCAAATCTCTCCCACAACAGCCGGACTATTTGCGGGTGTAGAGACCATTCGCCTGTAGGAACATTGCCTCTGGACAGCCTGTCTGGACCCAGATTCTGTAGCCCAGGCACATGCACTGCCCTCAGCGAACGCATGTCGCGCTGAGCCCAAACCAGGAGGCGTTCCACTAGCCTGTACAGGTTTCAGGACCCGAGACCGCCCTGAAGATTTATGTAGGACACCACAGACATGTTGCCCGAACGGACTAAGACGTGGTGATCCTTGATTTGGGGACAAAAGCGCATCAGCGCGTTCTCCACTGCCAGCATTTCCAGACAGTTGATATGATGGAGCTTTTCCCGTTCTGACCATAGGCAAAAGGACGGTCTGCCCTCGAGCAGCGCTCCCCATCCCGAAGTGGAGGCGTCCGTCGACACCATCTTCACATTCGGGGAAGTCCCCAGGCTTACACCTGATCGGTACCAACCGTTCGCTGTCCAAGGTCCCAGAGCTGTGACACAGCTCTGATTGACCTTGAGATGCAGCCGGCCAGACGCCCACGCTCTGCGCGGCACCCGCGTCTTCAGCCAGAACTGCAGGGGGCGCATGCGGAGCAGGCCCAGCTGCAGAGCCGGAGATGCTGAGGCCATGAGGCCCAGTATCTTCTGACAGTGTTTGAGCGACACGGTCGCGCCGCAGCGGAAAGAACTCGTTGCACGCTGAATGCCCATCACGCGCTGTGGTGACAGCTGCGCTGTCATGGAACACGAGTTCAGAACTATACCCAGAAACAGAATCGTCTGACTGGGGTTCAGCGAACTCTTCGCCCAATTGACACTGAGGCCGAGCTTCTCGAGGTGATCGAGTAAAACGGCCCTGTGGTCCACGAGCTCCGCTCGTGATCGGGCCAGAACCAGCCAGTCGTCCAAATAATCCAGCACTCGCATGTCTCTGAGTCTGAGAAGAGCGAGCGCTGCATCCATGCACCTCGTAAACGTACAAGGAGCCACGGAGGACTGTAAACTGGTATGCCTGGCCCTCGAAGGCGAATCTCAAATATCGCCTGTGGTTTGATGCCATCTGTATTTGAAAATACGCGTCCCTCAGATCTATTGACATGAACCAGTCCCCTCTGCGAATCTGCGCGAGGAGTTTCCTGGTCGTAAGCATTTTGAAACTGCGTTTCATCAATGCCTTGTTCAGCTGTCTTAGATCCAGTATGGGCCTGAGACCCCCGTCTCTCTTGGGCACCAGAAAGTATCTGCTGTACAGCCCCCCCTCGCTTTGAGCTTGAGACACAGGCTCTACAGCCCCTTTGCTCAACAGTTTTGATATTTCGGCCCGAAGTATGTGTGCTACTTCTGTTTTGACCGTAGTTTCGACGCGCGCTGAAAAGCGCGGAGGGCGTCGAAAAAACTGTAGCGAGTAGCCTCTCTTTATAATGCCTAGCACCCAATCCGAAACCCCTGGAAGCGCTGACCATGCATCTGCATGAATGGCTAAGGGCTGGATGCGAAGCGCGCTCTGTTGACCGGGCAACGGCGGCACTCGGGTGTGCTGCGCATTTGAGACGGGGAGCGCACTGATCACAGCGGGCAGATCGCTCCTCCTCGACCCCGTCCCGGCGCTTAACCGACTGGGGGAAGGCTGAGCAGGTCCCGTGGGACTCGATATGTCTGCGAGTAACTGTGGGCTGCATATGTGCACATTTACCACTTTCAACTCGCTGTCTGCCTGTGCAGAGCGTACGTGCACGGGCCTAGTTTTTACAGAAGCCACGCGCCGTATGTGACATAGTGTATGTGGGCACTGGGGAGTGGGCACGTTTACTATGCGGCGCGCTCGACCGATCTGTGTCGATCTTATGTGCGCGAGCCCTGTGTGCAGGGCTGTGCTTACATGTGGAGATGGGCACTGAGGAGTGGGCATCGTCACTGCATTTATAGCACCATCGGCCGTGGCCGGACGAGCGTGCACGGGTTTTGTTTTTACAGAAACCACATGACGCGTGTGACATAGTAATTGAGGGCACTGAGGGGTGGGCAAGCTTTCTATGCAGTGCGCGCGATCGACTTGAGTTGCTTTTATGGGCGCGAGCCCTGTGTGAAGGGCTGTGCTTATATGTGGAGATGGGCACTGAGCAGTGGGCATCGTCACTACATTTATAGCACCATCGGCCGTGGCCGGGACACCAGAAATTACACCTTTTTCGGGAAATATCTGGGTAGCCGTGATAACGGTTTTTGTGTGCAGGCAAGCGGGCAACCGTACAGGCTTGCGCATTGCAAAAAACGCTGAAACAGTCACAATCTCTGGAACTGAAACAGCGGCGCGCTTAGGTGAGAGCCCGGCCACAGCGGAACTCGTACACCGGCGCTTCGATGAAGCAGCCATCATGTGTAGTGCCGACGCAGCGTCATGCAGCATGCATAGATGGCTTTCCTAGGATGGCTTCGGGGCTCCCGGCCTCACCGTAATCCTCTGCCGCGGTCCCCGTGGCGCGGGGCGACGGCCGGTAGAGCGAAAACGGGGGTCTCGAGCTGCGTTGCTGAAGCTGTTGTGATAACGGCTTTTGTGTGCAGGCAAGCGGGCAACTGTGCAGGCTTGCGCGTTGCAGAAAACGCTGTGACAGTCACAATTCCTGGAACTGAAACAGCGGCGCGCTTGGGTGAGAGCTCGGCCACAGCGGAACTCGTACACCTGCGCTTCGATGAAGCAGCCATCGTTAGTAGTGCCGACGCAGCGTCACACAGCAGGCTTTAGATGGCAACACCGCTTTTGCCGCCGTCCAGCAGAGGGCGGACAAAGGTGCGTCGCTATCACCTGTTCCACCGGCGGAAGTGACTGGTAGTTCCTGTTTTTAGCATCATCAGTGTGGAGAATGCTAGTGAGACAGACGAACGAGTTCGCGCTGAATATGGAGCGTTCCAAGCCTTCGCCACCTCTTCGTGAAGCTCAGGAAGAAATGAGGCGGGCTTTGAGAAGTACGCTCATCCGAAAGGGAAATACCATCCAGCCGGGAACGAGAGGGGGGGCGCTGGTGCAAATATATTTTACGGCGCCTCAGCGCAGCGGAGACTGCAGGCTCAGAGAAAAAGGCCAGGCGAGTCCTCAGAGTCACCATGGCAACAGCTCGCAGTGGGGGCATCCGCCGTCAGCGAGCGCGACCGCTGCATGATCTTCACCCAGGCAGGAGACACAGATGACGTACCGGTCTCCCTCGCTGAGTGGGGCTCTGACGAGCCGCAGGAAGGCATCTTAAAAAAGACGTGAGCTCTTTTACGAGTGTGTGTCGCAGGGCGAACACACACACACACATAAAGAACAGCTGGATATAACAGAATTGAAAGGATATAGGCGCCGGATAGCGCAGCAGGAACGGCAGTGGAAGGCGGCGATGCCAGCAGCTTCAGAATGGCTCGTCCTGCTGATGTGCTTTCTCAGACGGCGCTTGCTTCCTCCGTGATCCAGCGATGCGTGAGCTTCGCTGAAGAGATGAAAAATCAGGTGAGTCAGCCTTTTCGAGCTCCTTTTATAGGTTGGGCCACACCCGTTTCGGCGGGAAGTGGCAAGAAGAGCGCGAAGCGCCCTTATTGGTCTGATGTTGCATCAGCCCGCGCTCGATAGGCTGTGCAGTTGCCGCAGAACAAGCCAATGAGCGAACGAGCCGTCTCGCCTATGGCTGTGTACTGCTGCAAATGCGCTTTACAAAAATACAAAATTAAGGATAATTTTTTGCTTCAGTATTTCGTGAAAAGAGACTTTTCCCGTAGCGTCTTAGCTAAGACGCAGTACGAGAGAGCTCTCGTAAGAGAACTAAATTTACTGTATAACGTGCAATGTCATGGAATTTGTCAAAATGAATTAATCAAAAGTAGGGTATTACACTTGAATCAAATCGTGATATGGAATATATCTGTGAATATTAACCCACAAAATTACTATTTAAATATGAACCCTGCATGTTCTGCGTTTCTCTGTGAATGAATGAAGACAGGCGTTTTTGTTTACAACACACATACTGAAGTGTGCGCGTGGTTTCAGTGTTGTTTTACTAAATGAGGACATAAATATATGAACATCTCCAGAACTCCTCTGAGAGTCACTTCACGTCCATTTTACCATTCATTTGAGAAAAACTAGCATCCTATTATATACACACAGAAAAGTAAAGGTATTCATGGCAACCCGTCAAAATAAAAATCTGGTTTAACTTGAAGTTAGACATTGTGCCAGAAATGTTTTGCAGTAGAATGTACATATTACTACTACTAAAATTAAAACTTACTTTTTATGGAATAATCACACAAAATTCTTTGCATGTTGGAATAATAAAAAAAAAGTTTTTTATTTTCAGTAATTAAAAGATGAATGAAATTAATGTTTTATGCTTTAATTTGATAACCAGAAAAATTTAAATACACAACACAGAATTTCTGAGGAGGAAAAATTTTCAAAAGGCTATTTTAAGAATGAATTTTAATAAATTAATTTGTTTTTATGCATTCAAATAATTAGACATGCGTAACAATAAAACATGGTGGGAAAGTATAAACATAATTTTTGTTAAACGTTTAATAAATTGATGTGACATTTCATGATTTTAATTAATATCGACATGCTTTTTGATTCATAATATTTAATTTAGCCATTAAAAATTAGTAAAGAAAAATTAAAACTGAAAAGAACGTAATAAAAAAAAATAAAGCTTCTACACATCATATAATCAACCAAGCTGATTTTATAAGTAACATGAAGTTACTTATTAAAATCCTTTAATTTCAATGGTTATTCAAACAATGAACTGATTATAGAAATGAGCAAATAACTAATTATTTGAAATAAATAAAACTGCATTTACAATGGTTTGGTTAAACCCTGAACAATTTTTTTTTTCCCCTTTCCTTTTCATAAACAGCTTTCAAAGCTCTGCAGGGGGAAGCAGTTCGTCTGGCATGTAAAATTGTCCCATTTGAGGCCTTCCAAATTGCAAGGGAATGGGTGCAGTATCAGATTTGCACACCTATAGGTACTGGAAATACAACATGTGAGTACTGTTAGTAGACTTTCACATGCTAGGTAATCTTTCATCTGCCAAAAGTTTGGTAAGTTGGCAGTTTTTCTCATTCTATATTGATCTCATTCTATGCTGTACTATCTCATTTATTTTCATCTTTCTCATTCTATGGTATTGTGAAGAATACGCTTCAGTGTATTGAAAACATTTTTTCATTGCAAAGATTACCCCAAAAAATGCCAGATATCAAACTTTGACCAAAAACCAGTTGGGTTATTTTACCCCCAAAAATGCTAGAATTTGTAAAAATCATAACTTCATTGGAATTTAATGAAGTTTGGTGACTTTTGCAGCACTTGCTATGTGACAATAAAAAACAAATTGTGGACTTTATTTGAAAAAGCTAAACAGTCTTTACATGTTTATGGTCAAAAATGAACAGCATAGGAAATTAATTGGAAATACAAAAAATATTTGCTATATTTTTATTGAATTTAGGTGTTTAAATTATCTTCTAGAGATGTAATTATCAAAATCTCACGATAAGATAATACGAATAATATCCAATATGAAGTCCACAGTATGATATAATTGCAATTTTTATTATTTTAAACAATTTATTTACATTTTTAAGTTAAATGATTCTATCTAATTCACTTTGAGAGTTAAAAATGAAGAGCTCCATCCTCCATCCTTATCTCAGAAAACATAAGTCAGAAAAAAAGTCAGTGAATTGGCTTGTACCAGAACTTTATAGGGGACTCGGTCCTCTTTTTATTTATGGAATACTTTTTCAATCTAAATTACATACCTCGATAAAACAATCTTTTTATACAAAATTAACGATTCAGCGCATCAGATATAAATACAGAGCCATTTCACCTCTGGCGTTTAGCAGCATACGAGATTTTGCGATGTTACTCCTTGATATGAAAAGCAATCTCGTGATATTAGTATAAGTTGTGTTTGTGGTAAAACTTTTGTTCTGTCTTTTATATTGCATGTGGTGTTAGTTTGCGTTTCATTTTGGAACGCATATAAAGTCTGACGCATTTTGTGTTGGACTGTTATCTAGGGATGCACCGAAATGAAAATTCTTTGGCCGAAGCCAAACAAAATGAAACACTGGGCTGAAGGCTGAATACTAAACACCGTATTCTAAATTTTTCTAATTTCACCCCATGTAGGCTTATTTTGCCTTTTTTACCACCATTGCATCAATTAAATTGACAAAATGTGCTTTTTACCGTTTTTTCTTGCTTTTTCAAACAAAAAAAAATCTATTACAAAACAAAAATGTTAAAATATTTACTTAACACAAAAAAAAAATTTGTACATTTTAGCAGACATTATACCAACAAGGCACAATTTAGCTTAAAATTTATAGTAAATATTGATAACACTGTTTTGGCCATTTTTGAGACTTCAGGCATCAAAAAGTTTATTTCACTAATTTTATTCATATATATTTTTATTATATATTGATATATTTTAAATGTTTATTTCATTTAATTTTGATGTTTATAACTGACAACTAAGGAAAATCCCAAATTCAGTATCTCAGAAAATTATAACATTGTGAAAAGGTTCAATATTGAAGACACCTGGTGCCACACTCTAATCAGCTAATTAACTCAAAACACCTGCAAAGCCTTTAAATGGTCTCTCAGTCTACGTATTTCTGAGTTGTCCAAAAGACGACCATTGACACCTTGCACAAGGAGGGCAAGACACAAAAGGTCATTGCGAAAGAGGCTGGCTGTTCACAGAGCTCTGTGTCCAAGCACATTAATAGAAAGGTGAAGGGAAGGAAAAGATGTGGTAGAAAAAAAGTGTACTAGCAATAGGGATAACCGCACTCTGGAGAGGATTGTGATACAAAACCCATTCACTGCAGCTGGAGTCAGTGCTTCAAGAACCACTACGCACAGACGTATGCAAGACATGGGTTTCAGCTGTCGGATTCCTTGAGTCAAGCCACTCTTGAACAACTGACAGCATCAGAAGCGTCTCGCTTCAAAAAGGTCTGGACTGCTGCTGAGTTGTCCAAAGTTATGTTCTCTGATAAAAGTAAATTTTGCATTTCCTTTGGATATCAGGGTCCCATTGTCTGGAGGAATAGAGGAGAGGCACACAATCCACGTTGCTTGAGGTCCAGTGTAAAGTTTCCACAGTCAGTGATGGTTTGTGGTGCCATGCCATCTGCTGGTGTTGGTCCACTGTGTTTTCTGAGGTCCAAGGTCAACACATACCAGGAAGTTTTAGAGCACTTCATGCTTCCTGCTGCTGACCAACTTTATGGAGATGCAGATTTCATTTTCCAAGTATGTCTTGACTCCCAACATGACATGGGGAATAATGTATATCTTTCGAGTGTTATGGGTAATGTTAAGACTGTCCTTTATCTGTGTACCAAATTTCATAAATGGATGGATGACCAAGATGTTGGCGCGTCCACACGCAGCGGCTTCTCTCTGTCCCGACAGAACGGTGTTTTTGTGTTTTTTGTCTTGTGAGTCGCAGTGTTTTTGTACGTCGTCATCGCGTCTACCTGTATGTAAGCGCGCATACAGTTGCGAGTTTCTGCCTAATGTCGGCAGAACCGCATTTTTACAGTTAAACTCCGAGCACCCGGAACAGCTGCGGGATCTCGGTCTGCTACGGAGGCCTACACCATCACCAACCCCCACTACTGCATCTCGCCCACAGCGGAGGCGCCACAAGCGGTGTAAGAGGAAGCAGAAGAGGGGTAAGCCTGGAGGTACCTGGGCTAGGCTAACGGCTAACCCACACAAGCCATATATCGCCACCATCGTACTGGCTAACATACGCTCGTTGGAAAATAAACTGGACTACATTCGATTACTATGTTCAACTCAGAGGACTGTAAGAGACTGTTGTGTTTTTGTGTTCACGGAAACATGGCTTAGCAACAGCGTTCCAGACGGCGCTATTCAGCTCGACCAGCTGATGGCTATCGAGGGGACAGAGCTCTCGACGGGCTTTGTGTTTACATCAATGACTTACAGTCCGATGCTGTTGTGATCTGCAAACACTGCTCACCCCTGGTGGAGTTTATGATTATTAAGTGCCGGCTGTTCTATCTGCCGAGGGAATATACTGCTATACTGCTCATTTCGGTTTACATTCCCCCGATCAACAGCAACAGGAAACAACGCACTTAATGAACTATACCAGCACATCAGTGAGCAGCAGACAGCACACCCCAATGCTTTTCTCATCGTAGCTGGGGGTTTCAACCATGCTGACTTAAAGAGTGTGTTTCCAAAAATACACCAACACATTAACTTTCCAACACAAGGTAATAACAATTTGGACTTTGTTTACACCACACAGAGAGGAGATTACAAAGCCCTCCCCCTCCCCCACCTCGGAGCCTCAGATCACATCACTGTCATGCTAATGCCTGCATACAGACTGCTCATTAAAGTTGCCAAACCAGTTCACAAACAGATTAAAGTGTGGCTAGAAGTATCATCAGAGTTTCTTAAAGACTTGCTTCAACACAACTGACTGGGACATGTTTAAGCAGGCTGCCACATGCAATAACACCACTGACCTCCATGAGTACTCAGAGACTGTCACTGCCATCATAAACAAGTGTATTGATGTAACAGTCACAAAAACCATCACTGTCCGGGCCAATCAGAAGCCATGGATAACAGGGGAGGTGTACAGACTCCTGAAGATGCTGAACGCTGCCTTCAGAGCTGGAGATGAGGTGGGCCTGAGAACAGCCAGGGCCAACCTGTCCCGCGGCATCAGAGAGGCTAAGAGACAGCACTCCAGGAGGATAGCCCATCAATTCAGCAACAACAGAGACACTAGGAACCTGTGGCAGGGGATACAGACCATTACGGACTACAAGCCCCCACCACGGACGTGTGACAGCAACATCTCTCTGCTGAACGAGCTGAACACCTTCTTCGCTCGCTTTGAGCAACAAAACAGCACCACTGCACAGAAGACTCCACCTCCTCCTGGCGACCAGGTGATGACGCTGACCCCAGACAGTGTGAGGAGATCCTTCAGCAGGATCAATGCATGCAAAGCTCCGGGTCCTGACAACATCCCTGGGCATGTACTGAGAGACTGTGCAGCAGAACTCACTGATGTCTTCACAGACATTTTCAACATCTCACTGAGTCAGGCTGTTGTTCCCACATGTTTCAAAACTACCACCATCATTCCAGTTCCGAAGAAGCCATCTCCATCCTGCTTCAATGACTACCGTCCTGTTGCACTTACTCCCATCCTCATGAAGTGCTTTGAACGGCTAGTCATGCACCAAATCAAGTCTGCCCCCCCCCCCTCCCTGGACCCCTTCCAGTTTGCATATCGGTCCAACCGGTCAACCTATGATGCCATCCCCACTGCCGTCCAATCAGCACTCACACATCTGGACAAAAAGCACTCATATGTCAGAATGCTGTTCATAGATTTCAGTTCTGCATTCAACACAATCATCCCTCAACAGCTCATTTACAAACTGGTCCAGCTGGGGCTCAACACTTCGCTGTGCATCTGGCTGTTGGACTTTCTGACTGGAAGACCTCAGGCAGTACGGGTCGGCAGCAACACATCCTGCACCAACACATCACCCCCCCCCCCACTAATATACGATGACATGCACCAGTCACTTTGTGTGACCAGTCACTTCTACTGTTAATGTTATCTGTATGCACCGGGGGTCTGAGAGTAACGCAATTTCGATTCTCTGTATGTATGTACTGTACATGTGGAAGAATTGACAATAAAGCAGACTTGACTTGATAACCGTTCGGCTAGTGGTTGTATGGGCTGCCATACACTCAAGAGCAGAACAAGAACAAGAAAAGTTTTAAGTAGAAATAAATGGTCCATAATTACAATTAAAAACAGTACAATTAATAATTACAATATAATAGTTAAAATACAAGCTATATTGCATAATATAGTTTCCTTGTAACAGTAAACTATGCTGACCTTTACCTCTTCAGAAGCCATAAGATTTACCATTAAAATGCAGAATGTTATCCAACACTTGTCCTACACAATTTCACTGTGTGGTTGCATTTATAATTTGGAAATTAAGGTTTGACTCCTTGGGGAAAAAGATTTAAGCTTGACTCCCATGCTGAACTGAACACATTGCTATTCACAAGATAATGAACAATGTTTGTTTGTAAATAATATGTCTATTCATTCATGCTGCAGTAATTCAGGCAAAAGGGAGCCTCAACTAAGTATTGAGTGCTTTACATGCTCATACTTTTCATTTTCATACTTTTTAGTTGGCCAATATTTCTAAAAATCCTTTCTTTGTATTGGTCTTAAGTTATATTCTAATTTTCTGATATACTGAATTAGCGATTTTCCTTAGTTGTCAGATATAATCATCAAAATTAAATGAATTAAACGTTTGAAATATATCAGTCTGGGTGAAATGAAAGAATATAATAAACAAGTTTCACTTTTTGAATGGAATTAGTGAAATCAAATTTTCTTATGATATTCTAATTATGTGACCAGCACCTGTATGTGTATATGTAAAATGGAATAGTTTTTTAAATAACTGAAAGTACACCCTTAACATCAGTCTATAAGCATTATAATATTATAAATAAGTATTATTAATGATAGAACTTTAGTAATTAGAATTAAAACTTGATAATCATGTTTAAATGCATATTAGTCATTTAAAATGAACAATTTAACTGGACTGGTGGTCGTGCTTTTTTGGTCATTCAGTTTTTCTTTAAAAACAAATGGGACAAAATAACAAAAATACTAATAAGATAATGATATGAATTTGACTAATAAGAACATTATAAAATGCACTAAGGATTAATGAGCTACTGGATTTATGAATATTAATCAGGTTGTGTGCGTTTGCTCAAACTGATTGGGTGAAATCAATACAGGGATGATAATAGGTGAACACAAGCCAATGAGTGTATTGTCACACACCTAGTGATGATATGAAGCTCTTAATTTCCCAAGTGTATGATATAGCTTTCATTCTTCAGGTCATTCATATTCATGAAAAAAAAAATCAGTTTGAATAAGGAAAGCGTTAGCCATAATATCCTTTCAATGTTAAATTAGCCACAGTCATTGAATGCTTTTGTGCTGCACTTTATTTGTGACATTTAGTTTTATTTGTTTATTAGAATTTGAAAGATAACAAAATAGTTTGATATGTAAAGATCTCAGATTTTAGTCCTTGAAAATAAAAAAAGTGGTGTTTAAAGTCCTGAAATGTCATTTTGCAGTTTCTATATGAACCCTGACACACACATGCATGTATACATTTCAGAAAAATTTTGTTCATATATTAAATATATTAATATATAATAGAAATTATATGAAAATATAGACATGTAAATGCATTTAAATATTTTCAAAATATATATACCGTTTGTGTATTTATATATACATAATAAATGTACACCGTACACACATACATATTATGTAAGCAAAACTTTTATTTTAGATGCAGTAAATCACGATTAATAGTTTGACAGCACTAGTTTAAATATATTTTTAAAAAGTACACTTTTTGCCCGGAAGACTTATCATTTCATATCGTCATGTGACCATGATAATATTGAGACTATTTGCTATCGCAACATGCAAGCACTACAGAAGCAAGAAAGGTAGCAAGCATCAGACCAACTGCCAAAATTAGTTACTTAAAGGCATTTTAATGTGATTGTAGTCAAAATGGCCAAAAAATCATAAATATACTGGTATAATATAATTTACTGATTTAGTGCTGTTAACAAATTGATGTAATGTCTTCAGTGTGAGGTGGCGATGACATGCTCTAAGTTTGGCATCTATGTCAAAGCTTTGTAGACCCTCAGATGCAGTTTGTCATCACTGCATCAAATTAATGAAATCGCTGATATGAAATCATAACTTTTTGTTTCGTAAGTTGTGTAACAATACACCAGTGTGTTTTAAAGTATGTCTGACTCCCAACATGACATGGGGAATAATGGATATCGTTTCGAGTGTTATGGTTAATGTTAAGACTGTCCTTTATCTGTGTACCAAATTTCATAACTTTTCTGCTAGTGGTTGTATGGGCTGCCATACACTCGAGCAGAACAAGAACATGAGAAGTTTTAAGTAGAAATAAATGGTCCATAATTACAATTAAAAACAGTACAATTAATAATTACAATATAATAATAGTTAAAATACAAGTTATATTGCATAATATAGTTTCCTTGTACCAGTAAACTATGCAGACCTTTACCTCTTCAGAAGCCATAAGATTTACCATTAAAATGCAGAATGTTATCCAACACTTGTCCTACACAATTTCACTATGTGGTTGCATTTATAATTTGGGAATTAAGGTTTGACTGCTTGTGGAAAAAGATTTAAGTTTGACTCCCATGCTGAACTGAACACATTGTCATTCACAAGATAATGAACAAAATGTTTGTTTGTAAATGATGTCTATTCATTTTTATTCATGGACTTAATAATTGATATTTTCACAAATAAAACACCATTGCAATAAAAACTAAGCTTCACCAATGCTGACTACCACAGACAACAATCGACAGATGGTAGTCAACATAATGCTGTAAATTGTGTTTCTGGGACATGTTTTACCCTGGAATGTTCTTTTTAAAACTGCTTAATTAGTATTGTTATCTACTGAAGCTAAAACAGAGAAGGGTTTCTGTCTCTGTCTCTGTCAGCGGTTCAGTGGGATGCCATGACTTTCTTCACAGAAAGTGTGTTTGGACAGCTCTTCAAAATTCTTGAAAAGGAGGTAAGACAACCAGGTTCTCTCATGTTACAGTGGTGAGGGATTTAAAGAGGTATCTTGTCACTGAGATGTGTCTTTTTTTTCCTCCTCCCATTGCTGTAGAAAATTCCCATAGATGAGGGTATGGAGCTGCTGCAGATGGTTGTACACTATGAGACAAGAGATCCTGTCATTCTGTCCTGTGTTCTTACCATCATATCCACTCTCTTTCCCTTCGTTATACACCAACCACACTTTCTGCCTCAAGTACTCTTTAAGGTGAGGTATATAATCATAGTCATATGAAGATGTGAATAAATGTCTAGTCACATTTACTGTTGCTCAGTGAAATTTTACAGGCAAAATTTTGTCACTCCAATTGGAATCCACTCAATTGGGACTTTCGTGTGTGAGAACAATTTATTATTTTTTATTTATTTTTATTATTTTTATATTTTTTTTATTATTTTCAATCCCTGCTGACCAATTGAAAGCAGCTTGATTGGAAAGTGAAGTTCTTAATACATCACTAAACTATTGACAATGGGTTTTGCTAATGTGTCTACTAGGGGTGTAACGGTACGCAAAAATCACGGTTCGGTACGTACCTCGGTTTTAAAGGCCCGGTTCGGTTCATTTTCGGTACAGTAAGGGAAAGAAATGCAAACATTAAACTGCAGGTTGTTTATTACTATAAACTTTTTTTTTTACAATTTGTTTACACTTTTTTAAAATACTTTTTAATAAAATATATATAAAATAAAAATGGTTTGAGTCCTACCTATCAGATAGGTCCTTCAAAGTATCTTGGAGAGGTGAGGTGTCCAAGTCACAACATCTAACTATTGGGGTGCCTCAGGGCTCAGTTCTTGGACCACTTCTCTGTCTACATGGCATCATTAGGTTCTGTCATTCAGAAACATGGCTTTTCATACCACTGCTATGCTGATGACAATCAACTCTACCTCTCATTCCATCCTGATGATCCAACGGTTGCTATTCGCATCTCAGCTTGTCTAACAGACATTTCTTCCTGGATGATGGACCATCACCTTCAACTCAACCTTGCCAAGACAGAACTACTTGTGATTCCAGCAAACCCATCGTTTCATCACAATTTCACCATCAAGTTCACATCAACCATAACTCCTTCAAAAACAGCTAGAAGCCTTGGAGTTATGATTGATGATCAGCTGACTTTCTCAGACCACATTGCTAAAACTGTCCGATCCTGCAGATTTGCTTTATTCAACATCAATAAGATCAAGCCCTTTCTTTCGAAACATGCAGCACAACTCCTTGTTCAAGCTCTTGTTCTGTCCAGGCTGGACTATTGCAATGCCCTCTTGGCAGGTCTTCCAGCCAATTCTATCAAACTTTTACAATTAATTCAGAACGCGGCAGCAAGATTAATTTTTAATGAGCCAAAAAGAATACACGTCACACCTCTGTTTATCAATTTGCACTGGCTTCCAATAGCTGCTCGCATAAAATTCAAGGCATTAATGTTTGCCTACAAAACTACCACTGGCTCTGCACCCATTTACCTAAATTTGTTACTTCAGACTTATGTGCCCTCTAGAAGCTTGCGTTCTGCAAGTGAACGTCGCTTGATTGTGCCATCCCAAAGAAGCACAGTCACTTTTACGGACTTTTTAATTAAATGTTCCCTCCTGGTGGAATGACCTCCCCAACTCAATCAGAGCAGCTGAGTCCTTAGCCATCTTCAAAAATCGGCTGAAAACACATTTCTTCCATCTTTATTTGACCCTCTAACTTTAACACTCTCTTTTCTAATTCTATTCTTTAAAAAAAATCTACCTACCTTTTTAATCTTTTTGTATTCTATTTTCTTTTCATTTATTATGCAATTGTATGTGTGTGCAGTGCAGCATTACCAATCCCAGCTTGTAGGCCTGCTCATATTTAATACATATAACTTTTCCAAAGTGTAAAATGCAGCATCAACAGTTTCAGTTTTTAGACCTGCTCAGATTTCGTTATTGCGTTGGACCGATCGGAATTAAGAGCAAAGGTCTGTTTAAATGCCAACGGGAGCTGCGTTTGAATTACAATAGTTTTTTTTCCTAGTTGTAGTGATGTTCACACTTGCGTGATGCCTTTTGAAAACATTAGGCCGGTGACGCACTGGCATATTGCACCTGTCAAACATAGACTATTTTGCCGTATCAGTAGGCTTTATATTTATGCTCAACATGAAGTATAGATATTGTTGTCGTGAAGACAAGATCCTGGTCTGTTGGTGGCCTCCCTCTATGTCACCTACAAAAGGA
This sequence comes from Carassius carassius, assembly GCF_963082965.1. Classification (NCBI taxonomy): domain Eukaryota; kingdom Metazoa; phylum Chordata; class Actinopteri; order Cypriniformes; family Cyprinidae; genus Carassius; species Carassius carassius. The sequence continues at coordinate 28,236,286 of NC_081768.1, read as the reverse complement.
GTAGCAGCGCACCAGTGCCGCGTCAGGTACGATTCTGGTGTGTAAAGACACAGAAAACGCGAAGCAGCCGTCACGCAACTGACACGCAGCAGAAACGCCACGCTCACGCCACGCAGCCAGTGTGTCACCGGCCTTAGAATCAGCTGCAGGGCGGGATTTGCCCTGAACGCGGAGACTTCCGCCACTTAATATGTTCGTTTGAAAACACGAAAATGTACCTATGTTCCGCATACAAGATATTGCATTCGGTCATTCGGTACACACATGCACCATGTACCGAAACGGTCCGGTACGAATACACGTACCATTACACCCCTAGTGTCTACACCTAAGTGCATCTAAAACAATATCTAACCACTGATTTAGGGTGTCAAATAAATTTTAGACTGATCATTTTTTAACTGTTGCAGCTATAAATTGCTTCTCTAATCTTCTAGATCTTCTAGTATTAGTATTATGCTCTTACGTGTTCAAATCTGGATTCTCTCCCCTCTCCCCATAATTTTCTGTTCTTGCTCTGCTATTGTATTTATAAAAAGAACCCTGAAACTTGTTTGATGAATTGCATTTTTTTTACTTATTAGCAGCCTGTATGTTATTACTTAGTGCATAATAGATGTGCTAAAATCCTATCATCATCAAATATCTTTTTTCACTTACATTTAGATATTTCCTTCCATCACATTTGAATTGGTTGAAGAATGCAAGGTAAGGTGCCCATACTTATAAAATTCATGTGATTCTCTAATCAAACAGTCTTGTTGATGTTCTGTGCATGTGTTCAGGCACATCGATCACGAGCTGTTAAGAATCTCAGAAGACATGCCTGTTCTTCCATCATTAGAATATGTCGAGATTATTCAGATTTTATGCTGGTATGTTGAAGCAAACATACATCTATAATACAGTTCTTTACAATGCATAGCATGATGTTTCATTTTAATTATGTTCCTAAAGAAACCGGTTATATTATCATTCTCTTCTAGGATGCTAATGATAACAGATTATTTTTCTTGCATTGTAGCCGTGTTTTGACATGATGTATGAGCATGTGAAAAGGTTGTTCTCCAATGAGCTGCTGCTGACACAAATGGAGAAGTGTGCTCTTATGGAAGCCCTGATATTAATCAGCAATCAGTTTAAAGACTATAACAAGCAAAAAGCCTTTCTGAAAGAACTCATGGCACCTGTTACTGCACAGTGGCTGTCAGAGGAGATGAAGAGGTATGAATGGATATTGTTGCCCAGACAGGTGTTTACTGAATTGTTTTTTAACAGATATTTAACATGATAATGATATGAAGTCACTGATGTTTAGTTTATGTGCATGCATCTGAGGCTGTGTGATGCATTAAACTTCTTTTTATTGTATGTTGTGTAGTGTGTTATTGGACCCTGCTAACTTCTTGGCATATGTTGGTGCTGATCAGGTGATCAGTGATGCTGACACAGAGGATCAGATGGGTATCAACAGGTCAAGGGTAGCGGTCACCACTTCTCAAATGAATGCATGCAGTCTGTGTTTGCATACCTGTTGGATTTTGTCATAAATTTAATCAGTTTTGCTTTTGACTTTAATGGCAGGTTAGTTTTTGTGTGAACACCATACTTGGGGTTGTAAAGCGTGCTCGTTGGCCTGCTAATCCTGTGGAGGCAAAAGCAGGAGGCTTTGTGGTCAGCACAACCTCTGATGGGGCTCCTATCTACAGAAACCCTTGTGCGGAGCACCTGCAGGCCTTGCTGCCTAACCTTTTTGCTCTCATCAGGTAAATTAGGTCATATCCTAAAAAAAGACATTTGATATGGAATAGTATATGTAGAGAAAAATCACGGATCGTGTACAGGTATATGCTGTGCTGTTCTATGTACTTTTTTCCCCACTATTGTGACAATGTTTGGAATAGTTTGATGTTTTTCATCCTTTCAGGACCCAAAATAGCTTGTTCTTGCCAGAGAATATCAACCGGCTTAGCAAGACTTTTACAAGGGCCTATGATATTATGGATATGGAGAAGAATTTTGCTTTAGGTTGGTTTCTCATTTGTCCTTTCTTTTTATGAACACCATCGAGTGTCATGTATTTTTATAGTGCTTTAAACAATATAGATTGTCGAAGCAGCTTCACAGAATTAAATGGGAAAATAAGGGTGATATTGCAGATTTCATCAATTATGAAACCGATTCAATTTCACCTTTTAAGCAGCTCTATGGAAGGCAGGAGTGTCATTATCTAGCTCAATTCAGTTCATAATTTGTTTTCATCTGATAGTGTCAGTGCAGTTAAATCAACATTGCCTTTAAAACACCAGACTCTTGGTATCTTAAAGAAATAACTCTTGATGTTTCCTACAGGAATTCCTCAACCACTTCTAGATGCCTGTGACTCTTCAGCATACAGAAACATTGCTGAACGCATGCAAGGCTTCTTCTCCTCACTCTATGATAACTGGTTGGAGCAATCAAGTTTAATAATTGATTTTTATTTAGTTTTTTTGTTTAATAGAAAAATTCCTGATACTAATTACCCTTTTCTTTTATGTATTTTTTTTTAAAGTTTCCACGTGCTAGGGAATGCAGGTCCCTGCATGCAGCAAGACTTTTATGCAATAGAAGGCTTGGCAGAGCAGATTGTTGGTTCTGCATTTACCCATCTAGACAGTGTTCCAGACCACAGGCTCCGCCCCTTAGTTCATATCCTTTATATAATGTTTTTTTTTCTTTTAACTATTAACTAAACATACTTATAAATCGATAACATTTGTTATAATATGGGTTCCTGAACCTAATATCTTTATTATTACTTCAAAATGATCTAATGATTAGTGGTGGCATGAACATAATTGGATGGCACAGGATTAGTTTGAAAATATTTACAGTGATACTTCCTATCAAATGTGGAGAATACTTATTGCAGCTACCACACATAACTTAATTTCAGTATATTTTGTGTGATTCTCACGTGACTCTCCTTTAAATTCATCCTAATGGCTTATAAGCCTTCATCCAAAAAAGAAAATTTTCATTATTTACTCACCCTTACATTTTTCCAAACCTAATTTTTCCAAACCTAATGCAGATATACAAATACTATGGAAGCCTAGGGCTACCAGCCACTGTACAAATGGTATTTTGTGGCACTATTCTGATGTAGGTCTATACCCAGGTGTATAAACACAAGAATTGTTTTATGTATGTTTGCGTGTATATTAATGCATATATACTGTTGAGCCAAAACATCATGACCACCTGTCTAGTAAGGTGTTATGTGGAATATACACCCAATTTGTTGTTTGTCCTCCTCTGGACCACTGCTGGTAGGTTCTCACAGAAGTACCCTATAAGTCTCGGACATTAGGGATGGGCGATACAACTTGCATTGTTTTCAATACAATATGATACTTTTAAAGTCCAGTATCGTCAATATCAATGTCGATACCAATACCATACTTATAAACTGAACTTTTACAATAACTGAACTTTTTTTTAGCAATATACAATAAAATAGTATATAAGTGCATCATTCATTTATCCACATTGTTGTAGGAGCTATTTCATTTAGTTTACTCTTAAAAGTAACTATAAAACATTTACTTAAATGAAGTTGTTATTCAGGCATGAATCCATCTTTATTCATTTGTGAGTAGTTCATTCGTTTACTAATTATTAGCTTACGTTAAAGTAAGTTTTAATTTGGGTAATTAGTACATGATTATTTGGGTAACCCTTATTATAAAGCTTTATAGTCACCTTGATTAATGATTATGGAAGTGACATCACTGTCATTAGATTTGGATTCTTGTGGTTGTTGACTCTTAACTCATGAATGATGTGCTGTAATGTGCAGTTTTCCTTAATGTCTTTCACGTCTGTTCATGAAGCAGCTGGTGATGTCCTGTCCTCGTGATTATTATGACAGCCTCCTCAATCCTTTGCTGGGCCCACTGTTTACCTATTTGCTGCAGGTAACCTTAACATCACATACAACATCTGGAAGTACGCGTTTAACAAACCAGAGTATGTTTTTTTTTTCTTTATGCTTCATTTTTAAAATGCCTCCCTCAAATGCTCAGTCATACATTTATTACTACAGTGTAAGTTGTGTTTTTAAATTGTGTTATCTGAATCAGATTTACAATTTGATTCATAGAAACAAAGAAAAATATGCTATCTTAAGAAATCTAGAAAAAAATGCATACATTGTCATTGCAGACAGACTGGATAATGATAAGATCAGATCTCTGTGTGGAGCACTGGCTTTTGTCAGACTTTTTGTGCAAACAAAAATTGCACTGGATTATTACAGTTAATGGCAAAATGAATGTTTGAAAATGAAAACTGATATTTCCTACTGACACATTTTAGTAAAAGTTGCACACCAAACAGACAGAGCTCAGTGAAATAAGAGTGCAATAAAACAGACCAAAAAAATGATAGTTGGACAGTAAACCGACAGGGGGCACAACTTTAAATTTCATCTTAACCTACTTAAAGTATTATTAATTCAGTCATTTTTTCATATATATATATATATATATATATATATATATATATATATATCACTGCAATATCTAGAGGTAATCTATAACAATTTGAACTAAAATTAATTTCATCATGTTTAATTTATTTGAAAAATATATTTTGTAGTGTCAGGTACATCATGAACTTATTATTTTTGAGGAGTCATGGTTGAAGGAGGGGAGGGGCTCTTATGCTTGTTATGTGACACACAGCAGCCACAATACCACTGTATAATTGATTTAGGCTTATGTCCCTACTGAAAAACAAAGCAATAAAACTATCATAAATTTTTAATGGTTTCAACTACAAATACCATTACAAACATTATAAACCAACTTTTAACCATTAAAACCATAAAAAAAAGTTTTTTTGTAGTGCGTTTTGGGATATTTCCCATTAGGATTTATTGGTTTTAACCCTTTGGAGTCGATTCACGTGTATACGCATTATGAGGCATTTTCTCCTGATAACCCCAAAAAGAACTTAAATTACACTTTCAGTTTTGATCTTACAGATAAGAGCAATACATCAATCGAATCTGTAAAGGGTCTACTTTTATTTGTATACAGACATAACAACAAAACTTTGTGTATTTCTAAAATAGACAACAAACAAGGTGTGCTGTCTGTAGCCTTGGTCTGCGGTGATCTTCATTTAGAAATGCGTCATTAAAATGAACTGTAACTCGGTGAATACTCAACGAAGAGACATGAGAGAAATATCTATAGAAAGCTTGACATGTCTACTTTTAAACTAAACAAGTGCTACAGAAAACTAATATTCTGTGATGAAGTAATCCATATGAAAACAATGCGATGTCCGTTTTTCACGTCTCCCTTCATTATCTATAATGCTACCACGGCGCGCTATTTAGATTATAATGTTTCACTTGAAGCTCGCGGCTTGTAAACGCCCATACAGAAAACAAAGCAGCGAGACTGTTCTTTAAGTTTTTTTATTTTACTACTTGCTTCGCGCTGAGAGGAATAAGACATAATTCACCCCAAAAAGATGTGCTGAGGATTACCTCAGGATTTGCGTTTTGGATTTCCTCAGAAAAAAAGAATGAAGCGCTTTATTCAGTAGAGATCATAAACATGAGTAAGGCCCAATCCCAATTCTACCCCTAAGCCCTTCCCCTTTCCTCGATTCTCTTTTGGTTGGAGAGGTAGGGATAAGATAGCCCTTTAGACAAAGATTTTTCGGGACCATACTTCAAATGAAGGTGTATGAATTATCTCGGCAACATGGCTGCTACAGCGAACAAAAAGACACATAAATGTAAGTTTTTTTTGGCATAAATAAAGTTTTTAACGAAAAGTAATCATTTGTTTTGTTACATTCAATTGTGAGTTCATATTAACGGTCATGTTACTCAAAGAAAGAAATGTTCGCTAATATTTGCTAACGTCGTTTCCTTAAAGACTGCTTGATAGTGCCACAGCATATGTCTGATCAGGGTGATAACTGCCGTAGACATTGATGGGGGCTAATACCCCCAATAATTAGAAATCGCTAAACCATTTTCTCAAATATTGCCTATTCGAGAGAGAAAGAGAGCAAGAGAGAGAAAGAGAAATGGAAGTTGCATGTATTCACGTCTGTGCGTTTATCCTCTTAGAGCGAGTTTACTTAAAAACAGCGATTGTATTCTCTCTTCGATGGAAAATATAATGTAGCGATTCAGTATTTAAACTGTATTTAATAAAAGTCGTGGGGCAGTGTTGACAAGTTTATTTTATCCTGGATGTGTGAGTTGCACGATTTCTGATATGTGTGTTTGTCAGTAAGCAGCTCATTAATACAGAACGATAATTAAAGGCTCTAATGCACACCAGTATATGTGTATATTGTAAGAGCTAGACGACGAATGAATGATGACGTGTGACAGCATAGTAGTGGTGTCCCAATCCTTAGGGGACTATTTTCTCCCCTACCCTTTGACACTCTGTTTCAAGGGACAAGGGGAAGGGGTAGGTCAAAGGGGTATAAAATAGAATTGGGATTGGGCCTTTGTCTCTTTTTATTTGTGTATATACTTGTACTAGTTTTCACATAATGTGTAATAATTTTACTAGTTAGACTTTTTCCAAACTATAATTCTTGACTAAATGTATAATCAAGTGAAACATTATGAAGTTTCAATAATATACACTATACCATCCAAAAGCTTGATGTAAATAATAAAAATGTAACAAATAAATGTACATGAAACAATGCTGTTCTTTCAATTTACCCCCCGCCCCCTCAAAAAAAAAAAAACCTGAAAAAACATTGTCAGCTCTTTTTAACATTACCATATTTTCCGCACTATAAGGCGCACTTACAATTACAAATATTTTATTCTAAAATAGGCCATTCATTGAAGGTGCGCCTTATAATCCGGTGCGCCTTATAGTAACTCTTCCCTCTTACATAATGTAGAAAGAAAAATTCTATTCTAAATTCCAGTTTTTAAAAGTCCCGGGAACCTATGTTCTGAATGTGTTTTATGGCCTTATTCAAGTGATTTAACATGTTTCACTAACCACTCATAAAAAACGTTTTCTCAAAAACACAATCATGTAAATACATCTGCTATATTATTATAGGCCAGTTTGTGCTGATTACAGTGATATTAGACTCTAGCCATTTAAGCAACTGAAAAAAGCACAAATGTCAGGGCATGAAAAAACTTCTCCAGGCCCCAAAAATACCCTTAGACCTCAGAGTGTTAACAAGCCAATAACCAATTACCAGTAGAGACCAACATGGTTTATTACAGTTTCCAGTAAAACCAGTTCAAGTCCCTTTATAACCAGTAAAACCATTATAAATTTTGTAATGGTGTCTGTTTTTTTTTCCCAGCAGGGATTAATCATCTTTTATTTTTTTATTCGAAATATTCCCAAAATATATAATTGAAATATCTTGATTCTCAATTATGTGCAAGTAAATGCTTTTTACACCTTAATAGATTGTTAGTTGATCTATAATCCGTGATGGGCAAGGTAGACTAATAGGGTAATCTATTAACTTTTAATAAAATCCATCTTTTTACTTAAGTACCAGATATGGTCATACCATAAAATATTTTGTATTTAATGTGAATTAAATAAAAATAAAACATTTTACTAATCATCCTACAATACTTTCATTGTTCAAAAAGATGGCAAAGAATGTTTACATCATCAAAGAACATTTTCACTTCAGTCCAGTGAATTAAAGAACTCCCATAATAATCTATAATCTAAAGCTGTTTACTGTGTGAAATCAGTATCTTGCTTGCATTTGTACATCTTCACTTTGTTTTTGATGAAAAAATTTGCCAGAGAATTCAGTCAGCACATAGACAGCAGTGTGTTTCAGCATTGTCTCATCTGAATGCCTCTGATTGGTCCTTGCATTCATAAGATCAACAGAATCATGTGGGATTGGTTATAATGTGCAGTGCTTTAAAATGCCTCTCTGGTTGAGTGGGCTGCGAGTGAATGCAGATTTGAATTTATCATCTTTTCTTTTTTTATATATAGTTTACAGGACAAACTGTGCTTTTCATCCAAAATTGTTTGGTGTGATATGATTACAAATTTAGGCATGCCAGAGGGGGTCCAAGCTTGTCAGAACACCCCCTGATTGAGAGTTGGATTCATTTATGGATATTAAGTGTCTCCAACTAAGCTATTCCATAGTTTTGGTGCTAAATAGTAAAAGGATCTGCCGCCCGCAGTTGATTTTTTCTAATTCTAGGTATTATCAAATAGCCAGAGATTTGAGAATGCAGGAGGACTATAATGCAATAAGCGCTTGTTCAAATACTGAGGTGCTAAACCACTCAGGTCAAACCACTCAAAATCTATACGATGTGTAGCCGCACTGGGTTGTACATTATAATTAACTCAAATGATATATAGGGAATTTTAATAATTAATCAGGAATTATTAATATATATATCTCATATGACAGTTACATTAAAATTATTGAAGATGAAAAATAGGTCAATTGTGTACATCAATAACTCATTACAAGGCACTGTAATTTAAGTCAAGTCAAGTCACCTTTATTTATATAGCGCTTTAAACAAAATACATTGCGTCAAAGCAACTGAAAAACATTCATTAGGAAAACAGTGTGTCAATAATGCAAAATGATAGTTAAAGGCAGTTCATCATTGAATTCAGTGATGTCATCCCTGTTCAGTTTAAATAGTGTCTGTGCATTTATTTGCAATCAAGTCAACGATATCGCTGTGGATGAAGTGACCCCAACTAAGCAAGCCCAAGGCAACAGCAGCAAGGAACTGAAACTCCATCGGTGACAGAATGGAGAAAAAAACCTTGGGAGAAACCAGGTTCAGTTTGGGGGCCAGTTCTCCTCTGACCAGACGAAACCAGTAGTTCAATTCCAGGCTGCAGCAAAGTCAGATTGTGGTCTTGTCCTGGTGGTCCTCTGAGACAAGGTCTTTACAGGGGATCTGTTTCTGGGGCTCTAGTTGTCCTGGTCTTCGCTCTCTTTCAGGGCAGTAGAAGTCCTTTCTAGGTGCTGATCCACCATCTGGTCTGGATCCGGGTGAGTGCAGTGACCCTCTGATCTGGATACAGACTGGATCTGGTGGCTACGGTGACCTCGGAATAAGAGAGAAACAGACAAATATTAGCATAGATGCCATTCTTCTTATGATGTAGCAAGTACATAGGGTGTTATGGGAAGTGTTCCCGGTTCCGGTTTACCTCATTAATGCAGCCTAAAAATCCTTTAACGGATTTGGATATTAAAAGCATATTAGTATGTTATGTGGAAGCCAGGTTAAAGAGATGGGTCTTTAATCTAGATTTAAACTCATTAATTTACTCATTAATATGTCAATATTCCATTCTTCATATCAATTATAGTGATATCTCTTACTGTGAATTACCGCAAATCAAACAGTGGTTTGTCCAGCAAACGGCCGTAAGATTAATTTATCAACTTTCAATAAAGTTATCACTTCTTATAATTGAAGGAAAAATAGTTTCTGGCCATGAAAACATTAAACTATCCTTATGAAATTTCGGTTACTGAAAAGTAACGAGCTTGTAGCTAAGATCAAACATTTCATTAACTCGTGATGTGAGCATTTTAGACAGAAGCAATCATGAATTTATATTGGATTTTAATAATTGAACTAATAATACCTCAAACTACGATTTACACAGAGTAAATATGCTTACGACAATATAGACAGTAAACTTTGTACAAGACATAATGGAATCCAAATGAGGGAGAGAGAGAGGTGAGAGAATAGGCGTGATCACAGAATAATCGCTCAGTTATGCAAACTCACAGACAGTAACCCTTGAAAGACAACAAGGAATCAGATCGCCTTGAAAAGGCAATAGACAAACTTTAAGCAGCATTTAAATCTCTCTAGAAAATAATACTTGCATGTGGTCTCTTTGTGATTGGGCGTGTTCTCTCGTGTCTTTCGGGGCTGCTGCGGACTCGCGCGATATTTGAAATTTCCAACGAACGTAATGAGTCAGAGTTCGTCTTCCTCGTGTAGAGAGGAACTTAGTACAGAAAACGGAGATGGAAGCTCCCGAAGGAGCCATGAGAACAGGCTGTTCTCTCAGCCGCCGTGCTGAGATCAACTACCCGATGGAAGATTACAAGAGCGGAGCAAGAGGACAGGAACCAAGAGAGGGAGGAACTTCCTGGTTTCAGTTCTTATGGCTTGACTGGTTCATGCCTCTGTTTGCGCGAACAACCAATGAACGTCCGCGATCTGAAGCGGGAAAAACGTTATTTTGTCTCTGGGGAAACACCCACTCTGATAAGTTATGGCTTATTAGAATTCAGCAGTTATATTCTAGCAAGTCGGTAATTCCAGATGAATATATTTTACAAACCTTTCCTATAGGTGGATAGTTCAGTCACAACATGACGATTACACAGCTACAAAAAATGACATATATAACTGATAGGAACACGACGTTACATTCATATGCAGAATTACACACATTTAAAGTTTGATTAACACACGATAAAACTGCAGATACTCAAATTTATATGGGAAAACATCTACTGCACAAAAAGGCAATACAGTCAATATATTTAGAATACATTTTAAATAAAAGGGTACTATTTGCTTTTCTACCAAGAATTCCCGTGAGCTGGCTTTTTCCTGTCCTGTTTCCCAGTGGGATCATAAAGTTTTATGAGCTGGTCACGAGTAGGGTTACAGAATCATGACTCTTATTTGAGAACATTAAATTAGGAGAAATATTTCCAAGTTATAAGTCAGCAAATTATAATCTTCGCATAACTGGTTAACTCTGTTAACCCAGCACAAACCTATCAAAATACATCTTCTTAAGGACTTACATAAAGAGTGTAAAGAAAGGTGTGTCAAAGTCTAAGTCAAAGTCACCTTTATTTATATAGCGCTTTAAACAAAATACATTGCGTCAAAGCAACTGAACAACATTCATTAGGAAAACATTGTCAATAATGCAAAAATGATAGTTAAAGGCAGTTCATCATTGGATTCAGTTATGTCATCTCTGTTCAGTTAAATAGTGTCTGTGCATTCATTTGCAATCAAGTCAACGATATCGCTGTAGATGAAGTGTCCCCAAGTGTGATAAAGTGTTTGTGTGTGTTTAGGAATGTGGGTGCTTAGTTTCTCCTTTGAGGCTGCTCGCATGACTGTGGAATTTATCATTCCAGATAATGGCGCCAGGCGTTTAGTTTAGAGAGAGTTGGGTTATGCCTGAATTCAAAATCTTCAAGCTTTGGGTTTGCATTATTTTAGATTCAACAAACCGTGATTCATTAGTTCAGAACCAATGAATCACTGAACTGCTCATCCGTTACAGATGTATAACAGGGACCCAGTGCAGTGTTGACAGAACCGGGCTAATATGGTCATACTTCCTGGCTCTAGTAAGAAATCTAGCTGCTGCATTTTGGACCAGCTGGAGCATGCAGAACAACCACCCAATAAAGCATTACAGTAATTTAACCTTGAGGTCATAAACGCATGAATTAATGTTTCTGCATTTGACATTGAGAACATAAGTCGTAATTTAGACTAGGGATGTCATCAGATTCATCAGATAATTATTTCATATGGTGCGCTTTGCAGGGCTGCGGGACACAGTACAGAAAGGCTATAAATTCCTACAACTTATTAATTCGTTCCTACGACTTATTAATTTGTGGCAGCTGTTCATGTTTCATTAATTTAACTGAATTGAGGGAACAAATGAGTAAATAGAACAAATTCGTAATCCATGAAAAAATGGGACGCTTTAAGGAATTTATGAAAAACGGGATGCTTTAAAGAAAATGCATAGCCTATGTAAGTAAGAGGCCTAAAATAAAAAACAAAACAAAAACAAAAGCGGAATATATCTGACTTAATTAAGATAACGGACTTAAAACAGAAGTGCGTCATGGTGCTCCTTAAACAATTGGAAAGGAAAGGATGATAATGCGCATAGCCTACAGTTTGTTTGCTTTATTTTACAAGATTTTACAAATCTTGTTTTTTTTATTGTGAGTGTACACAAAAGTAAACACTTTTGCGGATTATATATTACTCTATTATATTATTATATATAAGTGTTGGATTATATATGTTTTTTTTTTTTTGTCTCCGCTGTTCGATCGTGCTGGTTCCTACTGTGCGCACACCCCACATATTTTACCAATTCAAACTTACATCGCAGTCTGTTCATTATCAAAATAAAATAGTCAACCAAGTATATAAAAGGTTACACTGTTCAGTTTAAATAGCCCTTAGTATACCGATCCAATCTGCTGTTATGCCAAGGACGTTTATGATTATGTGAAGATGATTTTTTCCAGCTAACCCATTGCTTCATCACAACTTCTCTATACAGCTGGGTTCGTCAACCATTACTCCATCGAGGACAGCCAGAAATCTAGGAGTTGTGATGGATCATCAGTTAAGCTTCACAGACCACATTGTTACAACGACCCGGTCCTGCAGGTTTGCCTTATACAACATTAGGAAGATTAGACCCTTCCTGTCAGAGCAAGCCACCCAACTTCTTGTCCAAGCTCTAGTTCTCTCCAGACTTGACTATTGTAATGCTCTCCTGGCAGACCTTCCTGCATGTACTGTCAAGCCTCTGCAATTGATCCAGAATGCAGCAGCAAGGGTTGTCTTCAGTGAGCCAAAAAAAGCTCACGTTACTCCTCTCATCATCAGGTTACACTGGCTACCAGTAGCCGCTCGCATCAAATTCAAGGTACTAATGCTTGCCTACAAGACGACCACTGGACCTTCGACCCTTGCAGGGTGTCTAGGTGTTTCACCTACTCAGGAAAGAGGGGAAGGAGAAGGATAGGTAAAATAAGAACAAAACTAAACAAAGCTGCTGTGGGTTTTCCTAGCATGGCTTACAACTGCTATTGAGCTAGGATGTCATTTACCTTAACTTTGTGTCAGCTGCTCTACCTATTGTGAGGATGGCTGCACGTTTCTTCATGGTGGGTATGTGTAACTTTGTTACGCTAAAAGTTGGGTATTCTACCTGTGGAAAGAATATGTTTGTTGAATGTGTTATCAGTAGATGTGGTTACCTCTGGGTGTAGGTAATGTTGTGTGTGTTGATGATGTAGTGCATGTGTGGTCAGATCTGTTCAAGTCTGTGTTGTCTCCCCCCTTTTCTAGTATGTCACTGAAGACTGGGTCTCTGCATCCTTGGCTTGGATGAGGGCGTGTCCATGGTCTAATGGGGGTTAGTCTAGCAAGGCAGGAAGTTCTTTAGCAGACAGTCGGAGGCAGTTTGGCATGGCTGTGTGAAGCCGGGTTGCAAAACTTTGTCACCTATGTTGCATTCTTCTTGTGGTGCCTTCTGGCTGTAGCAGACTTTCTGACCTTCTGTGCTCTGGTGGTTGCTGTTGCACAGACAGGGAATGTGGTTCTTGGAGTTGGAGTTCATTTGACAGTTTGTTAGTGACTGAGGTGATGTCCTTTAGTACCTCATATTTTTCATCAACGGTTGGCCGTGAAAGACTTGTTCGTTTGTTGAACAGGTGCTTGTCATCTCTGATGTGGTGCACCAGGTGATCACCGGCCTTCCGTTCTGTCGCTGGTCACAACTTTGTGGCCATATGCATGTAAATGGTCTTGAAGGAACTCTCTCAGTTGTTTCATGACTTGTTCCATGTCTTCTGATGGTAAGCTGTCATGTTCTTGTGCATACTCAGCAGTTTGCATGTCTTAGTGTTGCTGAGGTGGGTTTTGTTGTCGCTTACCCACACGAGTTGCTCTTGGATGAGTCAGGTGATTACCTTTGGATATCTGGTTAGGTTTCCAGATGTTCTTATCCTTTTGGTTTCTTGAGAAGCGTGGCTAGTCCCATGGATTTTTCCAGCAGTTAGGCTGAAAACGGTCGTGGATATGGGTGTCACGCTTTCTGTGCTCTTGATGGAAGCCTCTGGTGTTGTAATGCCACTGGGTGTCGTCCAGTGCAAGGCTTGAGTCTTTGTTTACAGAGTTCAAGAGTGTGGAGGTTCTGTTACCTTTCTTTGAGGCCATCTTCTGTTTGTTATGGGCCTTCTGTGTTAGGTCACGCAACTGTTGGATGGTCATGGAGTTCGGACAGGCCATGACACCTAGATGGTGGCTGACTCCAGGGTGCAGATTCTTTAGGAAGAGGCTTTTGAAGTTCACATCCTCTTCAAGGTCAGGTTGGTTGTTTGCACCAAAGTAGGCTTGTCGGAGTCGGTTGTAGTAAGCTTGTGGAGTCTCTGGTCGACATTGTTTGGTTTCCAAGGCAATTAACAGTCCATGTTCAGACTCTGGGTCTGTAAACTCTTTAATCAGGACCTCACAAAGTCGCTGGTAGTTTGAATTTGTTTGACTGGGCTGTCGATCTAGGAAGTTTCGTACCTCTGGACTGGACGTGGCTCTAAGGAGGTATAACCAGTCTCTGTCAGTCACATGAGGTCTCATTTCCAGATGAAATTCGATATCTTGCAGGTAAGCCTGGATGTCTTGGCCCTCGGGTTGAACCTGCCGATGTTTTTATACAGCTTGTTGAGGTCTTTGATGGTCATCCCGTGTGCAGCTCCAAGGTCTTGGACGGGAGGTTTTCTTTCGTTGGCAGGAAAGGGTTATGTGGTGAAAGCAGGTGAGGTTTTAGGTTGTGGCCCTTCGCTCCTTTCGTCATATGACAGTTCTTGGACGTGGGACTCTGCTCTGCTCAGCAGTGACGAGGTTAAGAGATGTTTCTCTTTCCTGGGCTCTTGTTTCTGCTTGTAAGCATATTTGAGTTCTTTTCTGACGATGTAGAGTTCATCGTTGGTATTGTCTAGATGTTGGATCCGTTAGTGTTTAACACATAGAACACATAAAGTTATTAAAAGACATACACAATAAGTGATTATAACATGATAGTTAAATGTGTGGGTTACACACTGAAGTGAAGTTGAGCGAGCATTTGAAATGTCTCCTGTTCTCTGATGTTCTTCGACTGAATAAATTCACTTCTGTCAAGAGAAAAGTAGAGTAAAAGTGGAGTAACACTTTAACATGTTATCGTGTATTATTTTATCATGCGTCAACACTGTTTTTTGTTATTATGAAAGTCCATTGCTCATTGGCTTTGAATACACATACAGACAAGTCATGGCTCACAGGAGGGGATGCTCTCGATAAAATTATTTAGGCTGAGCATCAACATTCACAAACCACTGTCCACTGTTTACTGTTTTTTTTTTAACAGAATAAAATGCAATGAGGTCGTAATCATGACTTGATAAGTTGGAAATAGGACGTTTCCGATAGCTTGTGAAGGTGCCGTTGTGAACTGACAAGGTGTGCAAATCCACGCTGATAATGAACATGGATTTGCGCAGCTTGTCAGTTAACAATGGCTCTTTGTAGTAACATCTGCTCTATGTGAAATCACGCACCTGATGAAATTTACCGCTGATTAGATATCCGGCCTTACTGATGAGATGTGCATTAATCATTGGCTGATATAGTGCACCCCTAATGCTATCGAGCAGACAGAGTTCTTGTTGAGGGATGTAAAATAAGTAGACATTCAAAAGGCCCTTTTTACCGCCGCAGCGACGGTATAAAGTGAATTTGCAGCCTTTGACCGCTGAGTGGCGCTTTAACCACAAGTTATCAAACAAGCGCATCAAAGCACATTTTCGCTAATAGACGTCAGTTTTGCCTCACTGATGTGTTAGATTTGATGGCTTCAGTCAGGGAAAATGAAAGAAAAACACTGTAGTTAAAATATTTAATATATTTAATATTTAATATCCACAGACGAAAGTTTGGTACTTATGAAGTTATGTGCATTTCTTAGAACGAATTCAAGCAGGATAAATGTCAAGCCTGAGCTTATATTTTCTCTACGCTACATGGTATTAAACCATATTTTAGATTTGACACATTTAAAAGGTGTGCAGTATTGTGGTTTACTTTGCATTGGAGCATTAAAAGTGGTAGCCTATTTTAGGGGGGTAGGCTACATGGATTTATATGCAAAATGTCAATATTTTCATATATTATTCTTATATTTTAATTTATATTTTCAATATAAATATATTTTTTCCTTTAATAAAACAACATGCATTTTTGTTATTCGTTACCTGTCCTTTAACTTATTGGGGAAAAAACATTTTTCTGTAAACTGATTAAGAAATTGTTGCACTGTATAATTTCGTTCCCATTATTTATGCCTAATTAGCCTAAAACAAGAAACGAATAAAATTAAACCTGCACGATTAAATCTTTGAAACTCTAATAAATGGATGGATTAATAAACTGTCCTCACGATTAAACTCAAGTTCTCTCATTATAATCAACAAAATACACAAGATGTAAAAAATAGCTTTAGTAATTGGGGTGGCCACAGGATGGCCGCCAGCCCAGCGCCGCTGCTCAAGATGACCACCAGCCCAGCGCCGCTGCTCAAGATGGCCACCAGCCCAGTGCCGCTGCGCAAGATGGCAGCTACGGTCGACTTTCCAGAGTCAAGTCAGGTCCCCGTCGACTTTCCAGAGTCAAGTCAGGTCCCCGTCGACTTTCCAGAGTCAAGTCAGGTCCCCGTCGACTTTCCAGAGTCAGGTCAAGTCACCACTAACACACAAGAGTCAAGTGAAACAACAGTTAAGCTTCATTAAATCTTTGAAACTCTAATAAATGGATGGATTAATAAACTGTCCTCACGATTAAACTCAAGTTCTCTCATTATAATCAACAAAATACACAAGATGTAAAAAATAGCTTTAGTAATTGACAACTTAAGTGATTTTGTCACGATCATTAGATGGAGTGCCCATGAACTTCAATCAGGACCATTCCACATCAACCACCAGATGTCACTCGGACTCTAGCACCTCTCATCTGTTTCACTACACCCGAACTACATTCCCCATGAGTCACTGCATCACAATCACCCTGCCACACCTGCACATCATTCATCAGCCAATTTCCTTGTCACACCTGCACCTCATTTACACACACATAAAAGCAGCACACTCACTCCCACTCTCTGCGAAGTCTTGTTTAGCCAGTCTGACATTTCCGAGCGTTTTCCTTGTGTTTTCCTTCTGTACCTGACCTTTGGATTGTTTATACCGACTCTGATTCTCTGCTGCTTGCCCCCGACATCTGCCTGTTTCTGTTATCGATTCTGGTTATCCCTACATACCTGACGCCGTTACTGATCATTGCCTGTCTGACCATTCTCATCATTAAAGTTCTACACATGGATCCGAACGTCTCTGTCTCATCATTACAGAAGACTTCGCCAAACCAGGATCCAGCAGCTTTATTGAACCCCAGACCAGGTATGGAGCCAGCTAAAAGTTCATTTAACCATGTAGGTGTGCTTTGCTCCATTTTCAAGATGGCCCACCAATTGAGCTCTTTGAGGAGGAATTCATTCAGTATAGTCACCTTTTGCCTGGGGATGAGGATCTGGTAAAGGACTGTTTCTGGAGTGGTCTTGACGCTAAGATAAGCTTAAGTTTACCAGAAGAAGACCCTAGCTGGACCCTGGGACAGTTTATTGACTTTGTGTTGCAGTTTTGTGGCTCTCCCTTTACACTTGAGGAGGTCACTTCTCCAAGGTATCCAGCTCCTATCCGTTCGGTGGTCCCTGTACCTGAGCTTCTGCACAAGATGGCCGCCAGCCCAGCACCGCTGCACAAGATGGCCGCCAGCCCAGCGCCGCTGCACAAGATGGCCGCCAGCCCAGCACCGCTGCACAGGATGGCCGCCAGCCCAGCGCCGCTGCTCAAGATGGCCGCCAGCCCAGCGCCGCTGCTCAAGATGGCCACCAGCCCAGTGCCGCTGCGCAAGATGGCAGCTACGGTCGACTTTCCAGAGTCAAGTCAGGTCCCCGTCGACTTTCCAGAGTCAAGTCAGGTCCCCGTCGACTTTCCAGAGTCAAGTCAGGTCCCCGTCGACTTTCCAGAGTCAGGTCAAGTCACCACTAACACACAAGAGTCAAGTGAAACAACAGTTAAGCTTCATGAGTCTAGTCAAGTCTCCGCTGACCGTCCAGAGTCAGGTCAGGTCACCATTAACACCCATGAGTCAAGTAAAACCACAGTTAAACTTCATGAGTCTAGTCAGCTCACCGTTGATCAGGTCCCTGTTGATTTCCCGGAGTTGAGTCAGGTTCCGGTTGACCCTCCAAAGTCGAGTCAGGTGCTCATGGACCCTCCAGAGTCAGGGTTAGTCACCGTCGACCCTCCAGAGTCAGGGTTAGTCACCGTTGACCCTCCAGAGTCAGGGCTAGTTCCTGTGGACCTTCCAGAGTCTAATCAGGTGACCGTTGAATTTTCAGAGTTGAGTCAGGGCTAGTTCCTGTGGACCTTCCAGAGTCTAATCAGGTGACCGTTGAATTTTCAGAGTTGAGTCAGGTTCCGGTGGAACCTCCAGAGTCGAGTCAGGTGCTCGTGGACCTTCCAGAGTCAGGGTTAGTCGCCGTCGACCTTCCAGAGTCAGGGTTAGTCGCCGTCGACCTTCCAGAGTCAGGGTTAGTCACCGTTGACCCTCCAGAGTCAGGGCTAGTTCCTGTGGACCTTCCAGAGTTGAGGCTAGTCACCGTTGACCTTTCAGAGTCAAGTCAAGTCACTAGTGATCTTCAAGGACAGAGTCAAGTCACTGGTGATCTTCAAGGACAGAGTCAAGTCACTGGTGATCTTCAAGGACAGAGTCAAGTCACTGGTGATCTTCAAGGACAGAGTCAAGTCACTGGTGATCTTCAAGGACAGAGTCAAATCACAGTCGTTCTTCAGGAACCAAGTCAAGTCAGTCGATCTTCAAGAGCACAGTCAAGTCCCCAATGATCTTCTTGAGCCAAGTCAAGTCACCATTAACCTCCGTGAACTAAGTCAAGTCACAGTCAATCTTCATGAATCCAGTCAAATCACCACTGATCTACCAGAGCCTAGTCACATCTCAGCAGCACTTCCAGAGCTCTCGTCCTATTCTGTCTCGGCCATGGAGGCCATCTATGAGCTATCATTCGTTCTGGTCATGGCTACGGAGGTCCTCCATGAACTCACCGCCTGCCCTGTCACGGCCATGGAGGCCAGCTACCATCTCATCACGGCCACAGAGGCCGCTATTAACCTGTTTATGTTCCCTGTTTCAGTCCCACCTGACCAGACTTGCTTTCCTGTGCCATCAACTCCACTGTGGTGGTCCTCTGCTCCGCCCTGGTGGGCCTCTGTCATGTCTGCTCAACTATGGTGGTCCTCTGCTCCGCCCTGGTGGGCTTCTGTCCCCTCTTCTCAGCTGTGGTGGTCGTCTGCTCCGCCCTGGAGGGCTTTTGTCTCCTCTTCTCAGCTGTGGTGGTCGTCTGCCCCACCCTGGTGGGCTCCAGCTCCACCTGCTCCACTCTGGTGGGCTCCCACGCCACCTGCTCTGCCTTGGTGGACCCCCACGCCACCTGCTCTGCCTTGGTGGACCCCCACGCCACCTGCTCTGCCTTGGTGGACTCCCACGCCACCTGCTCTGCCTTGGTGGACTCCCACGCCACCTGCTCTGCCTTGGTGGACCCCTGTTCCCGAGTTAGGCCCACGGCGGGTTCCTGTCACCGAGTTAGGCCCATGGCGGGTTCCTGTTCCCGAGTTAAGCCCATGGCGGGTCCCTGTTTCCCCTGTCAGGCCCAGGAAGGGCCCTTTTTTCCCATGTCAGGTCCAGGAGAGGCTCCTGATCTCCATGTTAGGCCCAGTTCTGCCTGCTCTGCCCCGGTCCTCGACCACTGCACTTCCTCATGGACCTGGCCCTCCGTCCCTCCCCCTGTTCCGCCTCCGCTCCACCGCCCTCCTAGATTGTTTTGAGCGTCTGGAAGCCGCTCCTTTGGGGGGGGGGGGGCGGCTATGTCACGATCATTAGATGGAGTGCCCATGAACTTCAGTAGAGGGCACTCCAATCAGGACAATTCCACATCAACCACCAGATGTCACTCGGACTCTAGCACCTCTCATCTGTTGCACTACACCCGAACTACATTCCCCATGAGTCACTGCATCACAATCACCCTGCCACACCTGCACATCATTCAACAGTCAATTTCCTTGTCACACCTGCACCTCATTTACACACATATAAAAGCAGCACACTCACTCCCACTCTCTGCGAAGTCTTGTTTAGCCAGTCTGACATTTCCGAGCGTTTTCCTTGTGTTTTCTCTGCTGCTTGCCCCCGACATCTGCCTGTTTCTGTTATCGATTCTGGTTATCCCTACATATCTGACGCCGTTACTGATCATTGCCTGTCTGACCATTCTCATCATTAAAGTTCTGCACATGGATCCGAACGTCTCTGTCTCATCATTACAGCTTTTAAAGTTGGGCAATAGCATATGGCCTAAAAAAAAAAAAAAAATTTTTTTTTATTTTAGAAAATCTGATTTATGATTTAAACCGATTTTATAATCAATATTCAAATGACGAGGAAATTTTTTTCAAAACAAGTTTTAACATCGTTCTTTATCATTCATTTAGCAGTCAAATTTATAACTACAACAAGATGATTAAAAAAAACAGTAATGTTATTACCTTAATGCTGGAAAGACCTTTATTTTTATTTATTTATTTAATATTAGCCCATCATGCATCTAACCATCCACTCGGCGTTAAGAGCTGTTAAGATTAAAACTGGCAGCTCAGCAGTGAGTCAGGGTCATCGACGGAGGACCTGTTAATATATTTTCTAGTTTATATTTCCATCTCGTTATGCCGCTGGTTTATTTTATTTTTTTTTTCATATAGAACTTATCTGTAAATAGAGCAGACACTTTCTGTGTGTCTACACCAGACACGAGAGTTGTCATCCGTGCCCCACAGAGAAAAGTGTGTCTAAACTTGATGACATCACACTATAGTGTCAAATCATCTGAACACAGTGTCAGAACATTTTGCCATAAATAGAACGAGCATCAGTTCACTGATGGGGACCGTGTCCAGTGTATCCATCACTGGGTTCTGCTGTCTTTTGTTGGATCGCTCCACTTGTGTCCGGAGTAGACCTGGCGTGCGTTTTTTATTGTTTTATTTTACAGCCCTGCTTGTTTTAATGTTTTTATTAAATATCTGTATTGACTGCATGGTCATATTATCAAATTATTTACTGCCATGCGACCTAATAAAAGTAAAGCTTGGCGAGTCGAGTAACGAGCATTGCTGCAGGTTGATTTTTGTGGCTGTGCCATGCTTGTGCTCATCTTCATTTCTTCAGGTGAAACGTCTCTCTCACTTGCAGCAGAGTCTGTGAGCAGCAACAACTTCCCCTCCGCGCGCACTGATACCAGAAACTCGCTCCGCCTTCACTCACTCCATGGATAAAGTATTTCAGTATGTTTGAAATGTTATGTTCATAATGTAGCATATAAAATAATAATAATAATAATAAAAATTAAAAAAATAACAGGAGAGTTTCAAAGTGGCTTAAGCTATTTTGTGTAAACTTATTTCCCTATATCACATGCCAAACTCATAACGTTGTAAGCATTCAATCTTTAATTGCTGCTTTCTGCTGTGAACATTTTGTTTGTGATGAAAATAACAGTACATTTTTGTCAGTTATTTTATCTAAACAGATCAATTAACTTCTTCAAGATTTCAAAATCAGATAGCATGCTGATAATGTAGTAGCACTTTAAGATTTCATTTGTTTGAATGCATCATTGCGAAAGCGATTGCGTGTGAATCGGTTTAAATCATGCTTCAACCCGAAAATAATCAGTAAAAGAAACAGACAAACTCTTAACATCCCGCTCGACTCTTGCAGTCATTGTAACCATCTGATCAATCTATAGCTAAATATGTTTAACATTAATTTTTGCTAAATATGCAGTTATATTATGGGCTGTTGGCATGAATTGTACTCGTGATGGAGCGCTCTTGAAGCGAGTGAAAACCACGATGCTCATATTCAAAAATTATTAATGTGAATAAATGAAAGGGAGGCGCCGTCTCATCACTTAAATTTTTTTCCTGATATTGAATTTATAATTTTTTAAATTAACATAATATCCTGTTGTATCACATACATTAACCTCTAAGCCTGCACCCCGACGCCCTCGTCCTGAAAGCCACTCAATTTGCACGTGTCAGTGTTTATGAATAGATTAAATGAAACGGGACAAATTTAATCTTGACAAACTATGTATCATTATAAAGATCTAAGCCTCAAGCATCGACGACAGATCGCTGTTTTTCAATGGAAAGCTTATAAAGACTGTATTTGCTACATTTGTGTAAGCAGTACACATAAAAAACATGAACATTAGAAACACTGTACATACCAGATCCGTAATAACGAGTCATAAACACATCCACAGCTGTAAATCCCGGTTTAGTTAGAAAGGTAAGGGTCCACTGAACGACATCTCATGAAGCACGTTTAGTCCAACGAAGCAATAACGTTGTAATATGGATCATAATTCCTTTGTTTACGTTTCAGTTCTTCAGCGACAGAATTTTTTGTGTCCGTTATGGAATAACTCACGGTCGGAAACTGCGTCTTGGTAGTAAAAACACGGCATGGATTTGCAGCGTTCAGTGTCACAAACAGAATGAGATGATCCACCGGAAAAAAGAATGAATGATAGGCGAAAAATAGTTTATTTGAATTTTGGCGCTCCCTCATGATGCGCTCTGACGCACCTGTCAGCTGATGGAGGCGGAACTTACAGCGATCGCCTTTTTCTTTGTTTGTTTTATTTTTCAACAGTTTTTATATATGTGAGAGTGTGTTTTATGTTGAATGTATCATGATTACCATCTGTTTGAGTGCAAATCAGCCCAAATCAGCTCGCTATTACTGTATGATCACATCTATCAAAGTGAACGCGTCTATATGAATATAGAGAGTGGATTATTTACTTTGGCACATTTGTGTTATTACCATCTGTATAAGTGGCCATCAGCACTTATTTGCATCGTAATTCATTGTAAATGCTGCATGTCTAGCAATCTCAGGATTTTCTGTAATTGGCAAACAAAGTTTGATCTTTTTTTATTTTTCTTATTATTATTTTTCTTACTCAAATTACTCTTATTGTATTTTTCTAGTGCTAAAATAAATCACTTATATGATGTCTAAGTTTCGGTCTAGTGTTTTATAATTGAAAAAAACTATGCAGTGGTATGCTTAAAACTAAATAGTTTGTAGAAGCCTTAAATACAGTTGGTAAATATATTTTCTTATATTTGGGGGGTGGGGGGTCTAGACATTTTTCATGATATTTAATTCAGATTTGAAATAAAAATTCATGAGACATGTGACTTTCAACCCATTACTTTTCTAGATTGCTCCAGGACTCATTTTATGTATTTTTATATCAAATAGACAAATATTTAAGTGTGGTAAAAAAAATTCAAGGCACTTCAGTGTCTATAACTTTTAATATTTTTGAGCATTATCAAATTTGGTTGATAAAAAGTAAAGCACAAAGTGTCTTCTCTCCAAAGACACCAAAATTATGTTTGTAACACACTGAAGTAGAAAACTGTTACAATTATAAGTTAGGTATAGCACTTTCAGCTGTGAGTCCCATAGTGGGGGGTGCTGGCTAACAGGTTAAAACATCTACAGAAAGCTTGAAATGTTTTTTAAACGAAAACAAATTGTGCAATTTGTGAATGTTGCATTTCTCTCGTCGGAGAGAGCCAGCACTGTGAATTTCATCTTGCAGCAGACAAGAAAACATTTGTTTATTAATAAATAATTAAAATGTCCCATTTTTCACAATTATTAAGCTACTTCTGCATGTGCTTTGTTGCAAACTTAATGCATGTGCTTGAGCGTGGAATATATTAAGATTTGATTATGTAAATTTTATATAAACCTCTGATTAGTTGAATATGACAAACGAACGACTAGAACTAGAAAAATCTTACGTGGGGGCAGACCATTTTTAGTCTATAACCAAAACAACAGTCCTATATAAACCAGTTCAGCAAGTGAAAGCCTCATAAGACACTGTCCATATGAAAGAGCAAGAGATTCACACCTTTATCTCGACCCCCACAATCCATACATAACTACCCCCAAAAAACCCAACCCCCTCCAGCTGAACTGAATTCGGTCTGTTTTTTGGCTCTGAGGAAAGATGTGTTTTCATGTTACTGAGTTGAAACTTGCCTGCATTCAGTAGCACTACTCTCTGTATTCATTATTTTCTCGCAGCCCATATTATTATTTTCTCAAGACCATAATGACAACAAATCATCAATTAATAATTAATCATTATTTTACAAAAATCATTGTTATTTGTGAACATAGCGTTTGCGGAAGGCTTTAAGACTAAGCGGAATTCTCTGTTCCCGCCTCACAGCGCGCGGGTCTCCGCTCAGTGATGCAGCTTCACTGTCTGCGGTTTGACTTTACTGAGTCAGATTGAGGCGAATACAACTTATTGATCATGAGCCCAACATTTAGCAAGGCTGGAAAACATTCATTCTAACAGAAGGAAGATGTATTTCATTGAGCTAATGCTGTTAGAGAGAGCGAGAGAAACTAGTCTAGGGCTATTCTTAAACTTGGAGCTCATTATATTGAAGTACAAATCCAAACACCAGAAACGTTATGCATTTTATCAATAATGAAATGTTATGAAAAGTATGCATTTTATTTTTTCACATGCTGTATGGTTGAAATAATATTTTAGTTCACAACTTTAAGTTCCGTTGTTTAAAAAAATGCTTTATTGGCTAATGTTTCATAAACCTTCAGTTGTTATGCTCTAAAATCCATGCCATTATTAATTTCACAGTATTTTTACCACCTAAATCAGTAATCTTTAAAGTCACAATTCTATAATGGTCAAAATTACTCAGGCCAATGGTATTTTTTAATGACATTATTATTATTATTATTATTATTATTTTAATAATTGTAGCCTACATAAATAGGTGAAGCAAAACAAATATTCGGATCGTCCCTTATTTTTTCCCTTTTTTTCTTAAAGAATAAACACGTATTTTCTACAAGAATAAACATGATAACATATTATTAATTAATAAAAATAATTTAAGCAATTAAAACCTTTTTTTTTTTTTTACTTGAATTTAAATACTATTAAACTAACTTTAAATTCTCAAGGAGTTTATAAATAAAAAAGTAAAAAAATGGTACAGGGCATGTTGAATAGTCTAAGTGAACTTGTGTTAATAATATAATTAGAACTAACAATATAATTAGATTTTTTTAAATGAACAATTCCTGTATAAAACGGGAAAGCAACCTTTATATCAAACATTTTTAAATCGTCCACAGCTGAGCATCTTGGGAGGCTGATCTGCGCCAGAGGGCGTGAAGTGAATGTGATGAACAAAGTCATTTTCAGATGCAATGAAAAAAAAAAAAAAACCTGTATAGCCTATATTAGGCCCATGCTCTGCTCTGAAGTATAAAATTTTAACGGATTAATCGCCTATTTTCATTTGCTGCATGTCTTCTTTGTTACATTTTTTAAACACGCTAAAAAAAATGTAAGTTTGTCAGAGGAAAAAATATATAAGTCGTCTATAGTTGCATTTTAACGGATTCATCACCTATTCTCTGTTTGCTGCAAGTTTTTTTTTTTTTTTTTTTTTAAACGCTAAAAAATAAATCTGAGTTTGTGAGAGGAAAACATATAAGTCAGGTATAAGTAGGGATGTGTACGGAAACCCGGTATTATACTGGCCCCGGGGCTAAATTATGAAAGACCGTAGTATCAGTAAGATCTGACGCTATCAGTTCTGCTTTCGGTACTGGAACAAGGGAAAAAAAATAAATGTACTATGTATTTTTGCTTAATGTTATCGTGCAAATCTTATCTCACCAAACATTTCCAATGTGTGATTATATTAAGACGTTTGTCTGTGAGATCTGCAAGATCTCTCATGCGCGCATGAGGCTGTCTGTCAGTCACACACACACACCACAACAAGCGCTGCGCACGCACATGCATTAACTGTATGTAAACTCCTGCTTAATAATAGTGACGATGGCGAAGAGATTTGCTTAATGTTATCGTGCACATTTTATCTCAACAAACATTTCTAATGTGCGATCATATTAAGACGTTCGTCTGTGAGATCTGCGATTTATAAAAATAATAAAACCTTTATTTCCCTCAAGACTAGTCATGATTTTGTGGTTGTTTTAATTTAAACGTGTCTGCTTCTATTTTAGCCAATTTATTTTCAATAAACTAAGACAAAAATAATAATAAAAAAAAAGGAAAACGAATACAGCTCGTTATCAGATTGTAAAAAAAAATACGATGAAAAAGTCATGACAACACATTTTTAAGGTTGGCTACTTTAACTTTTAGAAATAATTTAAGCAATTTAATGCGTTTTTATACTAGTTTAAATCTGAATTCTTAATACTATTAAACTGAATTTAAAATCTCATGGACTTTTAAGTTTTAAACGGGTGAAAATGCCACAGTGAATGTTAAATATAGCCTAAATAACAGAAGACCTTGATTGCATGTTACCATGAAACTAACAAAATAATTTGATTTTTATATCCTTTATATCAAACACTTTTACGTCGTCCACAATTGAGCAATGCGAGAGGAAGGTATTGCGCAAGAGCGCACAAGTGAATATGAAGAGAATTTTTAGGGGGTAGGAGGATTTTTTTTATTCTTAAATTTTCATATGCAATGAAAAAAATGGGATAAACATGAAATAAGTAAATACAATAAATTGATATACAGTATATCCACTTAGCTTACCTGTTGGGTTTACCTCTCTCATTCTGGACACATCCAAATGTTTCCATATTCGTGATGTTGCATATTTGCAGCTAAACTATTTATTAGGTAAAATAGGCTTTGTGGTTCACGCGTGTTTCAGTATCGACGGAAAAATATTATAATGAGCAAAAGTATGCCACAGTAGACCGCTGCTCATGCTGAACTACGCTGTTTACAATGAATATGTGCGCTGTTAGTGCGGTCTTAATGCTGGACCGTTCTCATTTCGTTCCTCATATGGAACTTGAAGGATTTTATTTATTTTTGCTAAGAGCAAACCAGAATGAAAATATATATTTTTTAATCCGTGTGTGTGTGTTCCGATATATATATATATATATATATATATATATATATATATATATATATATATATATATATATATATATATATATATATATATATAGAGGTCCTTCTCAAAAAATTAGCATATTGTGATAGTTCATTATTTTCCATAATGTAATGATAAAAATTAAACTTTCATATATTTTAGATTCATTGCACACCAACTGAAATATTTCAGGTCTTTTATTGTTTTAATACTGATGATTTTGGCATACAGCTCATGAAAACCCAAAATTCCTATCTCAAAAAATTAGCATATCATGAAAAGGTTCTCTAAACGAGCTATTAACCTAATCATCTGAATCAACTAATTAACTCTAAACACCTGTAAAAGATAAGGCTTTTAAAAACTCCCAGCCTGGTTCATTACTCAAAACCGCATTGCAGACCTTGGGGGACCTGCGGAATCAGTGGGAAGGAAAAAGTGTGGCAAAAAACGCTGCACAACGAGAAGAGGTGAGCGGACCCTGAGGAAGTTTGGGTAGAAGAACCTATTCCAGACCTTGGGGGACCTGCGGAATCAGTGGACTGAGTCTGGAGTAGAAACATCCAGAGCCACCGTGCACAGGCGTGTGCAGGAAATGGGCTACAGGTGCCGCATTCCCCAGGTCAAGCCACTTTGGGCTACAGAGAAGCAGCACTGGACTGTTGCTCAGTGGTCCAAAGTACTTTTTTCGGATGAAAGCAAATTTTGCATGTCATTCGGAAATCAAGGTGCCAGAGTCTGGAGGAAGACTGGGGAGAAGGAAATGCCAAAAGGCCTGAAGTCCAGTGTCAAGTACCCACAATCAGTGATGGTCTGGGGTGCCATGTCAGCTGCTGGTGTTGGTCCACTGTGTTTTATCAAGGGCAGGGTCAATGCAGCTAGCTATCAGGAAATTTTGGAGCACTTCATGCTTTCATCTGCTGAAAAACTTCATGGAGATGAAGATTTTGTTTTTCAGCACGACCTGGCACCTGCTCACAGTGCCAAAACCACTGGTAAATGGTTTACTGACCATGGTATTACTGTGCTCAATTGGCCTGCCAACTCTCCTGACCTGAACCCCGTAGAGAATCTGTGGGATATTGTGAAGAGAAAGTTGAGAGACGCAAGACCCAACACTCTGGATGAGCTTAAGGCTGCTATTGAAGCATCCTGGGCCTCCATAACACCTCAGCAGTGCCACAGGCTGATTGCCTCCATGCCACGCCACATTGAAGCAGTCATTTCTGCAAAAGGATTCCCAACCAAGTATTGAGTGCATAACTGAACATAATTATTTGAAGGTTGCCTTTATTTGTATTAAAAACACTTTTATTGGTCAGATGAAATATGCAAATTTTTTGTGATAGGAATTTTGGGTTTTCATGAGCTGTATGCCAAAATCATCAGTATTAAAACAATAAAAGACCTGAAATATTTCAGTTGGTGTGCAATGAATCTAAAATATATGAAAGTTTAATTTTTATCATTACATTATGGAAAATAATGAACTTTATCACAATATGCTAATTTTTTTAGAAGGACCTGTGTGTGTGTGTGTATATATATATATATATATATATATATATATATATATATATATATATATATATATATATATACCTAGTAATGACGGTTTAATGACAATAGCATGCAGTAAGACTTTGTGTAAAGGTCTTTTTTACATTTTTACTGTAGCCTAAGACTATCCCACGTTTTTAAATTAACTCTTACTTTAAATTTTATAATGGTTTTTAAGGATGTTAAAATGTTATAATATAATGCTATTGATGTTTTACTTGTCCTTTCATCTTAGTTTACAAACCGTCATTTTATTATAACAGTCAGTTCAAAATTCATGTCCAAACCATCTTAATCTGTCCTCCCTAACTTTGTCCCCCAAACGTCCAACATGAGCTGTCCCTCTGATGTACTCGTTCCTAATCCTGTCCAATCTTGTTACTCCCAAAGAGAACCTCAACATTTTCAGCTCTGCTACCTCTAGCTCTGATTCCTGTCTCTTCCTCAGTGCCACTGTCTCTAAACCATACAGCATAGCTGGTCTCACCACTGTCCTGTACACCTTCCCCTTGATTCTCGCTGATATTTTCCTATCACACAGAACTCCCGACACCTTTCTCCACCTATTCCAACCTGCCTGCACTCGCTTCTGTTATTTGTTATTTCTGTCATTACTCTGGACTGTTGACCCCAAGTACTTAAATCCCTGTACCTTCTTCACCTCTTCACCCTGTAACCTTACTGTTCCACTTTCCTCCCTTTCATTCACACACATGTACTCAGTCTTACTACGACTGACTTTCATTCCTCTTCTCTCCAGCGCAAACCTCCACCTCTCCAGGTTCCCCCCCCCCCAGAAATTAAGCCTTGTGCAATGTAAAGGGCATAGATTTATGACTAGCTGCATTAGTTTGGGCTCAAAACATAACAGCCTTAAAGACTTTAATTGGCCAAAAAAATGAATGTCTAATGAATGTCAAACTAATTTTACTGCCGTCGAAAACTGTGATGCGAGCACTGCACCAACTGCACAAAACGCCACTAAAATGAGAGAAACTGCAGCCTCAGTTCCGCCGCTTGCCGCGACCATAGACTGATTAAAAACAGGCCGCGACCCGTGAAGAGGCCCACGCGGGACCAGCCATGCGGCAGAACAGAGGCGGCGACCGCTAAACAGTGGACGTTACCACAAAATCCTAAATGACAGCACACTTCAGCTCTGTACAACGAAACTACATTAACGATAACATTAGTGGTGTGCTCTAATACTAGTATTTCCTGTCACTCAGGATTTGTTCAGAGATAAAGACTGCAATCTAGCGTTCTGGAAATAAACTCGAAACGAAACAACTGGCATGAGTCTTGTATGATTTTTTTTTTTAATATATATCAATATTACGTTTTTGAGAATCGATACAGTATCGGCAAACAAAATATTGTGATACGTGTATCGATATTTTCTTACACCCCTAATGTACATCTGATATGGGTTTCAGAAGTGGATGTGACAAAATGGCTCAATAGCGCCACCTGTATACATTCAATGGAGTGCTCCTCAAGCTACATTTTACATGTACGAAAATCAGTAAACCCATGTAACACACCATTACATACAAAAATTCTGTGCGTACAAAACCCAACAGAAAGTATTTTATTTTTAATTTCCCGTGTGATTTTTGTGCAATTTTTGCCATTTCCAGGCCTCGTACTTTCTAACATGATTTATAGTCAAATCGGTTATTGTTACATCCCTAGTGAATTTTTGGGAGTTAATCTGGTTGTAGAATGCAGTTGTCATTCCTGTAAATTCCCAAAAAAAAACAATATTGACTGCAGAGAAGGATTTGCCTAATGTTATCTCCTATTTTTTACTTCGTTGAAAACAGAGACTGAACTTTCGGTGGCAGATCGTCAACCAACGGACCAGTCTGTGGTAAGACATTTGAGTTATGGATACTACCATAAATATTTGCATGCATATTGTTTTGTTTATAGTTCTGAAAATGTATACAATGTTTTCAAGTTGACAAACTTTTTTTTTACATTTATTGTGTATACATTTACATAAACCCCTCCCCTGGGAACATGCAACAAAGTGGGCAAGGCTATGTTGCACTGCTTTAGAGAAGAAGGCCCCTTTCACACTGCGATTCCGGATAATACACGGGTAATATGTCCCGGCAATTGTCCCGGGTCGCTAGATTTTGCACTTTCACACTGCCAATAATTACCTGGAATATGTGCATGCATTCACACACAACCCGTAAAGACACGTGACATCAGGATGTGACGTGTAATATAAGAGTCAAAAACGCTAGGCACGTTAACTTTCGCTTAAGCTGGCGAACGGAACTAACTGATTTCTGTTTCGTTACAGTTTGCACACATCTTTTCTGCCACGAATGTTGATCTGCCTTCAAAACACCTGGTAAAAAAGTTGTGCGATAACGTGCGTCATCACTACGACACATCCTTTACGGCATTAGTTCTGGCTTTTGTTCACACAGAGCTCGTTCCAGGACTGAACCCGGCAATGCTACTAGGTCCCCGACCTGGGATCAATTCAGCCAATTTTCCGGGTCCAACGTGCAGTGTGAAAGGGGCTGAAGAGTTGTTGCCTGCCATCAATACTATGGGTGCTCAAAAATATCTATTCATATATTAAACATGATTCTGTCTTCTAGCGATACTAATGGGTTCACAAGTTTCACAAGTATTGTTTAAAATAAAACACCGGAGCACATGCCACTGAGGTGAGGGGTGCTAAGTTTCTGTACACGCACTTGGCACTTTAGGGAATCTCAACACACTGGGCCATCTAACCAATCTGTGCCCATTGCATATTTCTGAGGGATGAGCTTCATAAAACCAGGAAATCATCAGAGCATGATGATCGGAGAAGGGACAGAGTGGTGTAGAATAAAGAATAAATCCATGAATGTGTTTACAGATTAATTTTATTAATAGCACTTGACATCACAGTAAGTGATTACACCTACTGATTGGCAGCATTAGTGTTAACCTTGAATGCTCTGAAAACACATCTAAAACATGAAATGTTTTATATGATTTACTGTATAAATAGGTGTAACGTGAAATCTAAACTATCTTTTTACAGATTAAAGCAATAGAAAAAATGTGTAAAAAAAAAGTATTGTGACTAGGGGTGTAACGGTTCACAAAATTCACGGTTCGATACGATACACTGGTGTCACGGTTCGGTACGTTTTAGATACAGCAAAAAGAAAAAATTGGCAGATAAATTTCCTTGATTTTTAAAAAATGTTTTATTAAAACTAACAAAGTATGTTTTTTTTTTTTACATTGAACAATGATGGAGCTATTCTTTACCCATCTTCTATAGTGTTTTCTTAGCAGCATACTGTATAAAACAAAAACAGCTCCTTATAAAAAAAAAAATGAAAATGTTATATTATTGTAGTAGTTATGAACAAATACAAAGATGTAACTTTTTATATGGAACTCTATAACTCTTTATATTGAGTGTGTTTTTACTCAATTGGTTCTCTATAGGGCTTATGTTTTTTGGAACAAAGCAGGAATTACGGTCTGTCTGAAATGGGCTCGTGAAGGAATATTGTAACGGGGCTCAATTACATTAAGCATGTTCTTAAAACCTATGTTTTCCACTACAGAGTAATGGGCCTTTCACACAGGACGCGGTATGCGCGGCGCTTGCCGCTGGGTTCAGCGTTGCCCTTCAGATACAGCGCGATTTGCGCTGCGCTGCGCTATGTCGTAGGCGGAGTTTTAAAAACTTTTAGCGGGAGCTCTATCATAGTCTGTTGTTCCTTGAATGGAGATATGTCTCCATGACACAGCTTTCCTTACGATGTCCCTATACTACCTCAAACTTGTATCATACAGCTCAGGAAATTCTGACACACACAGTACTGTACTAGCCGTTCATTCATTTTGATTTCCGTGCTTGTTTTGGATCCTATTGGTCGCGCTGGTAATCGTCACAGAGCGCAGCGGCAAAGGTTGAACTATTTTGAACTTTGACCGCGGCGTGCGCGCAAGCACGCAAATGATGCGCACCGCTGCGCTTGCGCTTTGGTCGACGCAGCAACAAAACGTCCTTGCGCGGAGCAAGCCATTGAGATGAATGGGTTTTATAGCGCCGCGCATACCGCGTCCTAAGGCGCTCGCTCACTCAGTACGCGCTGAAGGCTCGTTGCAAAATGGCTAATGCGTTTAACAGACCAGAAATAGAAGATCCAACAGGTCTGGTGTTTGGGTGCACGTTGAATTCCCTGTAAGCTATAATGGTGATGATAGAATGAATGGTAAATAGTAAGGTCTCATATCCGCGGCTATAACGTAAATGTAGTCTACCAATCGCCGTGGTGATGTCTTTTGCCCTGTTTGAATCCGTTGGAAATGTCTGTCTAAATCCTGCGGGGATAGTTTGTTGCGTGTATGTTTCTCCTTTTTTTCGTCTTTTCCCAGATACTGACACACTAAGGTGATGTCGGCGTAAATGAGTTGACATGTTTCAAGTGTTCCCGCTGGCGTTTTTTTTTTTTTTGTATTCCCGCTGATGTACCCTAGATGCGACATATCGTTGTTTTTTTTATCCACCACTCTCTTGCCATCACCATTATAGCTTACAGGGAATCCAAAGTGCACCCAAACACCAGACCTGTTGGTTATTGGAGGATCTTCTATTTCTGGTCTGTTAAACGCATTGGCCATTTTGCAACGAGCCTTCAGCGCGTATTACTGAGTGAGCGAGAGCCTGACTGAGTAGCCTAACATAAACACATAAGTTGGTGTTTTTTTCTTCTTCGGGGTGTCAGGGGCATTGCCTGTTACGTCGTTTGGGTTATTGGGCTACCTTGTTGAACGCATATCATTATATTTCACAATTTTTTTTATTTTCCAAATATAATTAATTAGTCCAACGAACCGTTCGGTCCATAATGCGTACCGCGTACCGAACCGAAAGCCTCGTACCGAACGGTTCAATACGAATACGCGTATCGTTACACCCCTAATTGTGACCCATACTCAGCATTTGTGATCGCTTTTAAACCCATCCAAGTGCAGACACACAGTAGTGAACACACACATCAGAGCCCGGAGAGCAGTTGAAGAATTGATTGGAAAAGACATACCAGATTGTACTTCCATTTTAGGCCCTTTAATCTAGTATTTTAATTAGTGATGCACCTATCATGGACGATACAGAATCAGAATCCTTTTTTTTTTTTTTGAAATTGGTTGATTCTTAGTGGCATTGACTGGGGAAGTTGTGGCCTAGTGGTTAGAGAGTTTGACTCCTAACCCTAGGGTTGTGGGTTCGAATCTCGGGCTGGCAATACCACGACTTAGGTGCCCTTGAGCAAGGCTTCGAACCCCCAACTGCTCCCCGGGCGCCG
Organism: Carassius carassius; assembly: GCF_963082965.1. NCBI lineage: Eukaryota > Metazoa > Chordata > Actinopteri > Cypriniformes > Cyprinidae > Carassius > Carassius carassius. Next base: position 28,202,297 of record NC_081768.1, on the reverse strand, counting down.
CAGCAAAAATGGCTGCCCACTGCTCTGGGTGTGGGTTCACTGCTCTGTGTGTGTGTGCACTTTGGATGGGTTAAATGCAGAGCACAAATTCTGAGTATGGGTCACCATACTTGGCTGAATGTCACTTCACCATTTCAAAGTTGAAACAACGTCAGGTACCATGGTTGAATCAACGTTGAATTACCTTTCGATTTTGCAAATTGGAAAAACGTTGAAATCACGACGTTGATTCACTGTTGAAATTGCGATGCTGATTCACTGTTGAAATCACGACGCTGTTTCACCATCTTACCTTCATAAAGGGGTGAATTGTGATCATTCTGGAGACCTTGGATTAATGTTGAATTAGGTGTTGATTTTGAAAAGTTAATCAACATTGATAAAACGACATTGGTTTACCATCGTACCTTGCACCGTGTATAAATACACAATTGTATGTTCAATTAGATCCTAGCTTGCATTTAGATAAAAACTGTACATGGTAAAGGCTAAAATGACTAGCAGCAATGGCCTGACAATCAACTTCAATAAACAACCACATGCTCAAAATTGTAAAATAGCAGTTTTATTTTGGAAACATAGTGTATAAAACAGATGAAAATAATCCCAAACTTTATTTTGAAGAGTATGCATGGATGTATTGTTAAAAACATGTAGTAGAACAAACCAAATACAATAATATTTAAAATAATTTGGTTTTTGTAAAATAATTTGGCATGTTTGCATATAAATGCATATTTTTTTGCGGCACTTGCAAGAGAAACCCTTGTACCTTTATGACTGAAAACAGCTGATCTTTTATGTTGGTAGAAAACAACAGTGTCTGTAAAAAATGTACTCTGTTACTAAACGTTACCTCGGTTCTCTCTAGAAGAGCGAACGAGTACTGCGTCTTAGCTAAGATGCTACGGGAAAAGTCTCTTTTCACAAAATACTGAAGCAAAAAATTATCCTTAATTTTGTATTTTTGTAAAGCGCATTTGCAGCAGTACACAGCCATAGGCGAGACGGCTCGTTCGCTCATTGGCTTGTTCTGCGGCAACTGCACAGCCTATCGAGCGCGGGCTGATGCAACATCAGACCAATAAGGGCGCTTCGCGCCCTTCTTGCCACTTCCCGCCGAAACGGGTGTGGCCCAACCTATAAAAGGAGCTCAAAAAGGCTGACTCACCTGATTTATTTCATCGCCGAAGCGAACCAGAGTGAATCGTGCACACGGCAGAGAACGCAGTACTCGTTCGCTCTTCTAGAGAGAACCGAGGTTACGTTTAGTAACCGAGTACGTTCTCTTACGAGAGCTCTCTCGTACTGCGTCTTAGCTAAGACGCTACGGGAACCCAATGTAAAACGCTGTGCGCGCAGGGATCACACACCAATAAACCTGAAGCAACGCCCAGGATTTACAGTGCACAGTCACCTGAGGGACTCACAGAGAGTCCAGGACAGAAAAAGGAAAAAGCCCTCCGTCCTATATCTAGCAGCATCCGTAGATGCGGCAATATGACATCACACAGCCGAGGCAAGGCCTGACCAATGTGGCAATGCGGGTCTTACGCAATACTGCCCATATAACAGTCGGCAGCGCATAGCGCTCGTGAACTCAGAATTCCCCTCAGGGCCCTGATTCGACTATACCGACAACAGCCTTGCTTGCAAGGCGGGGACCTCCAGGTTATAGAACCTGATAAATGTAGACGGCGAGGCCCAACCTGCCGCCATACGTATATCCTGCAAGGAGATCCCAGTAGACCACGCCCACGACGAGGCGACGCCTCTTGTGGAGTGTGCTCTGACACCCAACGGGCACTGAAGGCCCCTGGAAGCGTAAGCTAACGCTATGGCGTCAACTATCCATCTGGATAGAGTCTGTCTCGAAACAGCCATTCCCTTGGAACGTCCACCAAACGAGACAAACAGCTGCTCCGTCTGCCGAAAGGCAGCAGAGCGAGACACATAAGCTCTTAAAACCCTGACAGGGCAAAGAAGACTCGAGTCTCCATCCTCCCCTGACACCGGAAGGGCAGACAGGGCAATAACCTGAGCCCGAAACGGTGTGTTGAGGGATTTCGGCACATAACCGTGCCTAGGTTTGAGTATGACCCTTGAGTCATTGGGCCCAAACTCCAAGCACAACTGGCTCACCGAGAGCGCGTGCAAATCACCCACACGCTTCACAGAAGCGAGAGCCAACAAGAATACTGTCTTGAACGACAGATGCTGAAGGCTAACCGATTGGATAGGCTCAAAAGGGGGACCCTTCAAGGCCTCCAAAACCGCCGCGAGGTCCCACATAGGGACTGACGGAGGTCTGGGAGGATTCAGCCTCCTAGCTCCTCTGAGGAACCGGATGACTAAATCATTCCTTCCTATTGACTGACCGGACGCCGTTTCAGAAAACGCCGCGATGGCCGCCACATAAACTTTGAGCGTGGATGGGGCTCTGCCCTTATCCAACAGCTCCTGTAGGAAGGAGAGGACCTCCGTCACCTCACAACTAAGGGGTGAATAACCTCGAGCTGTGCACCAGCTGGAGAACACGACCACTTCGAGGCATACAGACGTCGTGTCGACGGAACTCTAGCCTGAGTGATGGTATTTAGCACTCCCATTGCGAGATCAGCGGGTAACAGTTGAGCGCCCACACATGGAGGGACCACAACTCCGGTTGAGGGTGCCAAATCGAGCCCCTGGCCTGCGAGAGGAGGTCCCTCCTCAACGGTACCGTCCACGGGGCGACATCTGCTAACTGCATCAAATCTGGGAACCATGGTTTGTTCTTCCAAAGAGGTGCTACAAGCAGTATTGAACATCTCGTTTCTCTCACCCGTTCTATCACCTGCGGAAGGAGGGAGACGGGAGGGAACGCATAAAGCGGGCAGCACGGCCATCTCCGTGACAGCGCGTTTTCGTTCTTGGAAAAGAACGCGGGGCAGTGAGCGTTTTCGTGGGACGCAAAGAGGTCCACCTCCGCCATGCCAAATCTCTCCCACAACAGCCAGACTGTTTGCGGGTGTAGAGACCATTCGCCCGTAGGAACATTGCCTCTGGACAGCCTGTCTGGACCCAGATTCTGCAGTCCAGGCACATGCACTGCTCTCAGCGAGCGCACGTTGCGCTGAGCCCAAACCAGGAGGCGTTCCGTCAGCCTGCACAGGTTTCGGGACCCGAGACCGCCCTGGCGATTTATGTAGGACACCACGGACATGTTGTCCGCACGGACTACGACGTGGTGATCCTTGATATGGGGACAAAAGTGCGTCAGCGCGTTCTCCACTGCCAGCATTTCCAGGCAGTTGATATGATGGAGCTTTTCCCGTTCTGACCATAGGCCAAAGGACAGTCTGCCTTCGAGCAGCGCTCCCCATCACGAAGTGGAAGCATCCGTCGACACCATTTTCACACTCAGGGAAGTCCCCAGGCTTACACCTGATCGGTACCAGCCGTTCGCTGTCCAAGGTGCTAGAGCCGCAACACAGCTCTGATCGACCTTGAAATGCAGCTGGCCAGACGCCCACGCTCTGCGCGGCACCCGAGCCTTCAGCCAGAACTGCAGGGGGCGCATGCGGAGCAGAACCAAAGATGCTGAGGCCATGAGACCCAGCATCTTTTGACAGTGTTAGAGCGACACGGTCGCGCCGCAGCGGAAAGAACTCGCTGTGCGCTGAATGCCCATCGCGCGCTGTGGTGACAGCCGCGCCGTCATGGAACACGAGTTCAGAACTATACCCAGAAACAGGATCGTCTGACTGGGGTTCAGCGAACTCTTCGCCCAATTGACGCCGAGCTTCTCGAGGTGATCGAGTAAAACGGCCCTGTGGTCCACGAGCTCCGCTCGTGATCGGGCCAGAACCAGCCAGTCGTCCAAATAATTCAGCACTCGTATGCCTCTGAGAGTACTATGAGTCTGAGAGGAGCGAGCGCTGCATCCATGCACCTCGTAAACGTACGAGGAGCCACGGAGGACTGTAAACTGGTATGCCTGGCCCTCGAAGGCGAATCTCAAATATTGCCTGTGGTTTGACGCTATCTGTATTTGAAAATACGCGTCCCTCAGATCTATTGACATGAACCAGTCCCCTCTGCGAATCTGCGCGAGGAGTTTCCTGGTCGTAAGCATTTTGAAACTGCGTTTCATCAATGCCTTGTTCAGCTGTCTTAGATCCAGTATGGGCCTGAGACGTATGTGTGCTACTTCTGTTTTGACCGTAGTTTCGACGCGCGCTGAAAAGCGCGGAGGGCGTCGAAAAAAAACTGTAGCGAGTAGCCTCTTTATAATGCCTAGCACCCAATCCGAAACCCCTGGAAGCGCTGACCATGCATCTGCATGAATGGCTAAGGGCTGGATGCGAAGCGCGCTCTGTTGACCGGGCAACCGCGGCGCTCGGGTGTGCTGCGCATTTGAAGCGGGGAGCGCGCTGATCACAGCGGGCAGATCGCTCCTCTTTGACCCCGTCCCGGCACTTAACCGACTAGAGGAAGGCTGAGCAGGTCCCGTGGGACTCGATATGTCTGCGAGTGACTGTGGGCTGCATATGCCACAACTCGCTGTCTGCCTGTGCAGAGTGTACGTGCACGGGCCTCGTTTTTACAGAGGCCACGCGCCGTATGTGACATAGTGTATGTGGGCACTGGGGAGTGGGCACGTTTACAATGCGGCGCGCTCGACCGATCTGTGTCGATCGTATGTGCGCGAGCCCTGTGCTTACATGTGGAGATGGGCACTGAGGAGTGGGCATCGTCACTGCATTTATAGCACTATCGGCCGTGGCCGGACGAGCGTGCACAGGTTTTTTTTTTTTTTTTTTTTTTTTTTTTTTTTTTTTAATACAGAAACCACGACGCGTGTGACATAGTAATTGTGGGCGCTGAGGGGTGGGCACGCTTACTATGCAGTGTGCGCGATCGACTTGAGTTGCTTTTATGGGCGCAGGCCCTGTGTGCAGGGCTGTGCTAACATGTGGAGATGGGCACTGAGGAGTGGGCATCGTCACTACATTTATAGCACCATCGGCCGTGGCCGGACGAACGTGCACGGGTTTCGTTTTTACAGAAACCACATGACGCGTGAGACATAGTGATTGTGGGCACTGAGGAGTGGGCACGTCTACTATGTAGTGCGCGTGATCGACTTGAGTCGCTTTTATGGGCGCAGGCCCTGTGTGCAGGGCTGTGCTTACATGTGGAGATGGGCACTGAGGAGTGGGCATCGTCACTACATTTATAGCACCACCTGCCGTGGCCGGGACACCAGAAATTACACCTTTTTCGGGAAATATCTGGGTAGCCGTGATAACGGTTTTCGTGTGCAGGCAAGCGGGCAACCGTACAGGCTTGCGCATTGCAAAAAACTTCGATGAAGCAGCCATCGTTAGTAGTGCCGACGCAGCGTCACACAGCAGGCTTTAGATGGCAACACCGCTTTTGCCGCCGTCCAGCAGAGGGCGGACAAAGGTGCGTTGCTATCGCCTGTTCCACCGGCTGAAGTGAGTGGTAGTTCCTGTTTTTAGCATCATCAGTGTGGAGAATGCTAGTGAGACAGACGAACGAGTTTGCGCTGAATATGGAGCGTTCCAAGCCTTCGCCACCTCTTCGTGAAGCTCAGGAAGAAATGAGGCGGGCTTTGAGAAGTACGCTCATCCGAAAGGGAAATACCATTCAGCCGGGAACGAGAGGGGGGGCGCTGGTGCAAACCACTCGCGGACGAGACTCATCATGGCCAACACGAGCATTCGCCCCGGCTCCTTCTCGATGTCAGCTCGTCTGCTGGGCTTCTGAGCAGAAGGCGCGAGATCCTCGGAGCTCGCCCAGCCCTCACTGCCCGAAGCTAGCAGAGAGCGCGTGTCCTCTTCCTCCGACGCGGCCCTGAGATCGACTTCCTCGGACGACGCGCCGGCAAACAGCGGGCGCTGCCCACCGGAAAGCCATAGGCGAGACGGCGAGACGGTGAAGCAGGGCGAACCGGCGAGCTCGGTTGAGCTGAAGACGGTTCCGGAATCCGCTGGAAGCGATGCTTTTACGGCGCCTCAGCGCAGCGGAGAATGCAGGCTCAGAGAAAAAGGCCAGGCGAGTCCTCAGAGTCACCATGGCAACAGCTCGCAGTGGGGGCATCCGCCGTCAGCGAGCACGAGCGCTGCATGATCTTCACCCAGGCAGGAGACACAGATGACGTACCGGTCTCCCTCGCTGAGTGGGGCTCTGACGAGCCGCAGAAAGGCATCTTAAAAAAGACGCGAGCTCTCTTACGAGTGTGTGTCGCAGGGCGAACACACACACACATAAAGAACAGCTTGGATATAACAGAATTGAAAGGATATAGGCGCCGGATAGCGCAGCAGGAACGGCAGTGGAAGGCGGCGATGCCAGCAGCTTCAGAATGGCTCGTCCTGCTGATGTGCTTTCTCAGACGGCGCTTGCTTCCTCCGTGATCCAGCGATGCGTGAGCTTCGCTGAAGAGATGAAAAATCAGGTGAGTCAGCCTTTTCGAGCTCCTTTTATAGGTTGGGCCACACCCGTTTCGGCGGGAAGTGGCAAGAAGGGCGCGAAGTGCCCTTATTTGTCTGATGTTGCATCAGCCCGTGCTCGATAGACTGTGCAGTTGCCGCAGAACAAGCCAATGAGCGAACGAGCCGTCTCGCCTATGGCTGTGTACTGCTGCAAATGCGCTTTACAAAAATACAAAATTAAGGATAATTTTTTGCTTCAGTATTTCGTGAAAAGAGACTTTTCCCGTAGCGTCTTAGCTAAGACGCAGTACGAGAGAGCTCTCGTAAGAGAACATGCTTTAGTAATGTGTCTCATGACAAGAGATATGTACATTTGTGCAGAGAAAATGTGTTGAACAGTTCGAGAAGGGAACCTTGAACCAGGGACGCTGTAAGGGGAGGGAAGATTAGGACAATTCCAAGGGTCCACCATGAGAGGGGGCATCCGAGGGGATTGGGGGGGGGGGGGGGCGATTTCTAACGGACTGTGCTTCTTTACTGGGGGGAACGCAGAATGAGATTTCTACCGAAGGGGACTCTAAAATGTAGAACAAAAAGCCTCAAGCATGTAGTGTGGTTGTGCGTCGGGTGATCCTTGAAAGTGTCCCAGCTCTTGGTCCTTTCTGACGCCATCCCCTCCACTCTCTCCCATTTGTGCGCTTTCTGTTCTGTCCAGTATAAACAAAAACACAAAATAAATCCTCATAAAATATCAACTTTGATATTGTGAAATATATTTAACTGAAAACTGAATGTAAAATAAATCACACAATATTTTCACTTTACAGTTCAGTAAGAGTGGGGTTGGAAACAAAGTGGACAACACTATTCTTTAAACACTTATTTAATGTATTCAGATGAAAGTTTAAAATATTAACAAATTATTCACAAGCAGTGTTTTCAGAGCCCACAGTTACTCTGTTTTAATCAGAAACTTAGCAATACAGTGTAGTAAAACAAATAAAATCAAATTCAGAATTTTTTTATTAAACTACCGTATTTTTCGGACTATAAGTCGCACCTGAGTATAAGTCGCATCAGTCCAAAAATTCGTCATGATGAGAAAAAAAACATATAAGTCGCACTGGACTGTAAGTCGCATTCATTTAGAACCAAGAACCAAGAGAAAACATTACCGTCTACATCCGCAAGAGGGCGCTCTGTCTTCAGTGTAGACTACAGGAGCACTGAACAGCATAGAGCGCCCTCTCGCGGCTGTAGACGGTAATGTTTTCTCTTGGTTCATTTCTCTCGGTTCATGTCAAATTAATTTTGATAAATAAGTCGCACCTGACTATAAGTCGCAGGACCAGCCAAACTATGAAAAAAAGTGCGACTTATAGTCCGGAAAATATGGTAAGTAAAATCAAAACCTATCACAAAAGGTCAATGAATCTCTAGCAGAAGTTACAGTGCAATGTAGCAGAAGAACAATTTCTTATCAATGTTTCAAGAATAAAGCTGGATCCTTGATGACTCTACAAGGGGAAAGAAGATCTGGTTTACTGAAAAGTTCTTAAAAAGCAGAATTTCATTGTAAACCATTTCTTTAAACCAGTGGTTCTCAAACTTTTTATACCAGGTACCACTTCAGGAAATATTTTTTAAATATTAAGTTCCACCATAATGACCAACATTAAATTTCAGCAGCGTAGTAGTCCTAACTATTCAGCTACAGCTCTACAGTTAAAAAATGAAGCTTTTTTTTTTCTAATAAGAATATTTATTGTTGTCAGCCACTTTACCATTGTAAACACAGTTTGAACATTAACACTACAATGTGCTTACATAAAGGTAAATGAAAATTTAAAAGTTTAAATTAAAATGTGTTATAACAAAAGATACATAACTGTGCTGTATATTCACTTAAATATATAAAAAAAACTTAAAAGATTAACATTCATATTTAGTGATTCCCCTGTGTAACCACTAGAGGGGCCTGACACTTTGAGAACCACTGCTTTAAACAATACTAATTTATTTTTGAAATTCATTTTCATTAAATAATTAAAATTGTACTGACATTTGCACTTATATGTTTCAGAAACACTTTGAAACTATTATAAGCATAAAAACATATATAACACACCTAATGCATTAGATTAATATGAGGATGTGAAAATGTGGAAAAATCTCTAAAAGACAGACAGTAACACATAACTAACCAGCGACATATTAGGTGAGCATCTAACTTGAGCATCTGTGATAAAGCAATACAAAAATACATGGGTATTTATTTATCTTCTGCAGGTTACATGTCCTTTAAGCTACCCATTTGTAAACTCTGGTAATGTTATACTTTACTATTTTCACAAGATACACATTTTGCCAGTATGTTTGCAGGACCTCGCAGAGCACATCTGACCCTTCTTGTGTTTCACAGTTTTTGTTCTCCATTGACATGTCACGACTCAAATTCACTCAAAATTTTTTTTACAGGCAAATATTAAATAATTCGGGACCGACCGAGCAGTCCGTTATAACGAGCAGCAGCTCACAGTCTGCTGCCTCACTCACAGAAAGAAGATAATAAAGGTCATTTTTTCAAATGTAGAAAGGCATGAACCGATTCATTGTCCAGTTTCCTGAATGACAGCCAGATTAAAACCAATCATGATCAAATCAATAAAGTAAAACAACCAATAGGAATTGTTTCAGTGTGATATAGCAGTGAAATGTATTTAGTTTTATTGTTGTTAATGATATTTAACATATACCTTTAGATTTTAGAATAGGTATCATGACTAAAATATTTTAAAATGCTATAAAAATAATAATAATCTTAAATTAATATAAATAATTTTAAAGTTTGTTAACCTTTTCCAATCATTTAGCATTAAACATATTTAATTAAAAAGATAGATAACAGATAACGTTGTTTCGTTAAAACTGACCTTATTTCAACCATATTTCAATGTTGGAAGTACAAAGCAAAATGCGTTGCATAACCATTTGATTTTGACAATTAGATTTGTACAATTTCAGGATGGTCAGAATTAACCTTTTTTCTACATAAAACATTTACATGAAACAAAAACAGCATGTGTGAAAGAGGTGATCCAACTGTGATACAGCATTTCCTTGGTTACCACTGTAAACAAAGCAGAACTGTGCTTTACATGGAGATGAGAAGAAAATGACATTATTGCCATCAAAACTTTTGTCAAGACAGTTCTTTTCAGTGAAACATTAATATAACCCCACACCCCCAATTCATTGGACTTGGCAACATTATGAAAGTAATGTCTACAACGGACATGAGCAATGCGACCACAACAGCTTTAGGTTGTCTAATTTGCCACAGTCTCCCTGCTGCACTAATAGTAGTAACGCTTACCTCTGTGTATACATATCCTCACAAGTAAAATTTTAACTGCATTATGTCCCCTTCAAAAATTGCTCTTGAGTAATTTAGTTTATTGCCCCCCCCACACACACACACTCACACACACATTTTTTAAGGGCCTTTTTTGAGCACATTTTTCTTTTATCACTGTCCCAGTAGATTCTGAAAATAACATAAAAATAAGTACAAAAATTACAGTACAAAGAATGGTGAAATCTAATGCTTTTGTACTTATTTTACTGTTATTTTCGGGATCTCCTGGCACAGTGATAAAGATATACCAGTCGATCGTGATAGAAAAACAAGTTATGCTCAGAATCCAGAGCCTCGATCATAGCATTATAACCGGCACCATCCCACTATCGCGGGGCCAACACAATGGAGTGCGGCGCAGAACAAGACTTGATGGGCGAGTGTGGGTTAACAAAATGATGCACTCTATTGTGCTGAGCGAGAATGTTCTCTGCTGTCTTCACACGCAATCGGAAAAACTTCCTATTTCCCACTTATGAAGTCTTGAGCACTTCATGTGAGCACTGCTGCAGTCTTAAACCCACGCACAGTCCACTTCATAATCCACTTCAAGTCGAACAAGACTAATGATTCAATGGACTATTCATAAAGAACCATTCACTTAATTCCTGAGTGAATCAGCCATTTTAATTAATTAAATGAATGAATAAATGACTTGATTACTTAATAATTAAGACATTTATCACCACCTAACTGGCAGTTTTAGAGTATCATTCCATACACCTAACTGGCATTATTTAGAGTATCATTCCATTAAAGGTACAATTTGCAAGATATTTGCAGTAAAATATCCAAAAACCACTAGGCTAGCGTTATATATTTTGTCCAGCTGATTACTAACAATATCTCTAATGTTTTCAACTACTTGTAAATCATGAGAAAATTCCCATTTTAAACAGTCACACGGGGCAGTGCCGTCGCCTGTCAATGACATTAGTTACCCTTTGTTACTGCCTTTACAGACGTAGGAACCACATGACAACAGTGTCATGGACAAATGTAGAAGTAGTGTCTAGCGTCCAGCAAACCACTAGCTTACTCCAAGCAGTTCCTTATTTACTGCTTCTTGCACGTTTTATGGTGGATTGTGTTACTTAAGGAACATAATTACTGTTTACCGCCTGCCACTGGTTCTGTCGACAAGGACAGCTCCTGTAAACGTAAGCATATGGGCCAACCAAACAACCCAAGAAGAGTTTGGGACAAGAGGAGAGAAAGAGCGAGGATCAATATCGGTGTTGCATTTTCTAGATGGAGAGAGGACGCGTCTGATCCAGTCTGATCGCGTCTTTGCATTGACCTTGTATGTAATCTACTCGCAGCATTACTCGGTGCATTATTGCATTTGGTTATTTACTGCTTCATTTACACTGCCTTATTTCACCTGACAAGTTAAACAATGTAAATAAATATAGTTAGTGTTATACAGAAATATGAATCAATCATTATTGCAAATAATATTGGTAAGTTCAAAATAACATTTATTATTACTGATTTGAACACTTGAAACTGTGCTGTTATCACACCATCGAATTGGACAAATATTCTAACATCTATGACAAATTTTTTTGTTGTAAACCGTCCATTACTCTGGTTTTATTCGATATAATAAAGTTATGACATCAAACACAACATTTATAAAACTTAACATCATCCGTTTGATCCATGAGTTATCTCTCCATCTGATTGATGGCAGTCAGAGGTTGGGTAGAAGACAACAAAATCCATCATTCCACGCTCCTCCTCAGCGTCATCAAACCACACGATTGTTATTGTTTTGGTAGTGCGTCCTGTAGTGGCAGGTCCTACAACCTGTACCTTTAAAGGGGTCATATGATGTGGCTAAAAAGAACATTATTTTGTGTAATGCAATGTGTTTATGTGGTTCTATCCTCTGGGGTGGATACGCGTTTTGTGGCATCGTCTTCTGATAACACTGAAAATAAATTAAATTACACTTTTAGTTTTGATTGTACAGATAAGAGCAATATATCAATAGTCTGTAAAGGGTGTACTTTTTTTGTATACACACCTTAACAACTACACTACCTTAACAACTTACACGTGCATTTCTAAAATAAAGAAAACAAAAAGGGTGCACTGCCGCACTGATCTGCGTGATCTTCATTTAGAAACGAGTCATTAAAATTAACTGTAACTCAGCAAATACTCAACAAAGAGACATGAGAGATATATCTATAGAATTCTTGATGTCGTCTTTTAAACTAAGCAAGTCTTAATGAAAACAAATATTCTGTGATAAAGTAATCCATCCCTCGCTCTGTATGTACTTGAGTTTTGAGTGTTTATGTGCACTTTAATGTATTTTAATGTTACACATTCTTATATAAAATATAGCAAAGCAGTGTCTTATTTATTATGCTAAATAGCATTATACATCAGTAGTTGTCTGCGACAAATAATGTTGATCTGCTGTGGTGCAAGTCTTTGTGGAGAAGGAAAGAATGCCATCTCCTCCTGTTCCGTTGTTGTCTCCTTTTGTAGTTTTAAATAATGATTTAATAGCTTGATATTTATTTGCCGTCATGGCTATAATGCTTCTCCGACGAGCCGCTTCTTCTTCGGCTTTTGTTGTGGTACTGCAGGTTACACAAGCAACATGCCCATGGACACTGCAGGCTAGAGTTTTGCATGTGTACTGCAAGTCGATGCGGACAGCGACGCAGAAGTATAAATGAAACTATAGCCTTTGGTGTAAAGGCTACGGCGTAATTCCGACGCAGAAGTATAAATCAGCCTTAAGACCAAGCGAGGCACACATTCCCATGAGTCTCTTTCAAAAGTTTTTTTTTTGTTTGTGTGTGTCCTTCAGAACACATAAACAATATACACTTTGGAAATGCCAGGTATGTGATGTTCATTTACATATTTCAACATGCAAAATAACAGTGGAAAGCTTTTGTACAGTAAGATTTTTAATGTTTTTGTAAAGAATTCTCTTCTGCTCATCAAGCCTGCATTTATTTGATCCACAATACGTAGTTTGATTTGCTAAAGCAGTAATATTTAGAAATATTTTTACCATTTAAAATAACTACATTTTAAAATATATTCAAATAGAAAGCAATTGAATCCAGTGATCAAAGCTACATTTTCAGCATCGTTACTCTAGTCTTAATCCAAGTGTAACAATAAACACTATACCATTCAAAAGCTTGAGTCAGTGTATATATAGAAATTACATATAAACATTTAGCATTAAATTAAAACTTTAATTTAGCACACAAGTGATGATAAAGACATTTATCCTGTTACAAACAATGCTGTTCTTCTGAACTTTTCTATTAATCAAAAAAACCTGAAAGAAAAAATCTCCGCTCTTTTCAACAATAATAATAATAATAAAAAAATTTTGAGCAGCATATCAGATTTTAGAATTATTTCTGAAAGATCATGTGACTGGAGTAATGATGCTAAAAAATAAGCTTTGTTCCTAATAAACTGTTAAAACTGTACTTGCAAATGAATTTACGTTATTTTGTGTGATAGCTAAATATATTCTAAATAAAATAAAAAATATACAAATTTATTTTGTCCTCACATTCTTTCTTGTAACTCTTCCCTCCCAGTCACATACCTGACTGAAAGGCTCATTATGAGAGCCATTGTTTTTTCAGGTGTGAATCACAGCATTATGCATGTTGACGCCTTTTCGCATAGACATTTTTACCCAAAAAGTGTTGTAAAAAATTGTAATCAAAATATTGTATTCTGTGAGCGAGTAAACGATGATTTTTACATCATTTAGAAGCAAAAACTCTAGGCTACAAGATCCAGTTTTCAAAAGTCTTTTTTATGGCCTTGTTTCAGTGACTTCAAAATACGAGCTTTTCACCAAACAGGCTTAAAAGTTGTTTTCTCAATAACACAATCATTTACTGTATATACATGCTGCTCACATATTATTGTAGCCCAGTTTGTGCAAATTATAGTGTTATTAGACTTTAGCCATTTATATGTTTATATATTTCTTCTCCTCTTCATCTCACACCCAAGTGTGTTTTCATGTGTCTTGACTGAAGAGAGGTTTGAATTTGGCCACACAGCCATAAAGCACAGATCAGTGGAGGGTTGCAGTGATGTTTGTTCTTCTCTAGGTTTCTCCTGTCTCTACATATGATCAAGGTGCTCATCTAGAATGACCATCAGCTCCTTGTTCACTACTCTAACCAAGCTCTTCTCTATCAGTTGCTCAGTTTTGGAGGAAAGCTCTAGGAAGAGTCCTGGTTGTTTCAAACCTTTTCCATTAAGGGTAACATTGGCTACATGCTTCTGTGACCATTAAATGAAGCAAAAAAGAAAAATGGCTCTACAGGCAGTTCTTTTGACATAATGGCTTGGTTTTTGCTCTGAAATGCATTATCAGCTGTTAGATCTTTTATTAAGATGTGTGTGTCTTTCCAAATCATACCCATTAAATTGAATTTGCCTTTAACTTCACTTGAAGTGTAGTAACATTTACAAGAAATATGAATGCTCCTGAGCTAAATTTCAACTGTCCCAGATAAGGGTATTAGTACTTATGCAATGGAATCTTTTTTGTTTTTGTTTTTCTTTTTAGTGAATTTGCAGAGATATATATATTAAAAAATCTTTACCATTATGGTATTAGGAGTGAAGATTAATGTGAAGAGAAAAAAACTTTTAAAGCAGTGTAAATTAAGGCAGCAGCATAACAAAATCTGAAAAAAAAATTATGAGGGTGTTTGAAGGGGGTTTAGCAATACTCTATAAGGAGAAACAGTTTTCTACTGTATATTTCCTAAGATAGTTATGCTGGGTGATTTAAACATTCAAGTCAAGTCTGCTGTTTGTAAATTTCTTCCACATGTACAGCACATACGTACAGAGAATTGAAATTGCGTTACTCTCAGACCCTTGGTGCATACAGATAACACTAACAATAGAGCATAAAATAAATATAGATAGATTAAATATAAAATACGACTATACAAATAAGGGCATGTTAAAAAAAAATAAAGTACAGTTAAATAAAGCTACACAAGGCACGTGGCAGATCAAACCAGTGAAGTAAACAAACAGTGCAGATAAAAAGATTGTAGTGCAAAAGAGCTTATTTTGACTGATTTAAAGTGACAAAAACCTCAGAGAGCAGTTCTTTAAACTGACTGAAGAGGTAGTTGAATGAGGTAGTGAGCAGGCCAATGCTGCACAAAGTGACTGATGCAGGTCAGAGTTTGTTACTGGGAGGGGGGAGTGGAAGGGTATGGGAGCTTGGGGGGTGGGTCAAAAAGAGGGGAGGGGGTTCAGAGTTCAGTGGTGACTGGAGCAAAAGAGGGGAGAGAAAGCAAGGTCGGGAGGGAATTCATCTTCCTGACAGCCTGATGAATAAAGCTGTCCTTCGATCTGCTGGTCCTTGCCTGGAGACTCTGCAGTCTCCTACTTGATGTGGTGTTGTCAGTTGTTAGATTTTGCAGTATTTGGCTGAGCAGTAGTTTGGGTGGCTCGCCAATGTACTAGATTTCTCTAATACATAAAGTAAGCTTGACCAAAGTTCTTGTGGGGAGAAGAATTTATTGATGGTAGCAGTGTAGCAGTTCTTCAGCAGTGATGTTAGCGTGTCATCCTTCAAAGAATCTTAACCCAAGGTGTACTGTCTGTGAGACCAGACCTTTATAATTAACAAATGTGCTACAAACAATACAATAACACCCCATGGAGAGGCAATGATAGTGTAACCTTATGATGACCTGATAGGATCTCTCCCATGGAGAGCCCATTCATTGATCTGTTGACCTAAGAGGCTGATTATATGGGCCATTTGATTCAAACTATTGTGAACAAAGAACAGTTGGCTACATTTTGCAAATAAGTTCAGTTAATTAAAAACAAGTAATCTTTCACAGTCCAGGGGAGGTCCTCTGTGATGTGCACACCCAGGAACTTGGTGCTGCTCACTCTCTCCACAGTCGCACCGTTGATGGTCAAGTCACCTTTATTTATATAGCATTTTAAACAAAATACATTGCGTCAAAGCAACTGAACAACATTCATTAGGAAAACAGTGTGTCAATAATGCAAAATGACAGGCAGTTCATCATTGAATTCAGTGATGTCATCTCTGTTTAGTTTAAATAGTGTTCATTCAAGTCAATGATATCATTGTAAATGAAGTGACCCCAACTAAGCAAGCCAGAGGTGACAGCGGCAAGGAACCAAAACTCCATCAGTGACAGAATGAAGAAAAAAAAAACCTTGGGAGAAACCAGGCTCAGTTGGGGGGCCAGTTCTC